>NW_005369552.1:2201059-2205745 GCF_000412655.1 Myotis brandtii | reverse complement strand
CCCTGATGGGCCCTGCTCTGTGAGTGACAGGGTATGGAGCCCCAACAACCCTGATGGGCCCTGCTCTGTGAGTGACAGGGGGTGGCGCTGCAACCTCCCCATCGACCCTGCCTTGAGTGTGACAAGGGGCGGTGCCCCAACCCCCCAATCGACCCTACCCTGAGTGTGACTAGGGGTGGCATCGCAACCTCCCGATCCGCCCTGCTCTGTGCATGACAGGGGGCAGCACCCCAACTCCCCAATCGGCCCTGCTCTGAGCATGACAGGGGGCTGCACCTAGGGATTGGGCCTGCCCTCTGCCACCCGGGAGAGGGCCTAAGCCAGCAGGTCGTTATCTCCCAAGGGGTCCCAGACTGCGAGAGGGCACAGGCTGGGCTGAGGGACCCCCTCCTCCCCCCCGAGTGCACAAATTTTTGTGCTCCGGGCCTCTAGTATATATATATTCTTACAAAAATGTCAGAAAATAAGTGATGCTATGTTCAAAGATTTCTAAAAGTAAGAAAAGTACTGGGAATATCTTAAAAATTAGCCTTAGATTAGAAGAAAAATAGAGGACCCAGTCATTCACTACTGGGACATGGCTTCAGAAACAGATTAGACACCAGGTTGTAGAGCTTGCACAGTAAGAGAAGAACTGGACATATTAACACAAGGACGTAACTCAACATTTGAGGTGGGATTTGTTGACTGAGATGTAAAAATGCATGTATACATTGCTGAAAAGAGATAGGTCTGATCAGGGTGGGAAATAGCTCTAGGGCAAAAAGAACCCACATGAAGCTTCACAGACCAGAAAGCTTACCAGTAAGTGGGTGAGGAGTAGCTGAATTATGATGGAGAACAGACAGAAATATCATGGGATACTTCTGCATGTTTACTCAGATTCAGGCATCCGTTTCTGAATCTGTTATCGGAAAGGGGACCTGGCCCTTAGTGGGTCTGCCTAGAGCTGACGAATAGTGTGTGGGTTCTTGACTTCATGCAGGAAAAATTTCACACTCGAGTCCAGGTGAATTTTAAAGGATGTTTATTAAAGCTGGGACAATGAAACAGGAAAGGGCTGGGGTAATGAGCCTAGGCTGGTCTGCTTTGGCTCACTAAGAAGTCAGAGGAAAGGGGGCCGTGGGGATAGGTTCAGGGAGTTTGCCTGGGACAAACTGCTGCTGCCCATTGCTGCCCTGGTTGCATGCCTCCTGGGGTCCCTTAGAGCTTAGGAGATGCATGCCTGTGGGGGAAGAAACGGGGGAAGGAAAATGCACAGCATCCTTCTGGGAGGGAAATCATGAGCTGGGACCTTAGTTTTCAGGGGTTTTAAAGGCTGGGCATTTAGGGAAGAACCTCAAAATAATATTCATTAGTTTTATGCTGGTGTGCCAAAATGATATTTATTTCCTTAACTTCATCTGCCCTTGGATGTGGTTGGCAAATGGCACTAATTGAATTTCTGCTCTGTCTCTCCCTGAGTAGGGTGATTTAAGCTATTTACCATCTGGTTGGGGGTGGGGGGCAGGGAGAAGTGCAAACTATTTACTCTTAAGTGTCCTTGGTTTAGGGAAGATAGGATTTATTAGGTGGCTGCAAACTGCTGGTTAATTATCTGCCTCAGTTTCCCTACTCCGCTTGTCCTGGCTTACTAGCCTGTCTCAAACCTACCGAGGAAAGCACTGAGACAAGTGCTGTAACAATGAGGCATCTTATTTAATGAGAGAACTATTGGCCCTTGCTGACAATGCCATCCTGTAGGTTAACACAAGTAATGAACTGCTGTACTTGGGTTCATTGGAACTCAGAGAGAATGAATGATTCCAGTGGAAATGTTAGGAGTCTGCAGAGGAAATGTTGTGACCCAGATTTTCATGATGACACACCTTTTCAAGGCAGATCCTGGTGATTGCTTCTCTGACTTTCTCACTTCTTCCTCGCTGGCTGAGCTCTTCTTGGAGGGGATGGGACTGTTTGTCCTCCCCCAAGTGGCTCAGGGAAGTGTGGCTTTATCCCAGCCCAGGGCCCAACCCCATGCCCTTTGGTGTGGTTGACTTAGGAGTGGGCCTAGGACCCAAACCTGGCCAAGGAGACTTGAGGGGAGCTCCCCTGTGGAGGTCCTGGGATAAGTTCTCTCTCACAAAAAGCTTAGAAGAGACTAGGTGTTCTCCTTCAGAACATTGACTGAAGCGGCCACACCAACCCTGAGACCCTGCTGGGAGCCAGCCCTAGGGCAGAGCCAGCACACTGAAGGTACAGGGTAGAAAGAAGATATCTGGCCCCCAAGGACATCACAGGGCTGCTGGTTCTGCCCAGCACAAACCCCGCTGCTCTAGACTTTTATTTTTGTTAATCCTCACCCAAGGATATTATTTCCATTGATTTTCAGAGAGGGTAGAAGGGAGGGAGGGAGGAGGAGAGAGAAACATCAATGTGAGAGAGATACATTAATCATTTGCCTCCCACATGCTCCTGTTATATTGTAAATCAGCAAACTAAACAGAGGATGCCTTAACCAATCAATCAGTAAGCCGAATTTTGGAGCCTTTATTAGCCCTTAGCAGTCTCAGAGGAGTTGTCTCTCAAAGTCTGAGAAAAGCAACTTGGAGGAAGTTTTCCCTTTATATCCTCTAGATCCTTTGTCTCCCCAAGATGGATTTCCGGACCCTTTGCAGGCTTTTCAAAGAGCCCTATGTAGATGTTTGTTGCAAGAAGCTTGTAACCTTGAGCACAGCACAACTCAGTAGCCTTGAGCATAGTACATTTCAGATAACTGGAGGGCACCTGGCATGGGAGTAGCTAGGGACGGCAGCGGAACGGCTTGCAAGGTCAGATAGTTGAGCTTGTTTTCTCTATTATTCAAGCAAGCAAGCGTGTTTACAGAAGCCAAGAATAGCAGGGTTAATTCACAGAACAAAGGACTATCTGTGTTTAGTGGAAAATTCAAACAGCAGTTTTTACAAAATAGAGGTTACTATGCGTCATACCCTGACCAGGGCTGGGGGATTAACCCTACAATCCAGGTACATGCCCTTGACTGAGAATCGAACCTATGACCCTTTGGTCTGTGGGCCAATGCTCTAAACACTGAGAAACTGGCCTGGGCTACTTTAGATTCTTGATGGGCAATCTAATATATTTGTCAATGTAAGAAACATTCAAACCAGAGAGAATTTTTGTGAGTTTATTTAAGCCAAACTGACAATAATTGCCAGGAAGCAAAATCTCAATGAATTGAGAAAGTGCTCTGGGAAAAAAATGGCAGTTTTGCACCTTATTTTATACGTTACAGTCAAAAGAGAAGGCGTAAGTGGGCTACATGAAATCTGGGTGATAGATTAGGAAGGTGGGAGAAAGCAAAGCTGGGAAGCCTCTGTAATTGGATAAAAAAGTAAAATGATAGAGACGTATTTCTTTTACAGAGGTGGGTACAGGATAGTTAACAGTCAACAATTAACAAGATAGAAGTAACAATGAGGAGAGCTGTGTTCTCCACTTCAGGTGCAGTACCTGTGTTTTGAGGGGTCTGGAAAAAGGAAAATTACTTTGACATTCCAAAGGTATGTTATTGTAGGTGCAAAAAGGCAATAGACAGGTTCAATGAAGGTAAAAATTGACTTTTGTCAGGGAGGATTCTAGCTTAGGACATGACTACCAGCCATAAACTGCTTTCAGACTATCCAATGTGGTTATTTTAGGTCTCTGAGTTTGTAAGGCCACCACACAGGCCTCCCCTTAGCTTGTCAGGGTTAGTATGTGACCCCTTTTCATCCATAATTTCTTAGAGTTTTTTCCTACTTCTGTTACTGGTGGAAATGGTGGAAATACTGTTCTTGCAATATCCTGAGAAAAGGAATTTTCTAAAACTCGCACTGGAGGATGAGATATTGTAGAAAGCTTTATTTCTATGGAATCAAGTCCCTAAGTTCCCAAGGTCCCCTTTCTCATTGTGCTGCCAAAGAAGTGTAGCTGTGGCTTCAGCAGAGTGAAGATCAAAGCCAGTGTCCAGAGTTCCCGCTCCATGTTAAGGCACAGTCCGATGCAGCATCAGGCCAGTTTAGTTTGTGTTTCCTGCTGCAGTCCATTGTGTGTGGAGTTCACGTGGCTGTGGCCATGCAGCCATGGAGGCAACATGTCAGGGAAAAAGCCAAAGGAGTCAGAGAGCCAGGAAAGAGAGATCCGTTTTCTAGGGGATTATATATTCCCGTTTTCATGGGCTTGCAATGGCCCTTCCCCCTCTGACCAATGATTTCTGTTCTCAGGTTTGACTGACAGGCATCTTACCCACAGCACCCTGACTTTACTGCACATGCGTCCATGCCCGCTTTGTCCAGTCCCTTTCCTCAATGATTTGTGGGGAATAAGCTGGTGGTTCCCTGGGGAGTGTGAAGTCACAACTTCCTGCTGAAGCTGCCCAAATAACATGCCTATAATGTCTGGTCTTCCCTTTGCTCCTTTCCTATTATTAATAACTAGCTAATTACAACGTGTCACTTCCGCTCATAAAGCATCCCTAATGATATATAGAAGGGAGGGTTACATTTCAATACATACTACAAACTTTATGAAATTAGCTTACAAAAAGATGAGAAAAAATAGGAAGATGATTCTGTATTCAGCTCTCCCAAAAATACATCTCTGACTGTATGAGCACAAATTATAATAATAAAAGTGTAATATGCTAATTAGACCAGAAGGCCGGAC
>NW_005369552.1:2195825-2200721 GCF_000412655.1 Myotis brandtii | reverse complement strand
TTTTTTACAGAGAGGAAGGGAGAGAGATAGAGAGTTAGAAACATCAATGAGAGAGAAACATTGATCAGCTGTCTCCTGCACACCCCCCACTGGGGATGTGCCCGCAACCAAGGTACATGCCAATCTTATAATTTTTAAAGGCATGAGCAGAATGAGGGTTTGGGTCTATAAATGAAGGATTAATAGCAAATGTCAACCACCTCTGAGAAAAATATTAGAAAGGCCTGAAGTAAGCTGGAGTTGACAGAAAATAATAAAAAGTGTTTGCTCTGTTCAAAACAGAAGAGCAGTGAAAAACACACACAAACAGAGCGAAAAACAGAAGAGCAGCGCAGGGCTGCACTGCTGGTGGTCAGCCCTGCCTCCTTCAGCTGGATTCAATCTGAGCACGTGTGGCTTGGAGCAGTTGCCTTGGTTTTTGCAGATGGCCAAAACAAAACCATGTAAATGTTTCAGAGGAATGCAGTGGAAAGATGGGGACAAGTGTCGTTAAGACGGCATTGGAAACCAAGTGAGATGATGGAGACAGGCACAAGGGGCCATCTACTGTGGGAGTAAGTTGCCATACCCAGATAACTTACACTTCGGGATTCTAAGAGAACTCATGCACTCTCCAAGCAATATTGTCCTCTGCCCACCTCCTGGTGCCATTGTCAGGAGTGAAGGGGGATCCCAGACCCTCACCTTCCTACGGCCCTGGCACAGGCTCACCACCACTGCCCACTCTGAGACACGGAAGGCCCAAACAACCAGGCCCCCTCTCAGTGTCCTCACCATGATCCCATGTGGCCCTAGGATGTCCACTTCCTGTCCCATTTCTTACCACCCACCCATCCCCCACTCCAGAAACTCAGGATCCAGTAGAAACCTGCCATTTGGCCTCTGCCTGGTCTCTGGAAGTCCCTTTCATTCTTCACTCAGACTCCATCTCTCCCCTGAGGGGACTATCTCCCTGCAATCCTGGGAGTGTTATGCTTTCAAAGGCTATCATTTACTGAGGGCTCACCCAGTAACAAGCACTGTTTTATGGTCATGATGTAGGCCTATTTACAGGTGATAAAACAGGCCCAGAGAAGTACAGTATATATATATATATATATATGAAGTTCATTTTATCAGGCAGAGATTGTTCTTAAAAATATTCTTTTTTTCCTACTTTTAAAATTGATATTTGTTCATTGTAGGACATCTCATGATTATGGGAAAGCATAAGGAAAGTAAACTAATCCCTCCTCTGGAATCAACTATTATTATCTTTATAAATTTCTCCTAGTCCTCTTTATTAACATGTATACATTAAAAAGTGTACTCTATACAGAGTTTATGTTGTTTTTCGTCTTTAACATATCATAAGCATATCCTCAATATTGTCTTATTTAACGACACATTTGTTTATATTTATATAATACTCCATTTCACAGGCATATTATTTCTATTTATGCAATTAATAAAAGTTTAGTGTTAAAACTATAATGAAATATCAATACATCCTCACTAGAATGGCTGAAATGAAAAGGATTGACAATATTAAGTATTAGCAAGATACGAAGCAACCACCTGGCCGGTGTCGCTCAATAGTTGAGCATCCACTATGAACCAGGAGGTCATGGTTCAATTCCCAGTCAGGGCACATGCCTGGGTTGTGGGCTTGATCCCCAGTAGGGGGTGTGCAGGAGGAAGCCAATCATTATTGATTCTCTCTCATTATTGATGTTTCTATCTCCTTCTTTCTCTCCCTTCCTCTCTCTGAAATAAAAAAAAACATATTTTAAAAATATATATGTGAAGCAACCAAAACACTCATATATTCCTAATGAGAATGTAATTGAGAACAACTGTATTACAAAACCATTTTGTAGTATCAACCAAGTATATGTATATCCTGTGACCCAGAAACTCTTCTCCTGGATAAATTTCCAACAGAAAAAAACTGTGTCTGCCCATAAAAGACATGTACCAGAATCTTCACAGCCACTTTATTCATAAACAAGGAGCATCCCAAATGTTCATCAACAGTAGAGTGGACTTTAATATTGTGCAACAATCATATTAAGAAAAGAAGCCAGACATGAAAGAATACATACTGTGTGAGCTCATTTTAATCAAGTCCACAAACAGGCAAAACTAGTCATTGAGATAGACTCAGAATAGTGGTCAGCTTTGGTGGGGAGGGGTGCTACTAACTAGGAGAGAGTGAGGGGTGCTGAAATGTTTTATATTTGAAATGCAATATATATACACATGTAAAAATCAAGCTGTACACTTCAGATTTTTATATTTTATTGTATGTAATTTCTGGATATAAGTTAGACCTCAAGAAAAACAAAGGAAAGACAAAGAAATTTAATAAGCCAGGAAATATGCCATCTAGTAGAGATATAATAGCAACAGTCCAGGCCACTTTTGAGCTCACTATATTTCACCCATTCACCTAATTTTGGACATTTAAGCTATTTCAAATATTCATACACATAAATAAGTAGAAAAATTACAAAAAATGTCAGAATTGACTCTATAAAAATTGTAAATTTTAAAAATTTCCTTAACTTTGTATTTGGAAAATTTAAAACCTATAGAAAAATTGCAAAAAATAGTCTAATGAAAACTCATTTTCCTTCATCTATATAGTCATCATGTCAGAATTGACTCTATAAAAATTGTAAATTTTAAAGATTTCCTTAACTTTGTATTTGAAAAATGTAAAACTTATAGAAAAATTGCAAAAATAGTCTAATGAAAACTCATTTTCCTTCGTCTATATAGTCATAATTTGTTAACATTTTGTCACATTGTTTTCTATATGCAGAGAGAAATAGATATAGGTAATATAAAGAGATAGAGATTTGGGAAATAAAAGCTGAATCCTTTGAAAGTGCAGATTTTGAGTCTTTCTAACCCTAAATTCTACAGCGTATATTTCTTAAGAAATATTCAAGGAATTCACCTTATATTCAAGAAATTTAACATTAACTCAAAATATATTATCTAAAAGATAGTCAATATTTAAATTCTACAATTGTCCCAATAACGCCTCTGAAGCTATTGGATCACAAAACTGGCACAGGTATGACTTGGGGAGTATGCATGATGGCTGATGTGTCAACTTGACTGGGCCATGGGATAACTGGATATTATTCTAGGTATTTCTATAAGGGTGGTTTTGGATGAAATTAATATTAAATTTGTAGACTGAGTCAAGCAGATTGTCCTCCCTAATGTGGATGGACTTTATCCAATCAGGTGAAGACGTGAGAGAACGGAAAGGGCGACCCTCCTGGAGTAAGAGACTTTTCTGGCACATGTTACAAGGATGAGCATTGAAGACACTCTTCTTGAAGGGAAATAAGCAGACACAAAAGGTCAAATACTGTTTGATCCTATGAAGTACCTTGAATAGGCAAGTGTGTAGAGACAGAAAGTAGAATAGAGGTCATCAGGGCTGGGAGAAGGGGGAATGGAAGTTAGACAGAGCTCAGTTTGGGAGGATTAAAGATGGATAGTTATGATTGTTGTACAACAGTGGGAATGTTCTTAATGCCCTTGAATTGTACAATGAAAAAATGGCTAACATGGTAAATGTTATGTTATGCTATATATTTTACCTCAATAAAAATGATAATAATTAAATATGAGTAAACATTATCCAGGAACAGGAACATGGATGGTGGAGGGCCAGAGAGAGAGGGCAAAGGGTAGGCAAACAGAAATGCAAAAGGCCAGAAGTGAGAGCAGGTGAACTGGCCAGGAATTATGAATAGCTCAATGTGATGAGAGTGTGTAACATATGACTTTGATAGGGAGAAAATAAGAAAGCTGAGTCTGGAAAAGTAAGCAGGAAGTGTGATGTGAAGAACTTTGGAACCTTGAAGTCTGGACCTTTCTGAAGACAGTTGCACAACTAAGTATCATCCACATTCACATCATGGAGAATGAACTCCTCACATCATCTTGGAATATACCCCTCCAGCCTTCCTGTTGCAATAACTTATAAATTATTTTTTATTTAAAAAATGCTTATTATAAAAAATGCAAACAGTCCTGAACATGAAGAGATGCAAGTGTTGCCCAACTGGCATGGCTCAGTGGTTGACCATCAACCTATGAACCAGAAGGTCAGGGTTTGATTCCCAGTGAGGGCACATGCCCGGGTTTGGGGCTTGATCCCCAGTGTGGGGCATACAGGAGGCAGCCACCTATCAATGATTCTCTCTCATCATTGATGTTTCTATCTTCCTCTCCTTCTCTTTTCCTCTCTGAAATAAAAAAAAAAAACATTTTTTTTTTAAAAAAAGAGATGAAAGTGTTTTATATCAATCCACACCCCTTACTCATAAATAAGAACGTGGTCTGAATTAATTCTAGTCATATAGATAGTGAAAATGGCTTATAAACAAAATTGCTTTTATAAATGTGGAATCATATAATGGAAGCTGTAAGAGGCTGGGTTATTGTTTATTTTTACAACTTTATATCTCAATTTTGAAAATACTGATCGGTTCCTTTCTATGAAAGATTAAACTGTTAATACTTCCTCCATTTTGACCCCCTCTGAATTTTATAGGTGATACAAATATTTTCATGTTTTTTTAGTTTATAACTTATACATGTGCTCTATAATTGTGTTCTCATAATTATTTAGTTTCAACTCTCTATTAAGTGGCATATGGATGGATTTTCTTTGTTTCTCAGTCATGATTCATCTATCAGTTAGTAAGCTTTTATTGTAAACTAGAGGCCCGGTGCACAAAAATTTGTGCACTCGGGGGTGGGGGTCCCTCAGCCCGGCCTGTGCCCTCTCGCAGTCTGGGACCCCTCGGGGGATGACCACCTGCTGGCTTAGGCCCGCTCCCCAGGAGATTGGGCCTAAGCTGGCAATCAGACATCCCTCTGGCAGCC
>NW_005369552.1:2189416-2195318 GCF_000412655.1 Myotis brandtii | reverse complement strand
GTGCACGGGTGGGGGCCGGCTGGTTTGCCCTGAAGGGTGTCCCGGATCAGGGTGGGGGTCCCGCTGGGGTGCCTGGCCAGCCTGGGTGAGGGGCTGAGGGCCGTTTTCAGGCTGGCCACGCCCCCTGGCAACCCAAGCTCCCAGTCTCTCCTTTTTTTCTTCTCTTTTTTTTCCCCTGGGATTTATTTATCTTCTATAATTGAAACTTCGTAGCCTTGAGCGGAGCCCAGGGCAGGCAGGAAGCTTGGCTTCCTCCATCGCCAGGGGCAACCCAAGCCTCCTGCTAGCTCCAGCTAGGTGGCCACGGCCGGCTGAAAACAGGTATCTGGGGTTTATTTATCTTCTATAATTGAAACTTTGTTGCCTTGAGTGGAGCTCAGAGCCAGGCCGCGGCAGACGGGAAGCTTGGCTTCCTCCATCACTGGAGCAACCAAGCCTCTTGCTCGCTCCAGCTCAGTGGCTGCCGGCCGCCATCTTGGTTGGGTTAATTTGCATATAGTTGCTCTGATTGGCTGGGGGGCATGACTTAAGGCATAGGGAAGGTATGGTCAATTTACATGTTTGTCTTTTATTAGATTAGATATATATGTATATTATATTTATGTTTTTTATTGATTTTTAGAGAGAGATGAAGGGAAAGGGAGAGAAAGAAACAACTATGAGAGAAACATTGGTTGGCTGCCTCCTATACACCCCCTACTGGGCAAGTGCTCTGAATTGGAATTGCTGCCTACCACTTGATGCATGGGACAATGCTCAACCAACTGAGTGCACTGGCCAGAGCTAAAATCATTTAAGAAGACTCATGATGAAAGATTAAAAATGGTGACAGAGTAAGTGGATGCTGCATGGACATGCTCCCAGGAACAAACTGGAATTAAAACTAAAATACAGAAAAATTTTACTGAATAATCAAAGGAAGACTCGCAGGAGAGAACCCTGATACCTGAGGACAGAAAGTGGAGACCGCATAGAGACTGGTAGGAAGGGTGGAGGCACAAAAGGGCTGGCTTGGTGCCCACAGACAACAACTGAAGTCCTGGAGAGATATCTCAGCTGTGGGGTGGGGGTGCCACTGAGAACTCTGGGGTCTAATCCCCAAGCTGAGCTCCCCAGCAGAGAGCACCACAACTGAGGTTACCCACATAACATCTGACTGTGAAAAGCAGCAGGGTTGCTATCTGCCAGAGAGTGATAGCTGAAAATTCAGGCACCCTCTTAAAGGGCCAATGCACAACATTTCCTGTGGAGCCACCCATCTTATGCTCTGGCAGAGGGAGGGTGAAGTGGACAGGGACTGTGAGAGCAGAAGCCAGGACTGCGGACTTGGTGGTTAGAGCTCAAAAGGCAGACACCCCCAGTTTCCTGTGCTGAGTCATTTCTTCATGCAGCGGGGGACATCTTTCCAGCACAGATATTTGACTTGCCTGGGGGGAACACAGTTGAACCACCCTATTGGAAAACACCTTGCTCTGAGGCCACTTAAGAGAGTAAAAATAACAATTATCCTCCAGCCCAGTGGTCGGCAAACTCATTAGTCAACAGAGCCAAATATCAACAGTAAAACGATTGAAATTTCTTTTGAGAGCCAAATTTTTTAAACTTAAACTATATAGGTAGGTTCATTGTTATTAACTTAATTAGGGTACTCCTAAGGTTTAGGAAGAGCCACACTCAAGGGGCCAAAGAGCAGCATGTGGCTCACGAGCCGCAGTTTGCCAACCACGGCTCCAGGCAGGAGCAACTACCCCACCCTATTGAAAAAAACTCCCACCACACCTGAGGATGATTATCTGGGGGCAATTCAAGTCAGAATCTTAGCATTCTGTAGGCAGAAGCAGTCCCTGGAGGCTTTGAGTATTTGCCTGATCTAATTAGTCAGAAATAGCCTTTAACACTGTGCTGCACTAGAGATTGAGAGGTGAAGATCTACCTAATACATAGTCACAAACCCAAACAGACAGCCAAAATAAGGAGACAAAGAACCCCCAAATAAAAGAACAAGAGAATTCTCCAGAAGAAGAGATAAATGAAGCAGAGATAAGAAATTTATCTGAAACAGAGTTCAGAATAATGATTGTAAAGATGCTCAAGATCATAAAAAAGATATAGTAATTATGAAAAAAAGAACAGTTGGAAATAAAAAAATGACATAACACAAATAAAGAACACATTGGAAGGAATACACAGCAGATTAGGGGAAGCTGAGCATAAAATCGGGTCTAGGTGGATCTTCCTGTGCTGGCTGAGGCCACAGAGAGAGATTCAGACAGCAAGCTGAGCCTTTATTTTATAGCCAGAGGTAAACAAGGTAGTGGTCACCATAGTTACAATGTTCTTATGAGTTTCACTTGTTTTGGCAGCACTTGCTGCATCTCCCACAGCCCATTAGCTACCCAGATAAGATCTAGGGAGTGTCATAAGGTCAAGCCTAATTATGCTAAGAGGGCTGTGCCCTCTAAGCTGGGACTTGTTTGTGGCTTTGCCAACAGGTCAGTCCGAGGCTTAACCCTATATCTGCTCCCTACATCTCACCCTTATTTTATTTTTAAGCTACCATAATGAGAGTAAAACTTAAGCATCAAGAACAAAACTCTGGCTATTAAAACAATAACAAAACAATGCCAATGCAAATCCCAAACTACAGACATGTTATCATTTTAAAACTTAAACATAAAGCTCTGGCTATTAACAAAACAATGCCAATGCAACACAGCAATAAGTGAGAGAAAACTATAGTAACATTTTTCTACTAAATGAAAGTTTCTTTTGCTGATTTACTCAGTCCTCGGACTTGGCTACGCAAGACTTTGCAGAAGACTGGCAGCTAACCAATGCTAGCATAGCCAGAAATATGATTGAGGGAGTAGCTTCTACATCTTGCTTTTCTACCATCTGCTGGGCCTCAGTTGTTAACTTCTTCATCTGACCCCCTGTTGGCACCTTGGTCCCTTGAGTAGCCTTCGTCATCTTCCTTTTCTGTATTGCTGTCATTGGGGCAACTCTCAGTCTTTTGAATGAAGGGACAAGGAGCTTCTCTGGGTCCATTGTGGTGACACATATATAATGCTCTGGCACCCAAATTGGCTGCATTGCCCCTTCTGGGAAGCTACAAACACAACCTCTTCCCCACATCATTACTGAATCTGGTAAAACTCTTGTCTGGTTTGTGCATTCTTCCACCGGGCTAACCCAACAGAGGCTATTGTACAGGAGGCCAGATGCCTTTCAGTCGCTGTACAACTTTCTGCATTGTCATTCAAAAAATTTAACACGTAACATTCTTCTCCCCCTTTTTTTGTTTTTATAGTTGCATTTTAAGAGTAAGATTGGCGCTTTCCACTATCGCCTGAGTCCTGATCCATCAGCCCAGGAAGAACTTGCCAATCCTGCGCTCCCCGGGGTGGCTTGATGACGGTTTACTGAGCCGGCTGGAAAGGCTGCAGTGGGGTTAAGGATAAGGCCCCTACTGTTTGGTGGGGCTGGGGTTGGCCCCGTTTGAAGTTTCCCTGCCTAGGGGGCATTGGTTGCCACAGTTAAAGCAGCCCCCTTTCTTTTTCTGCTGACCAGCAAGTAATACCTCCTTTAATGCGGCAGCTAATACTGCTCCTTGAATGTAGGCTGGTCCAATGTCAGCACAAACACGAATATAATACTTCCATAATAAGAAGTCTCCAGGTGACAGACAAGCCTTTGCGACAATATTAAGCCTCTGGTAACCTTCCACTATCTGTCTTAGTTCCTCTGCCACATTCATCCATTCCCTTTCAGGAGTGAGCTTGAGGCAGTCCTGAATCAGGGGCCACAGACTGAAAGTAGAGAGAGGAATTCTCCCTGGACCTTCAGCTATATAACGATCTCTAAGTTGTTTTCCTACCTTCTCCCAGGCATCTACATTTACCTTTCCTTCCTCAGGAAACCATGGGCAGGTTTTACTTACAAAATCCAACAAATTGAAAAGCTGTTGATACCTCACAGAATAGCCCCGTGCTTGGAGCATAGCCTTAAGCATGGATCCGTATAATTCTTTTCCTGCGATCCTGAATTTCCCATGTTTTACACCTAGTGATATCACTAAATTTCACTCCTTTCCTTACTTTTTGTTTTCTGCACGTGTTTCACTGGAGCATCCTTTCACCTGACAACTGCAGTTCCTCCGAACTCAGGCCCTGCATTGGGTGCCACATGTGCCGGGCCATCTCAGCCAAGGGTTTGGTGAGCCTGAGGGGGCGGGGGGGGGTGCGCAAAAGATGTAGAAAAGACAGACAAAGAGAATAAGCTGGGTCTAGGTGGATCTTCCTGTGCCTGGCTGAGGCCACAGAGAGAGATCCAGACAGCAAGCTGAGCCTTTATTTTATAGCCAGAGGTAAACAAGGTAGTGGGCACCATAGTTACAGTGTTCTTGCGAGGTTCACTTGTTTTGGCAGCACTTGCTGCATCTCCCACAGCCCATTAGCTACCCAGATAAGATCTAGGGAGTGTCATAAGGTCAAGCCTAATTATGCTAAGAGGGCTGTGCCCTCTAAGCTGGGACTTGTTTGTGGCTTTGCCAACAGGTCAGTCCGAGGCTTAACCCTATATCCCCTCACTACCCTCCTCAATAAATGGTGTTGGGAAAATTGGACAGATACATGCAAAAAAAAAGAAACTAGACCACCAACTTATACCATACACAAGAATAAACTCAAAATGGATAAAAGACTTAAATGTAAATCATGAAACCATAAAAATCATAGAAGAAACCAGAGGCAGCAAAATCACAGACATCTCGCCTAGCAATATGTTTACAAATACACCTCCTAAGGCAGTGATCGGCAAACTGCGGCTCGCAAGCCACATGCGGCTCTTTGGCCCCTCGAGTGTGGCTCTTCCACAAAATACCACGTGCAGGCACGCATGTACAATGCAATTGAAACTTCGTGGCCCATGCTCAGAAGTCAGTATTTTGTGGAAGAGCCACACTCAAGGGGCCAAAGAGCAAGAGTTGCATGTGGCTCACGAGCCGCAGTTTGCTGACCGCTGTTCTAAGACAAAGGAAACTAAAGAGAAAATAAACAAATGGGACTGCATCAAACTAAAAAGCTTCTGCAAAACAAAAGAAACCATCAACAAAACAAAAAGCGTGCTCACTGTATGGGAAAACATATTTGGCAATGATACATCTGATAAAGGGTTAATATCCAAAATATATGAGGAACTCATACAACTTAACAAAGGAAGACAAACAATTTAATAATAAAAAAATGGGCAGAGGACCTAAATAAACATTTCTCCAAAGAGGACATACAAATGGCCAAGAAACATGAAAGAATGTTCAAAGTCACTAATCATCCAAGAGATGCAAATCAAAACAATAATGAGGTACCATCTCACACCTGTCAGAATGGCTATCATCAACAAATCAACAAATGACAAGTGCTGGTGAGGATGTGGAGAAAAAGGAACCCTCCTGCACTGTTGGTGGGAATGCAGTCTGGTACAACCATTATGGAAAACAGTATGGAGTTTCCTCAAAAAATTAAATATGGCATTACTATTTGACCCAGTGATTCCACTTCTAGGAATATATCCTAAGAAAGCAAAACACCAATCAGAAAGAATGTATGCACTCCTGTGTTCATAGCAGCACATTTTATAATAGCTAGGATCTGGAAACAGCTCAAGTGCCCATCAGTAGATGAGTGGGTAAAAACTCTGTGGTACATTTATACCATGGAATACTATGCAGCAATATAAAAGAAGAGTCTGTTACCCTTTGAGACAGCATGGAGGGACCTGGAGAGTATATGCCAAGTGAAATAAGTCAGTCAGAGAAAGACAAGTATCACATGATCTCACTCATATGTGGAATCTAAGTAACAAAATAAACTGATGAATGTAGTAGATCCAGAGTCATGGAAGC
>NW_005369552.1:2175106-2189355 GCF_000412655.1 Myotis brandtii | reverse complement strand
GGGGGAGGGGAAATGGGGGGAGGGGGGTGAGCTAGAGGGGGTCAATGGGGGAAAAAGGGGACATATGTAATATTTTCAACAATAAAGAATTATTAAAAATAATAATAAAAACCACTTCTCTGCAAAAACAAACAAACAAAAAAACCGACTCATGATACAGTCTGAAGATGTCTGTCTGCTATCTTTACTAGTACATTTGAATGATATATTGACAGGGTATAATAATCTTAGGTGGCACTTTCTTCCAGAACTTTGTAAATATCACTCCATTGTTTTAAGGCTTTGATGGTTGTGAAGAATTTTGAGGTCAGTCTGTTTCTTTTGCAGTTGATTTGTGTTTTTCTGGGGACCTAGAGATTTCTTTGTTTTTATACCTAAAGTTCAATAGCTTCTCCAGGTTCTGCCTTAAAACAGAAACTTCAGGATCAAAAGCTCCAAGAACACAGAAAGTGCTTTCACATCTGCAGATTCAATTCTGTCTGGGGAAGTTTTTGTATCTATCTTTGAGTATATCATTTGCTCCACTTGTCAATCCTCTTCTTCAGGGACACCTGAAGATGATGTCGGTTATCTTCATGTCTACACTATATCTACTATCTTCTCTATTTGCCTGAACATTTGTGTTTATTCCATTTGAAGTCACTGAGATTACCTCAGGTCTTTCTTCTATGTCTGCACTTGGATTTTTAGTTATGTCTAGTCCTTTCAATTTTTAAAAAATTTTAGATAGAGAGGAAGGTGGAGGGTGGAAAGAGAGAGAGAGAGAGAGAGAGAGAGAGAGAGAGAGAGAGAGAAACATTGATCCATTGCTTCCCGTACATGCCCTCACCAAGGATTGAACCTGCTACCTGGGTATGTGCCCTGACTAGGAATCGAACCTGCCACCTTTTGATGTATGGGATGGTGCTTCAACTAACTGAGCCACCCAGGCCAGGGCTAGTCCTTTCATTTCTTTTTAAAATTTATACTTTAGTCCTCTAATTGTGATGTCCTGGAGTTTATGGAAATAGGCAGGGGAGTCAGAGAATGGAAGGAAATAGAAGGAAACTCGGGTGCAGCTATGTGTGTCTCTGTTGGAGGAACTGCACTCTGCACTCTGTGGATGAGTCGTGAGTGTCTGAAGCCAGTACTCCCATCACCTAGTTGAGGGCACTTACATTTCCCTTTGGGATTACCCTCAGGGGTCAGATTGTTCTTTCAACTCAGGGATTGTCCTAGAATCCTCATTTCTGCTAAAGAATCAGCTCTATTTTTCACTATCTCCCATTCCTCTACCCTTGACTCTTTGTAAAGTGCTTTTTCTATTTCTTTTTCATGTTGCTGGTCACAAAGAGGGAAAAACAGCAAAATCTATGGACTCTTATTGTTTTGAATAGTTATCTAATCACTTGCTTTTGATGATTACCAACTATCTTTGATGCATCCTTCTCACTCATTTGTTAGTCATTCATTGGGTGCGTAAGCTGTACTTTGGGGCACTGAGAGTTCAAGGACATGTGATATAGTCTCTGCTCATAAGGTTTATGTCATTGCCCAGCTCCCCAGTCAGCAAATACTCTTGGTTTCACATTAGTTATTGTTCCCTTCCTCCCCTCTCCTACCACCCATGCCTTCATTGTCTCTGACATGAGTGTAGTACAGCCACAGTCTCCTACATAGTCTTTTACTTAAGACTCCCGGAGACAGATTCAGCCCGAATAATGTTTGTAGATAAATCTTTTCAAAATCACTTTCTTCATGGCTTTCCCTGGTCAAGTGCTTGTTACTTCTGACCCCATAAATCCAATCTCCCACACCCAGCTCTCCATCTTACAGCCCCAGTTCTCCCTCTGCAGTGAATATGGAGGACTGGCTTGTTCAACATCTCTTCCAAGCCCTTTCTAGAGCATTCCTTCAAGTGTTGCACAAGTGAAAGCAAAAAACCTCCTTTCCTGACTCCCATGCAGCTGGAGTTCCAGCTGTAATTTAAGTGTCTCCTCCGGGCTGCCCACAGGTACAATTATGATTCACCCCGAGGTGTGTGGAGAGGGAAACTGGGCATGAAGCATCTGTTTCGCTGGTCTGGAGTGTGGCAGGGGCAGGGGTTTGGGTTTGGAAGCAATGACTGCCTGGTTTGTAGGCAGTATTTTAAGCTGACAGCTTTCTGATCACTACAGAGGCCTCAGCCCAGTTTTGCCAGGTGGATAAGGGGCCAATTCTTGGAGGCTCAGCTTAGAGACTTTATTTTTTCTGCTTTCTGAGTATCATGCACTGCTTAAGTTTTTTCTGCTTTAACTAGTTAACATGGCTCCTGGATTTTGCAGTCATTAACTCTGGGCAATATGTTACCCAGCTTTAATTCTCACTTTCCCCCAAAACCTATCAGGCTGGTCTCCTTTCTGGTCTCAGAAGTGCACCCTATTCATCCCTGCCTTGTGCCTTACTCGCCCCCTCACTATCCCATGACATGTAACCACCCCCTGGCTCCTCTACTTCAGACCTCAGGCGAGCCGTGTCTCCGCTTCTCTGACCCCCGTGGTCTTCGCTAGTCCTCCTCACCAGACAGGGCAGCACAGCCTGAGTCCGAGTGGTTGGTGGTGTCAGCTCTTCTACTCCAACTGTGATTGTTGAAAAACTAGTCCTTGGTCTCCTTTGCAACAAAACGTAGAGGTTGGACCACCTGAGCACTGCCTTCTCTTTCAATTCTAATGTTGAAACTTTAAGAAAAGCTACTTCCCAATTTAAGAGTGCCCAGCTGCTCTTACACACCTTTCACTTAAAACCCTAGGGCCTCTTTATCTCCTGACACCTTTTCCCCCTGGTTGACCAAACACATGGGGACAGTTCACTGTCACGGGTGGAAAGCAGTTGGTGCTCTGGCAGAGCCGGGCTCCAAGTGATGAGAAGCACCGTCCTCTTCAACAGGCAGCTCCTTCTCCCAGCGTGGCCACCGGCTTGGGGCAAAGTAAACAAGTTGCACATATTCAATTAGCCAGCCTGTTGATGACCGAGACCTCCCTGCCAGCCAAGGCCTAGTGCAGGGGTTCTCAAACTTTTTAAACAGGGGGCCAGTTCACTGTCCCTCAGACCGTTGGAGGGCCGGACTATAGTTTAAAAAAAAAACTATGAACAAATTCCTATGCACACTGCACATATCTTATTTTGAAGTAAAAAAACAAAACGGGAACAAATATAATATGTGTATTTGCATGTGGCCCGCGGGCCGTAGTTTGAGGACCCCTGGCCTAGTGGGTGAGGGTCCAAAGCAAGCTCTCGGCAGAAGTCCTAAAGGAAGTCTGCACAGGCCGCAGCACAGAGCGCTCACAGCACTGGACCTCACTGTGGGCTCTGGAGCTTGGGGGTGAGTGCCCTGGCAGAGGAACTAGGCCAGTGCGACAGCCCTTCTGCTTCAGAGAAACCGGCCGGTCTGACCCCCCACCACCGAGGCTGAGTCATCAGGTAGACCAGGCTCCTGGAGGAGGAACTTGGGCTCCGAGGCCATCCCAGGGCACACGAGTTCCGGGAGATGCTCACTGCTCCTGCCCCCGTCTGTCCCTGCTCTTAGCCTGTTCCTCATCCAACAGCTACAGCCCATTACTGAACCACCCACAGAAATGCCTTCCTAGAGGGAGACTGGGGTCTCACCTTTAATCAAAGGATGATGTAAAGAGTGGCCAGCTGACAGATGCTTGTGTTTATGTACATGGCTTCACATGCACATCCTAGAAGCTGTAAGAGCTGCTTTAGAAAAACAAATAAAGCATGTAAGTAATTTACTTGAGTCAGGAATGACTCCAGACTTATCCTGTTTCCATCTGCTTTGACCTCTTCAATCACTGGTCCCTTCCTACACACAAACACACACATATGCCTGGCCCATACCCCTGTGGCTTAGAGGCCTCACACTGGCCTGTTCATTTAGACTCTGGCCTGGCATCTCCTTGGTGCCTTGCTTCTAGTAATTGTCATCCCCACCCTGCTCACATCCCCAGACGCCCCCCAAAACTGAGCCCAGACCATTTGACCCCCATTTTCCAAGAGAGGTAAATTGGGCAGCTCCTGAATGTTGGGAGACTTTGGACATAATTATTGATCCCATAATTACAAAAGATCTTTGTAGCAAATTTTCCAGAAAGTTTCTTTTTCTTAATGAATTGCTTTGACCTACTTATGGGATAAGCAGCCGGCAGTCTGTTCCTTGGTTGCCTGGAAACTCTCAGCTCTGCCTTATACCCATTAGCAGCAGCCACCTTAGCCTACTTTTCTGTTTATTGTCTACACAGCTGCCCAGCCTCTATATGACCCCTGTTGCTAACGTGGAAAAGCACAAGCTCAAAGTCTGGTTCTGAGTCCCAGACCTACCACAAACTAGTCAAATGAATGTGGGCACTCACGTGAACTTCTCCAAACATCAGCTTCTCCACGTGAAAATACCTTGTCTCCAAGTGGTTTTTTTTTTATCATTAATGAGATTTGATGAACTGACATCTGCACAGAACCATACACAGGGAAAGATGTGAACTCTCTTCCCTTTTTCTTTTTAAGTGGACCCATCCTGGCTTCTTTTTTGTTTATTTTATTTTTTTATTGATTTCAGAGAGGAATGGAGAGTGAGAGTGAGATAGAAACATCAATGATGAGAGAGAATCATTATTGGCTGCCTCCTGCATGCCCCCTACTGGGGATTGAACCCATAGCCTGGGCATGTGCCTTTGACAGGAATCAAACCAGGGACCCTTCAGTCTGCAGGCCCGACACTCTATTCACTGAGCCAAACCGGCTAAGACCATCCTGGCTTCTTAATGCTTGTGGATGCATGGGAGGCAGGCCAGGTATCCACACTGAACAAAGAAGTTAAAATTGGGGCTCTGTGGTACCTGACCCACAGCTGCTAAAATGCCTGGATTTTAAGCAACAGAATGATCAGAACCTAGCGCTTGACAGGGTGGGGTCGGAACCTGAGCCACAAATGCAAATTTGTTCTCTGGTCTCAGTTCCCAAAACTTCGCTGGAGATCCCCAAGTCCAGTTCCCAAGTAAGAACTGTAGCTGTAAATAGTTGAGAACGGGCCCCAAAAGCATAAAAAGCATGAGAGCCAGAACGAATGTCACTGCACCGCTTGTGCCCGGCCTGGACACTGGTGCTGAGCACTTAAAAGTATGCGCCTGCAAATAAGTTTGTGCTTTTTAAGTTTGAGGCACACAGTGTCAAGCTTGTTTCTTCTCTTCTCAAGTTTAATTTGGGTGGGCATTCCTCTAAGCAAATGACCACTTCAGCAGCACTGAGGAAGAATGAATTCATCGGAGGTGGACTGAGGCTCTCTGTGCAGAGCAAGCAGCAGGCCTTATTCCTGTCACTTACAAACCTATGCAGTCTTGTCAGGAAGAGAAGTGAAAGGGGAACAAGAAACTTAAGAGAACCAAACCCAACAAGTGTTTATGGGCAGGGGAACCACGTGTCCCAGTGGTTTTCCCTCTATTTATTGGAACGCACTCCAACGGTTTCCTAGAGCTGCCATAGTCAAGTACCATAGTCCGGGTTCCTTAAACACAGAAATTTGTTGTCTCGCTGTTATGGAGGCTGGAAGTCAAGGTGCCAGCAGGTTGATTCCCTCTGAGGCTGTGAGAAAGAATCTGTGCCTTGCCTCTGACTTAGCTTCTGGTGGAAATCTCTGATGTCCTTTGGCTTCTAGAAGCATCGCCCCAATCTCTGCCTTCATGTTCACATGGCATCCCCCCTGTCTGCATGTCTGTGTCCAAATCTTCCCTTTTTATAAGGACACCAGTCACATTGGAGTAGGGGGCCCAGCCTACTCCATTAGAACCCCATCTTCTAATTACATCTGTAATGACCCTATTTCCAAGGCAGGACACATTCAGAAGTCCTGGGAGTGAGGACTTCAACATATGAATTTATAAGGAACATAATTCCACCCATAACATCTATGTGGCACACCTTTGCTGGATGCTGAGCGATAGAAAGATACGTTGATACACAGCCTGTGCTTGATTTACACACAATCCAGGGTGGGCACGCCCAGTAGAGTATTCTGAAAACTGGGATACAGTTGGTGAGAGGGACATGGGAACGTGAGTCAAGTTCCAAAGGAGGAACCTTAGAGAAAGGACATTTGAGTATTGGGTTGAGAGGCAAGACCTTTAAATTGCATCCTAGTGAAGCTGAGGGAGATTTTAGAAAGATCTGGGGTTGCGCTTACCACTTTCAAAGTCTGGCATTTGTTTGACATTTTTAGTCATCTTTGGTGTATCTTCAATCTATCTAGAATATAAAGCTGTACAGCTGATGTTAAATCCAATACACTGTGGAGTGTAAGCAGTCTGACCTAGAATGTTAAAGGTACCTGTTTTTTAAAATTGGTTTTAGAGCCCACCAGTGTGGCTCAGTAGTTGAACATTGACCTGTGAACCAAGAGGTCATGGTCAGAGCACATGCCCGGGTTGTGTGCTCCATCTCCAGTGGGGGGCGTACAGGAGGCAGAAGATTGATGATTGTCTCTCATCATTGATGTTTCTATCTCTCTCTTCCTCTCCCTTCCTCTCTGAAATAAATAAAAATATATAGTAAAAAATTGATTTTAGAGAGGGGGAAAGTGAGAGAGAAGGGGGGAGAGAGAGAGAGAGAGAGAGAAATACGTCGATCGGTTGCCTCCAGTATGTGCCTTGACCAGGAATTGAAATTGAGACCTTCCCATGCAGGGGAAGATGCTCCAACTAACTGAGCCATACAAGACAGGGCTGGCCTAGAACTTTAAATGAAAATACTTAAAGTTTCAAATAATAAGTAATGATAAGACTATAATTCTAGTTTAAATAGTTTAGGAAATTTACTGAATTAAGTCTGTAATCGATGTTCAAATATTCATGAAAAATTGTTCTCCTAATGTGGTTTATTAATATTGTGTTGTGTTTAATAAAGGAAGCATTAATTCTCATAAAATAAATAGTAAAATTATATGTAATACCTTTGTAATACTTTTAGCAAAAATAAAAATAAAAAAAATTATATGAAAATACTGAATTATGAGCTGAATTGTGTCCCCCCCCCAAAAAAATTTGTATGTTGAAGTCTGAACCTCCAGTACTCCAGAATGTGACTGTATAGGAGACAGGGTCTTCAAAGAGGTGGTTAAAACTAAAATAGCCTTTGGGATGGGCCCTAATTCAATATGACCAGTGGTCCTTTTAAGAAGAGGAGATTAGATTGTACAGAAAGAGACCCCTGGCATGTGCACACACAGAGAAAAGACCCTGTGAGGACATAGGAAAAGGTACCATCTGCAAGCCAAGAAGAGAGGCCTGGGGAGAAACCAAACCTGCTGATTTCTGAATCTTGAACTTCCAGCCTCCAGAACTGTGAGGCAATGAACCTCTGTTGGTTAAGCTCCCACACTGTTATTCATGTACAATCCTCAGGGTTCCTGTTTGTTTGTCTGTATTTGGTATTATTTGTTTCTTAATGTTTAATTCAAAATAACAAATGACTACCTCCTCTTCCTACCCAAACCTCGTTTCCTCTCCCATGTAGCCCTCAGTACAGTTTGAAGTGTGCGAGTACACATGCCTAGAGGATTTTTAAAAATAAATGTTATGATATTATCCATATTATTCTGCAAATTTTTTCTTTTACTTATATGATTCTGAGGTATTTCTGTATTTCAACATTTTCCTATTGATATACTTTTAAATTGTTTCCAGTTTAAATAGTGTAGTTTCTTTAAAAGGGAATAGGAATGGTTATACCAACTTGAATAAATTGTCACACCTCTGAGTATTGCCAAAATAAGCAGTCTTTAGTTTCTAAAGAATTCAGCAAAGCCATACTCCTTAATTTAATGATTTCAATGAAGAAAAAAAAAAGATCTCCAATAGAGCAATGTTATTTTTTCCAAAACAACTTATACCCAAGCTGAAGTGGGTTTCTGATTTGTTAGTGCTTAATTGCCTAGGAAGCCGATTAAATGTTGCTGATAAGGTTGGTGGAACTGTGTTTCTTTAGTCCTTAGCTACAATCCTGTGGAAGTACAGTGACCATTTTAATTTTATTGTGACTTGGTATGGACCTGATTCTTTTCAGTTAAAATCAACCCCTAAGCCACAAAAGGATGATGTTATTTATTTTGGGCATTGAGTAATGCACCAAATATGAAAGCCCAATTCACTGTTACCTTTGAAAGACTTAACTGTTTCACAATGCTTTTGGTGCATACTAATGTTTTATTTTATTTGCAAAGAATTTTTACTTTAACTATAGTCATAAATGCTTTGTCAATTATTATTTGTACATTTTACCCACTCAATTTAGCAGTAAATCACTTTTATTTGAACTCTAAAGCAAAAGCAAACAATCTGAAAGGATGTGTGCTGATTTTTCAAAATCTATGAATTTCATTTAAAAATCAATTTGAGGCAAATAGTGTACCGAATGTCGTAATGCAAGTTGATATTAAGTACCTATTAGATTGTGGGTACAATACACAACTTTAACTAAAACAGTAATATGTAAATATTTTTTAGATATTTGCAAATCAATTAAAACATAAACTCTGTGGTTCTGAACACAAAATGCAATGCAAGCTTTTATTTTAAGTTCTCATCAAACCCTACACCTTCCTCCAAAGCTCCATCAGGTTCTCCATAGATAAGGAATTCACCACAAGGCTTCTCTTTAAGTCCATGGAATAGGTCTCTGAAACCTTTAACCAGCAACCTTAATAATAGTGGCAGTATCAACAGTAGCAGCAGGAGTACTTGTTATCCAGCTTAATAAATGAGCCATCTACAATTAAAGTGTTAAAGGATTGTTGGTGCTTACAGGAATTTGAACTTGAGATAAGCCTCCACCAATGTTCTCACAGACAAAGTCCTCCCTTCTCCTCCTACTCTATTAACTGTCCCCAGAGGCAAGAAAACCCTCTTCATTTATACGTCTGACCCTAGAGATTTCCCTGCTTCACTTTCTCCCACCTCTTTAAAATACCACCGATAGATTTCATGCACCTGGCTTATATTCTCTTCTTTAATTCTAAATGCACAAGAAAGTGCAAAATACCATTCTCTAGAGCATTTTATTTCTTTCTTCCTTTCTTTTTAGAAAGGAAAGAGAAGGAAGGAAAGGAGAGAAGGAGGAGGGGGGAAGGAGAGAGAGAGGGAGAGAGAGAGAGAGAGAGAGAGAGAATCAGTTGCCTCCCGCACACGGCTCGACCTTACTGGGAATCTACCCGGTACTTGGGTATGTGCCCTGCCTGGGAATCCAACCCGCCGTGTTGTGGTGCATGGGAGCATGCTCCAACCAACTAAGCCACACTGGCCAGAGCCAGAGCATTTTCTTGATTGGATGCGATCTTGCTTCTGGGCATGTCCTCAAAGTTTTGGCTCAAATAAACTCATAACATTTTTCTATAGGTTTGAACATTCTTTCATCTACATAGTAATCAAATAATCCAGCAAGTGAAACACCTCAGATAAAAGGAGTGAGGCCATGGGAGTTTGTCACAGAGAACGCACAGAGGCTGGCTAGGTCTGGAGGGGCTTCCCAGAGGAAGGAGGCAGAGGGTCCTGGGTGTAGAGTGGGAGAGGGAGCATGGCTCTTTCCACGTGCACAGAGCAGGCTGGAGTGGCTGGAGTTCAAGTCTCCGTGTGGACAGCTAGCTGAAAGGAAGGCCAAAGCCAGAGCATTTGGGCTCTTTGGGACCCTATTTAAAATTTTATTCTTTATCTAAAGACTAGAGGTCTGGTGCACAAAAATTTGCGCACTCGGGGGAGTCCCTCAGCCTGGCCTGTGTCCTCTCACAGTCTGGGACCCCTTGGGGGATGTCCACCTGCTGGATCCCTGGGGGATTGGGCCTAAGCTGGCAATCAGACATCCCTCTGGCAGCCTGGGATGTCCATTTGCCAGTGGGGAGCAGGCCTAAGCTGCAGCCGGACATCCTTAGCGCTGCTGAGGAGGCGGGAGAGGCTCCCGCCACCACCGCTGTACTGGCAGCCGTCAGCCTGGCTTGTGGCTGAGCAGAGCCCCCCCTGTGGGAGCACACTGACCACCAGGGGGCAGCTCCTGCATTGAGCGTCTGCCCCTTGGTGGTCAGTGTGTGTCATAGTGACCAGTCATTCCCAGTTGTTCTGCTGTTAGGGTCAGTTTGCATATTACCCTTTTATTATATAGGATTAATAGGAAGCTATTAAATAGTTTTAAGTGTTAGAGGGGCAGTGACATTACCAGGCATGAAGATATTTCCAAGTATCTTCATGTATTGCTGTACTTTTCTTCTTGGGAAATTCTAAGTCAGCACATTTGTTTCTGGGAAGAATTCACACTGTGCCTTCTTGGATAGCAAAGACAAAGACAGGGTCAAGGTTACACTCCAGAAATAATCATTGTGAAAGCCAAACTCTGATTTGTAAGAACAGAGCTTTTAGTGAATCAAAGCCAAAGTCCAGCAACTGACAGTTGTTGGCACCAATTAACACCAACGGGAATCCCCAAACTGGGGTGCGGTGAAAAAGGAAACTTATTCAGGGCAAACAGTGATATAGCATGGCTGTGAAAACAGCACTGCTGTGGAACAGCTCCGTTGTGATGCAGCAAGAGTGTAACTACCAGTTGTGAGGCTGCCCTAGAACCAGGCATCCCTGGGGCCTGGCCGATCTTCAGTTAAGCAGCTCTGCTCCACCATAGCCCACTCCAAGATGGACTGGTCAGCTCTGCTCTGGCTAGACATCTTCCTAGCCGGGGCACTCCCCAAGCCAGAAAGGAGCTGGCTTGTCTATGTACTAGAGGCCCGATGCACAAAATTCGTGCAAGGGGCTCAGCCCTCTTAACCCTGGCTGCCGCCTTGGTCCTCACAGCAGCCCCGGCTGCCTCGCGGCCCTGCCCCCCGCCCACTGGTCATTCTGGAAGGTCCTCCTGGAAGGTTGCTCCAGAAGGTCATTCTGCTGTCCAGTCTAATTAGCATATTAGCTCTTTATTATCCTATATAATAAAGAAACATGCACACTCAATCCTATATAATAAAAGAGAAACATGTAAATTGGCCGTCCCTCCACTACACTCACCAGCCAATCAGGAGTGAATATGAAAATTAACCGACAAAAATGGTGGGTTAATTTGCATACACAGGTGCCTGGTGGAGAGCCAGCAGCTTGGGGGGACGTGGCTCCCTCGGTCGCTCCCAGCATGGGGAGCACCAAGAATGCTGGGAATCATAGTTCTGGTGGCAGACGGATCTCCTAGACACTAGAGCAAAGTGAGCCTGGAGCAAGTTACTGTTGCGCTGGGGGATGGAGGGAAAAGTAAAGGTGAGAGACATAAGTAAAATCAGAGTGTCTAGGAAAAATTAAAGGGAAGATATCCTAAAACTTCCAGGAAATCTCCACCAATGAAGCAAAGAAAAAAAAAAGCCTCTATTATTCTGTGACCAACAAACCAAACTGGGTTGGGGGTCTCAGACAATTCGCTCCTATGATTGCAAAGACAGACAGAAACTCCCGGATTGGAGAGGGCTCAGCTGAGAGCTCCCAGATTGGAGAGGGTGCAGGTCGGGCTGAGGGACCCCGCTCCATGCACGAATATTCGTGCACCAGGCCCCTAGTATTGGATATAAAATCCCAGCAACCAGAATAGCAGAATGACCAGAATGACCAGAACGACCAGAACGACCAGTGGCTATGACATGCACTGCAGCAGCCAGCCAGCCTTATCCGGGCCCCGATTGCTCTCCCCCAGGGTGGCCCAGCCCCTGATCAACCCCCAAACCCCAGTCAGGGGTGGGGCTAGCAAGGACAGGCTGGCCAAACCTCACCCATGCACAAATTCATGCACCAGGCCTCTAGTATTGACAGCAGTTCCCACTCCTGGTCCCTGATTAGTTCATCCTCATGCAAATGAGAATGCCAGATCCTCCTTTGATTGGTAAAAGGCACTGTTGTTATTGGTCAGAATAGAGCTTCTCTGATTGGTCAGAGGTACACAGCTCTGATGGGATGGGGAAAGCCTCAGTACTATTGGTTGAAATAGGATTCCAGAAAACTGTTATAAGGGCTGGCTCAGATGGCAAAATCACAGTGCAGGCAGTTCAGTGGCAGGGAGTTTAGTGCAGAGGCAGGCTTCTCTATGAGTGCAGTTTTCATGAGAGAACCCTATGCAGTAATAGCTGCTAGGCTCTTCTTTTTTAAAGTTATTATTATTTGAGCCCAGTTAGCTTCTAGGAGCCCTTCTTAGTCCTCAGGGTTCACAGTCCTGAAGAGACCCAGGAGAGGTAATAAACTAGACTATATGGCAGGAGGAGAGAAGTGGACGAGGAGTATGCGTACCCTAATGTCCATCCACTTACCCCTTCTTCTTTTTTTAAAAAAATATACTTTTATTGATTTTAGAGAGGAGGAGAGAGAAATGTGTCAATGAGAGAGAATTGCCCCCAACTAGGGATGGAGACCGCAATCTGGGCATTGCCGTGACTGGGAATTGAACCATGACCTCCTGGTTTATAGGTTGACGCTCAACCACTGAGCCACACCAGCCAGGCTACCCCTTCTTAAAAAAACAACATGTTTTTATTGATTTTAAAGAGAGAGAGAAACATCGATGGCAGAGAAACATCTATCTGCTGCCCCCTGCACTGGGAATCGAACAGCAGCATCTTGGTGCTGGAATGGTCACCTGACTAAATTTTAACCAATGAAATATAAGAATTGTCATGTATGGCTTTCATAAATTATCCTTAAAAGGAAAAAGTGTGTTCTTCCTCTCGACGTATTCCTTCCTGCTGGCAGAAATGTGTTTATGATGGCTGGAGCCCAAGAAGTCATCTTGGACCATGAGGTAAAAGTCAGTCCTATGTTGAGAATGGCAGACCAACAATACAGGAGACTAGTTCAACTAGTTCCCTGAAAATAAATACACTTTTTTAAAAAATGTGCTTTCATTAATTTTTTGAGAGAGGAGGGAAGAGAGAGGGTGAGAGAAACATCAGTTGGTTGCCTCCTGCATGCCCCCTACTGGGGATCCAGGCTACAACCCAGGCATGTGCTTTAACCAAGAATCAAACCAGTGACTTCTCAGTGCACCAGACAATGCTCAGCCAACTGAGTCACACCAGCCAGGGCAAGAAATACACGTTTATAGCATTTAAGTTACTGATATATGGTGGTTGTTGTTTTTCTCATATGCAGCCAAACCCAATCCTTACTATTATAAGAGTAATGGGATCAGAAGTAGATGCAATATTTCAGGACCTTGAAGGTCACTTGTTAGAAGAAAATAGGGTGAAAGGGATTACGTTCTACCAGAAAAGCAGAACTCAGCTTCTAAAATCTGCCATTCCTGACACACTGAATTCACAAATTTTTTTCTGTCTTTCTTAGGACAAAATCAGATCCAATGAGAGAAGCAGAGGACTCAGCAGAGCAGGGTAAGAAAAATTATGTTCCCTGGGGAAGTAGATCCCTGATTCCTTTTACCTACCTTGCTGTGTATGGTTTTTATTGCCCTGAGAGGAGACTCTGAACACAGAAAAGATGACTTCAGTGTTAAAAAATTATATTCAGTTTTTTTTAAGTAACACATTCTAAAACACAGGTTTTCTTAGACTTTTAAGTTAAACTTAACAGATCTTATGATTTTACTTATAAATCCTTTTAAATCATGTAATTATTCACAAGAAGACTTTGGAATTAGTTAATTAAATTCCCTTGGACACTTCATAGTACATTTATAATGAAAATATATTTAATTTTCTTTTTAAGTACTTTGGTCATATAATAAAGCTTTTCTAGACACTTAAATAATGCTTGCAAAATTAATAAGTCAACACTTATACATGTGGTGGGAATTAATGTCCCTTAAATGGGGGCCACTGGCTGCATCAGACAGCCCCACAGAGCCCAGCCGTCCAGGAGGGGCCTGGTATTACACACTTTCAGGAGAGAGTGGGGATAGATGAGAAGGTAGCTGTGCCCATAAAAGCAGAACAGGCCTGGATGACCAAGGGCAAGGTGCAAACCTGCCCAAGTTGCCCATGCAGTTGGCTCTGCCTCAGCCACACCTTCCAACGGAAGATGGACAGAATGGCCTTCATGTGCCTGATCCACATCAAACTTAGGGAGTCCTCCTTCTCTGCCCCTCTTTCTTTTCAAACTCTGCCCATGGTGCAAGGCAAATTCAAGACCTCTGTCCTTGACGACTCAGGTCCCCAGTCATGGCCCCATCTTGGAACTTTGGTTTTGGTTTGTACACTCTCTCTCTCCCTCCTCTCTAAT
>NW_005369552.1:2155333-2175035 GCF_000412655.1 Myotis brandtii | reverse complement strand
CACACACACACACACACACACACACACACATATCTGGTCAAGCAATTCACACATTTCTTAAAGGCCAGTAAATCTTACCTTTTTTAAAAAAAAAATTTGTTTTATTGATTTTTAGAAAGAGAGGTAAGGAGAGGACTAGAGATAGAAACATCAATGAGAGAGGAACATCATCGATCCACTGCCTCCTGCACACCCTCTACTGGGGTTCAAACCCACAACCAGGCATGTGCCCTGACCAGGATTCGAACCAGCAACCTCTTGGTTCTTGGGTCGACACTCAACCACTGAACCACACTGGCCAGGCCTTACCTTTTTTTTTTTTAAAGCCTCATAGTACTTACCACAGAGCTAGTCACGTAATCAGCACACACTCATTTATTGACGGATCCCATAGTAACTCTGTGGGGTAGTTCCTATAATTCACATTAAAACAGTCCCACATAGGCCTGGCCGGTGTTTTGAGCATCAGCCCGTGCACTGAAGAGTCACAGGTTCAATTCCCAGTCAAGGACATCTACTTGGGTTGCAAGTTTGTTCCCAGGCCCCTGTCGGGTGCATCTGGGAGGCAACCAATTGATGTATCTCTATCACATAATTTTTTTTCTCTCTCTCGCCTTTCCTCCCTCCCTTCCACTCTATCTAAAAGTAGTGGGAAAATATCCTTGGGTAAGAATTAAGAAAAGAAAAAAACACCAAAAAAGGCAGTCCTGCATTAACTATATGATATTTTGCAGTTGTGGTTAGTTCAAGCTTCAATGCTAGAGAAGTCAATTATCATTTTTGAGAATCTGCACTCCAGAAATACTGAGTCAATACCCAAACATGATACCAAAATATTTCTTGTGCTATCGCTCTCCCCTCAACATTTACTGAAAAGGCCTTAAGATCTGGGCATGATCAGAAGGTCGCCCTCTCTTGGTTTACGTGAGCCCACAGTTGGGAGGGTCAAACTGATGAAGGGGCATCTGTGTTCAATAGAAGCTTGGCAGGAAGGCGTTCATATTGTTCCTTTACAATTGCCACAGTCTCCTGATGAACCTCTCTGAGGGAGCCCCTGTAAGTCAGTAGAACTCCACAACAAACACAATACCATTGGGTCAAATGCCTTCAGGTGACAGCCACTCAGCCTCCAGGAAACCAACCCTCGGGGAATGACTCCAAATGGGTTCTCCCTGTTCCATATTCTACTCAGTGCTAAATAGCAAGGTTCCAGATCCTGCAAACACTTACCCAAACCTGATATGCACAAGGCAGTTTCATTTCCTCATTTGTTCCTCAATAAAGCCTTGTGACAGATTCCATCTTGTCACCATTCTGCAACTGAGGAAACTGAGGCCTGAGCAAAGGATTTTTCTTTGCAGCAGTTTTTGCATCTGATGCTGATAGTTTTTTGACAAGCCTTCTCCCTTCCTGTCATCTCTCAGCAATGACATACAATATTGCTTTGTCTCCAACCAGAGGACACCATACCTAACAAGATTGTGTTAGGACTAGATGACATTCCTTCAAACTTATGAATTTGGCCCAAGTCACAGGACAGTGTTTGAAACCCGATCCAGAGGGTTCCTTATTCTTTGGTGGAACAGCTTGGAGGTCAAAAGGATGCCATGGGTGTGGAAAGATGGTTAAGGAACAATAGTGCCAGCGCTGAGGCCAGCATAGAAGCTTCCCAGCTTGTGGCTAGCGCATCCAGTAATTAGTCACATTTAACTTGATTGTCACTCAGGGAGAAGGCAAAAACTAAAGCATGCTTTGTATTGGGTGGTATGTCAAGTCAGGTGTCTGTAAGACTTGAATCCTGTCACAGCTCAGCGATGGCTCCATCCTGGGCATGCCCCCACCCCAACCCCACTCCCACCAGCAGCCTCGCTGTCCTGCATGTAGAACAATGCACAAAGCCAGGTGCCCAAGCACCCACGTTGTCACTGGCTCTCTCCACAGAAGAGGCCCAGTCCATGACAGGACAATGATGGCATCCTTGCAGGGTAATTCCAGAGGCTGCAAGAAGCTGAACATGGTATGGGAGAGGCTACTTCTGGCTGGGTGAGTTGGGGAGGTAGCAGAGGCTCTGGGGCCAGTACGGGGACTCCAATCCCTGAGAAGGGGGCCCACAGGTTCCCCTTGGGCTCCCTGAGCCCTCATCCCACTTCAGCCAAGTCCATACAGTGGGGGCAGAGCCATCCATCTGACTGTGTCTTCTCCATTGTGGCCAAAGTCGGAAAGTATGGTCCACTCTCCAGTGGCTCTGGCTGTGGAGCTGAGAGCCCCCTGTGGCGAAGGCTGATGGGCCTGAAATGTTTATCCTCTCACAGGGGGTGGAAACCAGAGGGAAGCCAAATGCTTGTGCCCCAAGACTGCACCCGGAAACAATGACCATGGCCGTTCCTCCAGGCCAGGTGTTCCTGTTGCTCAGCAAATAGCTAAGGTCTTAAAGCCATTGTATTAACCCGGACCCAGCCGGGTGAAAGGGTGAGCAGTGTGCTTATGGTCTTCAAAGCCCCCTCTGAGGAGTCGCTGTGGCCTGGCTGACAGACATGTGGGCTGTCCCTCCTGCTTGCTGGAGACAGTCAGCATTTGCCTGTGCTCGATGCCCCTCCTGCTGCAGCCCAGCGATGCCTGCTAGGCTCTGGCTTCCACAATCACTTATTAACAGGAATCTGTGCTCATGCCTTCAAAAGGAAAAAAGGCATGGGTGGAGACCTTAGTTGTTACTACAAACCCCCTTCCCCAAAAAACATGATGCCACCATGAATTTAGCTCATGGGAGTTGAGATGAGCAGAGCTGTGCCTCTATTTTCAATGTGCTGACAATCACCTGGAGGGCTGGTTGAAATGCTGGTTCAGAGGTGGGGGCCTGACCGGAGATATTTTTTTATTGTTTAAAGTATTATATATGTCTCATTTCCCCCCCGATTGACTCCCCACTCTCCCATCCTCCCTAGCCACGCTGACCTGAGATTTTGAATTTCTAATATGCTCTCAAAGGATACAAAGGCCACTGCTCTGTGGAGCACACTCTGAGGAGCAAGCACTGTGACAGGGTCTTCACAAATGCTGTTCCGGAAGGATGGAAGGATGCCTGCCTCAGGGCATGCCGTAAATGTCCCTTAAATACTATCAAAGGAGAGAGGGAGAGAGAGAGAGAGAGAGAGAGAGAGAGAGAGAGAGAGAGAGAGAGTTTATAAGTAGTTGTTGGCAATGTTGATAATATCTGAGAGCTAGTTTTATTATAGAAGGCTTGACCTTTTGACCTTCAGGGCTGACCTATGATGTTGGGACAATTGCTGGTGACATTAGATCCCTCTTTTCCTCAGACCCTTGGGTCAGGATGGGACTGTGTTTCTCTGCCTAAATGCCGCCTGCGGGGTGGGGGGCGCAGTGCTCTAGGTGCAACCTGAGGGCAGCATGAAGAACACCGTGCTGGCAGCTAAGCATTCTGGAGACAAAGGAGGCCATGCCACAATGTGACTTCCTGCACCCAGTTCACCTGGGTGCTTGCTTTCAATGCAGATTCCAGGGACCCACTTCCCACTCGCCTCACTGATATCCGTGGGGCAGCTGGGAATTCTATTACATGCTGGTTTTGAACCTTGCTTTCCTCTCGGGAAACCAGGGAAGACCTTGGTGCGAGCAGGAATGGCAAGAAGCCATCTGCCTGTGGACAGCTCCTCCGTTCGCAAGGAACCCTGGGGCACCTGTATTTTTCCACAGTGCACGCACACCTGCTCTGGAAGCACTCTTGGAGTTCCAGCTAAGGACCTGGCTTTCTTTCCTGATGGTAGATGACAGGAGCTCTTTTCTCCGTGGAAAGCCATGTACCCTTCATGAGCAGCCCCCTCCCTGGAGCTTTAAGATGAGCCAAGAGGTGATGATCTTATCTTAAACGTGCCACGTACCTTGAAAATATGGAGGTATTTCTACACACAGCACCCAAAGCAACCAAGTGGGGAGCATAATGCTGACAAGAGAACTCCAGCTTCTCAGGCGGGAGGGATCTGGTGGACAAATGTCGGGAGGCCTCTCCAAGGTGCTGAGCCGTCTAGACGTGCTGTGTGACCAGCTTGTGAGGAACATTGTTGGCAAAGAGCCACACAAGAACTAGGCCAGACCTGCTGCTGCATGCGACTCTGGGTGCTTTGACCAACATCTAAGGTGTTTCCCACACTCACAGGAAGTCACTGCCCTCTTCCCCCATAAATGAATCGAGGACTGTCAGGATCAGAAAAGTTTCTGTGGATTTCTCCTGAAGTTTTAAGGGCCTGAAAATCCTGCAGCTGGTTGGGAGCCAAGTCTGATTACTTTAAATGCATAAAAGGATGTATGTGAGCATCTGGCCTAGAAATCGACCTAATCTGTCTATAGCATAATTGGTTCAGGAAGAGCTGGAAGACAAATTGAGGCTGGTGGGTGTAAATAGAAGAAAAAGTGGCAGAAGGAGAGCCAGATGGGTGAGCTCAGACTCGAAACACAAACAAAAGCTGCTTGGGAGAGCAGAGGACTCATTTGCATCTGGGCCCAGAACTGGACTGGCATGAGGGGCTGGCTTCCAGATCTGCCCCCGAATAGCAGGAACCAAAATCAACATCCACACAATCGTGCAGTCCCTGAGCATATTGCGACAGCTGGCCCCAAATTGCCCTTGTTAGTGAATCAAGAACACAAACAATTCATAAAAATCAGAGAATTTAGACTCAAGGCTGAGGCAGGGGTATGAGCAGAACAAAGATCAGGGGAAGATGACTTCGTGGTCACTTTATATCTGTGTTCCCTTTGCCTGTGGTTGTAAGGCAGAGCATCGTTAACGTGGCGGGCCATCAGGGGACACTGGTGACAGTAGGCCTGTGTTGGGTGGTAGAGGCATCTCCTTGTCTAATAGGGCCTCAGCGCAGCGAGGAGGGAGCCAGGAGTTAAACATGTTGGTTGCTAAACCGAAGCTCATTTGTTAGGAGAAGTCAAACAGATGTGACTTCTATCTTTACCCAACAGATACTTATAATGAAAAATAAAAGTTTCATTGGCTTACAAATACTGAAAGCATTTTCCAAGAGTATCAAGAAGAGCCTGGGGCAGACTGTGGCCAGTGTTGCTAAGTGGTCAGAGTGTTGGCCTGCACACTGTAGCATCTCTCTGGTTTGATTCCTGGTCAGGGGCATGTTCCTGGGTTGCAGGTTGGATCTCCAGCATAGGGAGGCAACCAATCCCATCGATTTTTTTCTCTCTCCCCCTCCACCCTCCCTTCCATTCTCTCTTTTAAAAAATCAATGGAAAAAATATCCTTTGGTGAGGATTAACACAAAAACACACACAACAAAACAAAACAAAAGAGCCTGGGACAGGTCGTGGCAGTGAGAGAGGACACTGAGCCAGCTGCACGAAACAGCACAGCAGTGAACAATGACGCTGCCCCTTTCAGAGCCCCGAGCATGACCCACCCAATTAAGCCTCTGCGCATCTCCTTCTGATGGCCTGTGCTTCATGGCATCCCTTTCGCATTTGTCACGACAGCGTTGTTTTCTGTGTCTGCTTTCTTTTGCATTTGCACCCCATGCGGTCACATTTCATGCTTCCAAAATGAAAAATCAAACTGCAGTTTCTCCTCTCTTTAGAGGAAATTAGTCTTATTTCCCCCGTAATTCATGAGCAAGCTATATGGCTGTGGACGGAGCATTAGCAACGCCAGAAGTAAATTAACTTCGGTTCCTGGTGAGGCCCGAGGTTACTGAAGGAGGTTTGGCAATTTCGATTTTGGGAAGGGGAGATGGACAGCGTCAGAGGGGTGTGAGGTGCTGGTTAACCATCTTCAGTGAAGGATGCCAACACCTTTGTCAGGTGTGCCAGGATGACCCACTTCATGCCAGTTGTCACAGGGTAATCATTAAGAGCACCCTCTCACTCTAACGCGTCTCAGTTTGGTTGATAAATAATACCACCACTCCAATGAAAGTGAACATGAAGTGAATAGCAAAAGCTTATCTTGTGAAAGAAGCCGGACAAAAAAAGGTACATATTACATGATTCCATTATATGACTTGTCCAGAATAGGCAAACACAGAGAGACAGAAAGTAGATTCATGGTTGCCAGGGGCTGGAGGTGTTTGGGGAGATATGGGGAGTGACTATGAATGGGTAAGGGATTCCTTTTGAGGGTAAGAAAAAATGTCCTAAAGTTGCTTGTGGTGACAATAGCAAGATTGTGAATATACTAAAAAACCATTGGATTGTACGCTATATAAATTATAGCTCAATAAAGTAGCTATATTAAAACAAAGGTTTAAAAAGAGTTAAACCACAGAAATAGAAGGGAAAAACAGAAAAGCTTGCAGTGTCTTTCTGTCAGTGAGCACTCCATGCTAAGGGCCTCCAGAAAGAGGCTATTCATTTTGAGAGGTGTGGTAACTCTGCTTGACCTCTGGAGGGCCCCTTGCACACAACTCCTGCAAGTTCACAGCCTTGTTGGAGCAAGAAAAAGAGTGTGAGGTTCTCCAGTGTCGTTGCTAAGAATCAAGGTATGCCGAATGGCCTTTCAATGGTCGAGGGTGTTGGCGGGTGACCAGAATCCTCAAGGTGGAGACAGGTAGGTACCCTAGGGGCAACAATGATTAGTTGGAGGGAAGGTGGCAGAAAGTTCTGAGTGGGACTTGTCCCACCTCAGTCACGGTCATGCCCTTTGTCAGTGGGTCTCCATTTAGGTGGGAGGGGGGAGGTTACAGGGTGAGGGTGGAGCGAGGTGTGGAGACAGGAGTTTGTCCCCCAGAGGAATTAAGTCCATTATCTCACATGTAGCCCACAGTGGGGACAGTCCTGCCCACTTAGTTTGGAGCTCTAGAAAGCAAAGGGCAACCACAGAGTGTCCACCTGACAGGAATACCCCTCAGCCAGATCCTTTGAGAAGATTATGGAATCTAGATAGCACCCCATTCCCAATCTGTCTACTTGCCCTGGGATCCTTATTCAAGGGAAGGGAGTTGAACTTGAAATCTGTGAGCAGTCTGAAAATTTATTTTGTAAATTTTTATATCCTTAACCCCAGGAAGAGGGGCTAGCTCTCAGCAGAAGCTGTTTGGGTGGATGTATGGATGGGTGGATGGGTGGACAACACACATAGGCTCAGATGAGCAGAAAAGGCTACCATGCAATGTGGTGTCCCAGCCCAAGGCCAGGGTCACCAACAGAGGGCGCTCTCTGCCTGAAAAAGCAAAGCTAGGTCCAGGGCCAGAGAAGTAGGTGATGGGTGGTGACAGAGGTCTGGGCTCATTGCAAACCAGAGGCAGAGAGATGGGGTGTCCTAACCTAGGAGCTGGGGCCAGCACTGAACCCCAATGTCCACACACTTAGGGCAGGAAGGAGACAGACCTGTTCTCCTGTGTGGGCCTTTCCTCAGCATTAGGAAAAGAAAACCTAGCCTCAGGTGAGGGTAGCATCAATGTGCAGTTTTTTCATCACTGTATCCCCAAGTGTCCAGCACAATGACTGGCACAGGTAAGGCACAGGGTGCTTCTCAAATGGAATGAATGAATGAGTGTAGAAAAACTAGATCTGAGCTGGGCCATCCTATTTTAGATTACAAAAGCATGTATCCATTCCTAGGCTACATTTCTGGCCTCTATCTGGTCTGTGTCAGAAACAGGGTTACACATAAATTCCTGCAAACCACCCAGTGGTTTGTCCACCAGACACAGCTGAGTACTGACAATGGTGAGCCTAACTAGCTTCACAAGGAGGAAGGCTTCTAGGAGATCCATCCCCACTCCCCAAATCATGTGCACAAACACAGGACAACACAAAGAAGGAACAGTATGGAAACTCAGAGCACAGCTCTCCACAGAGGCCAGCCTGCTAGGCCACAGTGAGAGTGTCCATCTGACACTTGGGGAGTCAGATGGCTTGTTGGGCTAACAGGGGAGCCCAGAAATGAGTGGCATGGAGCTGGAGAATCTGCTATTGAGCAGCTCAGGAAACCTGCCAAGGAGAGGGCAGTGAGGACTGCGTGGGAGGGCCAGCAAGAGGAGCTGCTCCCGGGGGCCAGGGGCTCAGCACAAGCCCACCTTCAGCCTCCCACTGCGGACAGCCGTCCTGACTCCCAGGAGGACAATCAAGAACAAATGGGAACAGAGTCTCTCATAGCAGCCTGTTCTGCCAAAGAGCTGGTGATCGCAGCCCGTGCATCAGTGAGGAAGAGGGTCTGGAAGGCTTCTTTTTCCTTGTGGGTTTGGACTTCTCTGTCAGCTCGAGCTGTTGAAAGCACTTGTGAACTTGTTATTTCTTGTTTTAAATTCTTCTGGGACGAACTCCACAGAATCTAGGATGTTAGAGCTAAGGGGGAAAAGTGATAGACCTTCAAAGGCTGTCCCTTTATTTAGAGTTAGAGAAAGTGGTGGCTGGTGACTGACTCCCACCCCCCTCACACACATCAATATCTCTCTCTCTCTCTCTCTCTCTCTCTCTTTCTCTCTCTCTCTCTCTCTCACTCTCTCACACACACACACACACACACGCACACACACAAAGAAAAGAGTAGTAAGAAAAACCTGCCCTATGTTAAACACCAACTAAAAGACATCACTTTGTCATCTCATTTATGGCCACTCAGCTCACACCTGGAGGACCAGCTCTGACCCATGGTTGGAGACCACAGGGGAACCCTGTCAGCATTTTGCCAATCAGTGTGGACTCCCAACCATCCAACCATGAAATGCCTCCCTGACTCCTGGAGACTTGGAAATTGTTCTTAGAGAGAAACTAGAAAAATTCACACATAAAGGATGGGAGTAGCCAGCTGTGGGAATTATTGGTCAAATGTGACCAAAGAAATTGGAATCATTTAAAAACTCAAGGTGACTCGTGAGGTGATCACGCAGTAAGCGGGGTCCTCACCATGCTGTTGAGAGAACGGCGGTGGAATCCCGGTGACTGTGCAGCCAGAAGACCTGTGGGGAGAGAGGAGGTTGAGAAGCCAAGCTGGCCGTGCACCCCGGTGGAGGGAGGTGCTCCTAGATGTCCCAAGGCTGCCCCCGGAGTCGGGCTAGGAGCAGGGGGTCCCTCTGTGCCTGAGCCGGTGACGTTTCTGAAGATGGGCCACCACCTGCATTACATGTCTGCCCTCTGCACTGGGCGGTGGTGTCCTCCCTTTCTCGGTTACACTTCTCACTGTGAATAGGTAACCTCTTGCTCTGGGGGTGGAGACTACTGGAATGTAACTCGTGAGAGAGAACCCCAGACCAGGAGCTGCAGTTCCCCCTCTCGGTTTCCTAGGGAAGCCTTCACAAAGCACCATCAGCTTGGTGGCCTAAACAACAGTCATGTATTCTCTCCCAGTTCTGGAAGCCACAAGTCCAAAACCAAGCTGTCGGCAGGGCCATGCTGCCTCTGAAGACTCTAGAGGAGGATCCTTTTTTCCTCTTCCAGCTTCTGGTGGCTCCAGTGTTCCCTGGCTTGTGGCCACATCACTCCAGTCTTTGTCCCCATCTTCACGTGGCCCCTTCTCCTGTAAGTCTGGGTCTCAAACCTCCCTCTGCTTTTCTCATTAGGAACCTGTTGGTGGATTTAGAACCCACCCTAAATCCAAGATGATTTCATCTCATAAGCCTAAACTTAGTTATATCGGCAAAGACACTTTCCCAAAATCAGGTCACATTCACAGGTTCTGGGGTTAGGACTTGGGCATATCTGTTGGGGGTCAGTTGAACGCACCACACCGATGCACATCAGGGTTCTGGGCCTGCCATGCGATGCCAGCCTCTGGAAGGTGCAAACTTTCTCAGGGATAGCCAACCCCTGGGACCTCCTGGGGCAAACTGACTCACCAAGGAATCCCCTGTCTGTCCCAACTTGCTCTTATTTTAAACCGATTTTGCTGACCAGCTCAGTTCTGTCATTGCATTGGAAAAGCGCCTGTGAGGGCCTAACTGACCCCAGCCGCCTCTCAACTTTGAGAACCACATCACCTAACAGACAGGTCCTACTTTAACAAACAGGGCTGGAACTTCTCCCTCTGTAGTTACCACCTCAGCAACTACCTACACAGAAGATTCTCGTGAAGGTTGGGTGTGGAATCAAAAGAGGCCATGTTGAAGTCATTCATAAAAGCCACAATTTCCTCACCTTTTCCCCCAAGGGAACCATAAAGAGGCTTTGGCCTGACACTGCCAAATCTAGATTTACCTCTGCTTTGGCCGTCAGCCCTGACAGTGTAGGCTGGCACCGCAGGAAATAAGAAATACCATTCTGCTGATGTGTGGGAAGTGTTGAAGGGGTTGGCTGGAGTATAACTGTCTGGATCTCCTAGAAGGTCAGGTGAAAATTGGACTAAAATAAATGGTGGTGGAATTGGGAATGAGAGTCCTAAGATGTCTTTAATTGTGTAGTGTGGGTGAAATGGAATGTTGCCCAGGTCAGTTGAGATTCTTGATGGGTTATTAGATCCTGTTTCATGGGGAAATAGTAACTGCATAATTACTAGGGCTGAGATGACAATAGGAGGATAAAGTAAAAATCAGACAATCTGGAGGGAGTGGCTTGATTAGCTGACGGACCCTCAAATTCAGGTGAGGAAGCTGCTACTGTTGCACTTCCGAAGGATGTTTGTCCCCTTTTAGAGCATTCCCTCTAACCACGGGGGTTGTCATTGTGAGTAATAAAATGACCCCACTATCTCATGTTCTAGAAAGGTAAAAGATCATAGGATAGGCCTTGTCCTGCATGAATAAACTAGCACATACAAAAGATAGATGCGCCATTGGTCTGTAAATAGAAAATAATTTATCCACAATTTACATCTCAGGTTACAATGAAAAGGTAGTTACTGTGTCTGATGTGTAGGGTATGTCTAGGAGTAGTCCTGTTAGAATTTGTAAAATTTCTAAGAAAGAACCAAAATTTCATCATGGTGAGAGACAGGGTAGGGCAAAAGTAGTTTTACAGTGAAACACGGTTTATTCTGGTAATATTATTTATTAATTATTGTATTATTTTCCATATGAACAATTGTAAACTTACTGTATTTGATGGGGTTGATAAATCCATGAATTGTTGATAATTTGATTAGTGGGTGAGATTTTCAGATGTTGGTCATTAATGGTCTCATAGTTGAAATGGAATGATGATTTTTCATGTCATTGGTTATGGTTATATTTTGTGTGAGAATAACGACTTGTGTTTAAGTATTGTTTCTGTGATAGTTTTGTAGGTTTTTCTTAAAACTTTCACCTATTTATGGCTTTCTAGGGTTAATTATAAGTGGTGGAATTGTTTGTGGTATTGCAATGAATTTTGGTGGATCTTTTTAGGTTTAATATTTTTTAAGTTTACTTGGGGGGGCGGGGGTTGGTTATACAATGGCTATGGCTACTGAGTGATATCCCAAGGTCTTAGTTTCTGCTATAACTGTCTTGAGGATGTTACTTTTGGGATTGTTGGTGAAGGTTATAATAGTTTTATACATTTTGAAAATGATGAGGTAAAAAATGTGTTAAGTTTAATGGATTAGGGGGTTGAATAATTTATGGTCTAGAAATTCTGGTGGTTTTCTTTTTTGTTTGTTTGTTTTGTTTGATTTTTAGTGAGGAAGCTATTGGCATCACTGCATTAAATAACTATGGGACTTGCCTAGTTTATTATTCTTTTATGGTTATATCATAACTGACTGGAAGTCAATTGTCCTATTTAATACTAGAAGAATAAGGCCATCTTTAATAGATAGAGACATATAGGAATAGTCAAATGACATCTAAAAAATATCAGTATCAGGTGCTAAACAATGGTTAGAGGTAAAGAGGAATCTTGGTTGATGGGGAAAGCAGACAATGAGAAAAGTGGAGCTGATTATTCTGTGCAATCTATGGATGCTTGTGACTGTGGAGAATGTTGAGCCATAGACTTCATCTGAAATAGTAAATGATGTTTCATAGCATTCTGAGGCTTGCAGTAATTGGAAACAAATTCCTGAAGAAAGCGTAATGAATGGGGCTTGAAGTAGCTGCGATTTCCTTCCATTACTGTGGTGAGCTCAGGTGCTGGAGACTCTGGAAGCTAACAGACTGCAGTATTAAGAAGGGGCATTTCCAGGAGAAGGAGAGGGTGAATGCCTAGTGTGGGTATTGGGGCTAGGCTTGAATGTAAAGAGCTCAGAGTAAACTTGGGAAAAAGAAGACTTCTGAAATAGTAAATAGGAGTATCCCGTATCAGAGTCTTTGTTGGACAGTTGGTGTATGATTACCTTGACATGTGCTTTCTCAAATATGTTTCATCATCATTAGTATATGGTCAGTCCATTGGTTCATAATTAGGGCTATCATTTAACTCAAAAATAGGGATGTTGAGTTAAAATGGAAACATAGGACCAAACCAGATGTCATGAGTAGGGCCCGGAGGGCTACTGCATGGACAGGTCCAGCTTCTAGGGTGGCTGCCAGTCCCAGGGAAAAGCCCTGAAGAACATGTGCTGGCTCTATTAGTGCCTGGGAAGCCTGGAACAGACATGGGAAGGGCATGGCCACTTAGAGGCAGGGCACAGAGGTTCAGACCTTAGACTCCAAAATCAGCTTGGGTTTGAATCCCGGATCTACCATTGACCAAGTGTGTGATCTTGGGCAAGTTTCTTAGCCTCTCTGAGCTTCATCTGAAACGGGGGTTGTTGTGACAATTATAAAATTTCCAGGTAAACTGCTTAACATTTTACTCCTTAACTGGATCACATTGTGTGTTCAATAAGTGCTGGTTTGGGTTATTATTCAGAGGAAGCAAATTCACTAATCATACCCCTTTATCTGACCCCTCAAAGCTCAAGGTTAATGAACTGGAAACAGAATTGTGAAACAGTCCCTCCCCCGCCCCCCCGCCCCGCCCCCCTCATGAATTCCTCCTCTTTAGGGCCTATTTGTCATTACAAATACTTTTTTTTTTTTTTTGGTCACTTAGAGATACAAACTTTCTCTTGATGATCTAATTTCTGTAAAATGCAAGGTTGAATTCTAAATATAAGGAGCCAGGTGAAGGAAGTTACTAGAAAATGCTATGCCTTGTCTCCTAAAAATAGTCTTGGTTATCTGGAAGAATTTCTGACTATTGCCTTCTCAATCTGCAGCTCTCTCATTGTGTCCTCTGAACAGGAACTAATTTCATTTCAACAAAACCAGTGTGGCATGTGGAACATCTGATAACCTGCCTCTGCTCACCTCCCACATGCTCCTGTGGGAATTGACCTGGCCTGCTCCCTGGTCTTCTCCTAGGAGGGCGAGATGTGATGTGTCCTGTTAAGCCGTGTATGCTGGAAAGTTCCCTGGGTGCAGAGGATAAAGGGACTTGGGAGGAGTGAGGATGCAAGAGAAATTTCATGGGAGTGGTGGACGTTGTTTGGCGAGCAGTTCCAAGGGAGGCACCAGCAGAAACAGGCTCCGAGGCCAGAGTGACAGTGCAAGTTTTTGTAAAGCACAGCAGGCTTATATTGGGGTTCAGCAAATGAGGCTTCACTGAACAATAACAATATCAAGTGAAGCTGAGGGTTTGGATGGGAAAGATGGAGAGGAATGCGCCTGGGAGGGTTTTGGTGGAGCCCAGGAAGCCGGTGAGAGGCTAGGGAGCAGAGGGTGGAGACTCTAGAGTCCCTGCTTCGTGCTGGAGCCACCCTGGGAGCAGGAAATGAGTCACCAGTGGCACCTGGGCCAGTGGGCAGGACACCTCTAAAGTGAGAGCCCTGGCTTTCACTGACAGGGATGCTTTAGTCAATAACTGTTTGCTGAGTGAGCCCATTGGTGAGTCATCTAAAAGGTTGGGCAAGCCCAACTCTGGCAGGGCTCTGTCCACCAGGAGCCAAGATGTCTGCAGCTCAGTCATGGGCTTTTGGTGGCTTCTGTAAGATTAGCCTGAACTTCTCCCTCCCTCATCTGTCTCCTAAGGAAACTGAGAGGATTATCTGGTTCATCTTTCCAAAGCTATTTGCAGGCCCTCTACAGAATGCAGAGCTTACTATACTAGTGATACTGTATTTTGAATTTACATTTCTATTTTCTCTTGAAAACTTTGGACAGCCTTATCGGTGATAGAGTGGATTTTCTTACAGTATAGTTTAACTTTCATTTATTTGTCTCCAAAGACATATAAGGTGAACTCTGCACGCAGGATCTTAATCAGAATCACTTACTGTGTTGTTAGTTGTTTTATTATTGAGTTGTGGGAGTTCTTTATAAGTTCTAAGTATAAATCCTTTGTCATATTCCCAATATATAGCTTACCTATTATTTTTTTCAATGGTGCTTTTGATGAGTAGCACATTTTATAAAGTTCAATTTGTCAATTGGCTAGTGTTCTTTGTGTCTCATCTAAGTAATTTTTGCCTATTCTAAGGTTGAAAAGATATTCTCCTATGTATAATTCTATAAACTTTATAGTCTCGGCTTTTTCATTTAGGTGTATAATTCATAATTAAGTTGGGAGTATGGTATGAAGTAGCATCAAAATTTATTTTGTCTATGTGGACATCCAGTTGTTCAGCACCATTGGTTGAAAAAGTTTTCCTTTTCCCACTGAATTGCTTGGGCAGTTGTAGTGAATACAAATTGAGCATGTAATTTGGGGTCTGTTTTTAGACTATTTTTCATCCCATTGCTGTATAAACATATCCTTCTGCCAATACCATGCTTTTTTTCTTTTATTAGTATCTATTTTATGTTAAATTTACTCCCAGGCCATAGTTTTTGTTTCCTCGGTTTCTCCTGGGTTACCTTTTTCTTCTGTGGAACCTCCTCTTCTGGTTTAGGAACCACCTGCTCTTTCTCAGGAAGGATCCTCTCAGTGTGGCAGGGAGAGCCCATGTGGGTTAATCCACCCAGGAGCTCTCTGTTCTGTGCCGCATCTTGGGAGCTTTGTTTACCTGGATGCGCTCAATGATCAGAGAATCTACATCTAAACCCTTAAGTTCAGTATTGCTCTCTGCATTTTTAAGCACGTGCAGCAAAATTCTTTTTGGTCTACTGACCTTGTGTCCAGCCCCTCTGTTTGGTCTAGGCGCAGCTACCATCTCCATCATTGTATGACAGAATGACACACACTGCTTCTGTAAAGTGACCTCCTTGTGGTATGCATACCCTTGATGGCCTGGGGATTTTCACTGTGTCCTTAAAGTGAACATGCAGATTTGAACCTCCTGATTTGCATGATTTTATGGGATTTTCTGAGTCAAGTGAATAGAGAACCACTTTCAGAGGTCACCTCAGGCCATTTTTGAGAAGAGACCATACTTTCTTAATTACTGTGCTGTTGTAGTTATTCTTGAAATCTTGTTCAAAATTATTATTATTTTATAGTTTATGACTAATTTACAGTAAATTTTTCATCTTGTTCAAAATTGTTTGGCTATTCTAAGTCTTTTCTGCTTTTTTATAATTTTTAGAGTGAGCTTACAAATTTCTACAATGAAAGCCTTCTTGGATTTGCATGGGATTGCATTGAATCTATAGATTAATGTGGGGAGAAATGAAGTCATAACAATATTGCCTTTCAATCTATGGACATGACGTATGTTTCTATTTATTTGGATTTTCTTTAATTTCTCTCAGAAATATATGTATTTTTAAATGTAAAGGTCTTGAACATATTTGTTAAATTTATTTCTAAATATTTTATGTTTATATGCAATAGTAGTGTGGCTTTATTAAATTTCATTTTCTGTTTATTGTTAAAATATAAAAATACATCTAATTTTTTTATATTAACTTTGTGTCTTATAACCTTACTAAATTCGCTTATTATTCCTAGCAAATTTTGGGGGGGGGGGTGAAGACTGAGATTCCTTGGGATTTTCTATGTATGCAATTATGTCAACTGTGAATAAAGAGATTTTTACTGCTTTCTTTACACTCTTACACCTTCCCTTATTGTACTGTCTAGGCCTTGCAGTACTATGTTGAAAAGAAGTGATGTGAGTGGAAATCCTTATCTTATCCCCTGTTTTAGGGGAAAACATTGAATTTTGCATCATTAATATGATTTTAGCCATAAGTTTTTCAAAGATGTCTTTTATTAGATTGTCATGGGCTGGACAGCATTCCCTCACTTCCATTCACATGTTGAAGCCCTAACCCCCAGGACCTCAGAATGTAACTGTATTTGGAGATTGGGTCTCTAAAGAGGTAATGAGGTTTCAAGAGTGGGCCCTAATCCAATATGACTGCTGTTTTCACAAGAATAGGAAATGACATCACAGGCATAGAGTGAAGACCATGTGAGGACACACAGAGAAGATGGACTCTGCGAGCTAAGGAGAGAGGCCTTGGAAGAAACCAACCCTGCCAACACCTTCATCTTGGACTTCTGCCTCCAGCACTGCGAGATAAACGCTGTCACTTAAGCTGCCCATTTGTGGTGCTTTGTTATGGTGGTCCTAGCAAGCTAATGCATAGATTGAGGAGTGACTCTCATTCCTAGTTTGGTCAGAGTATGTGTGTTTTTTAAAATTATAAACAGGTGTTGATTTTTGTCAATTTTTTTGGCTTCTACTGAAATGGCATTCTTCTGTATTTTATTAATGAGGTGAGTTGCATTAATTATTAAAATAAAACCCCAACCTTGCATTCCTGGGATAAACCCCAATTATTCATGATATGTTGTCCTTTTACATATTGCTGAGTTTGATTTGCGAATATTTTATTAAGGATTTTTGTGTTTCTGTTTAGGAGGAATATTGGTCTGTATTTATTTATTTATGGTGATATTGTTATCTGGTTTTGATATCAGGGTGTATCATTCAAGGTTGAATCAGAGAAACACAACCAACAGGAGCTATATTAAGAAAACTAGACTGCCTAGTTCAAATCAGGAATATGCGACTGTCGGGGCAGATGAGGCAAGCGTGAAATCCATAGGCTGCAAGGGAGGCTGGAACTCTGGGCATGAGCTAAGGCTGCTTCCAATAGTGCGATTTCTGCTTCAAGGAAGCAAAAACTCTGCTCTTCGGGCCTTTCAACTTATTGAACCCGCTCACCCAGAGCATCTAACATTATCTCTCTTGCTTTAAGTGAACTGGTTCTGGACTTTGACCACGTTTACAAAATGCCTGACCAGCAAACTTTGTGTAGCCAGACAAGTCAACACACCAAAAAGACCACCACAGTGTCATGCTGCTTCATTAAGTGAATTGGAAAGCATTTCCTTGTTCTATATCTTTTTAAAAAATATAACTCATAGCCCAGCTGGCATGGCTCAGTGGTTGAGCATCGACCTATGAACCAGGAGGTCATGGTTCGAGTCCTGGTCAGGGCACATGCCAGGGTTGCGGGCTCAATCCCCATTGGGGGGCATGCAGGAGGCAGTCGATCAATGATTCTCTCTCATCATTGATGTTTCTATTTCTCTCTCCTTCTCCATTCTTCTCTGATATCAATAAAATATTTTAAAAAATAATTCATATTCCATAAAATACATCATTTTTAAATGTACAATTTTGTGGTTTACTAAATATTTACACACAATTGTATAACATCACCACTACCTGATTCCAGAAGATTTTCCCCACCCCAACAAGAAAGTGTGCCTCCTCCATACTTCCTTCCCCACTGTGGGAGTGTTCCCTGCAGTGAAGGGACGATGGAAAAGTTCTGGGGTTGAGTGGTGGTGATGGCTACACAACAATGTGAATGGAGTTAATGCCACTGGATTATACTCTTAAAGTGGTAAGTTTTAGGGTATGTATATTTTACCACAATAAGAAAATAATAAATGCAATCAAAGATGAGTTCATTCCTTATTTTATAGATGAAGGACACAAAGTACAGATATCAAGGAACTTGCTCAGAGTTGCTCTAGGGAGAGGCAAAATTAGAATCTGCTCACAGAGTGAGTTCAATTTGATGTATTGTCTTTTTCCAAGTCATTTACTGGGGCAATGTTTTAATAGCATTAAGTTGTGGGAACAGCTTAAGTGCCTGATGTGGTTCGGTTGTAGATAACCCAGTCAGTATGATGTGAAGCCATTAAACTTACATTTGTCAAGACTTTGTTAAGGCATGGTTGAATTATTTTCAATTTATTTATACATCATGTGGAAAATTGGCATATATAAAAATAAGTTTACATTAAGACCACAGTTTTATGTTTTAAAATTTCACACATGTATAGTTTAAGTATGTTTAAGCATAAATATAAGAGATTATATCCAAATCATAATGAGGCTATTTTGGGATTTAAAACTTGAAGTGATTTTCATATTTTTCCTAGAGTTTCCGTATTAGTTACCTAATTACTGAATAACAAATTATCCCCAAACTTAGTAACTCAGAAATTACACAATATTTATTCTCTCTCACAGTTTCTGGGAGAATCTGGGAGCAGCTTGACTGGATAGTTGTGGCTTGTGATTTCTCGTTATGATGAGTCAGGTGTTGGCATAGGCTGCAGTCATTTGAAGGTTTAACTAGGTTTGCAGGATCTGCTTCCAATGTGTCCCGTTCACATGGTCGGCAAATGGGTTCCTCTCCACAATAATCCTTGAGTGTCTTTACAACATGGCAGCTGACTTCCCCTAGAGCACTGCTACCCCCCCAAGACCAAGGGAGGAGCTACGATGCCTTTGATGACCTCGCCTCAGATGTCACACACAGTCACTTCCACAATACTCTGTTAGACACACACATGAATTCTGATTCATGAGAGCGGACTACACAATGGATGGATTCCAGGAGGTGAGCATCACCTTGGAGGTTGGCTACCAGAATTTCAAACTTTCTAAGTGAACTATGTGGGAAAATGGAGTATGTGATTAGAGGGATAGATTCTGGGGGTAGACTGCCTAGTCAAATCCTAGTTCATACACATACAATGGTTTCATCAAATATCAAAATGAATATAATCTCGAGTAGATACTTAACCAATATGTGTTACACCCTCTTCATTTATTAGTGAGAATGAAAATAGTAACCAGCTCACAGAAATATTGTGAGCATTCAATGAGCTGATATATGCGAGCATACCATCTGGTCCATAATAAGTGCTATATAAGCCTTAGCTATTATTATTTTTTAATTTTAAAGTCATAAAACTGATTAAATGGAATAATTATTTAACAGCTAGTGATATAGTATGAATCCAATCATATAAAAATGTATACATGTATTTTAAAAGTTCATTATTTTGTTAATGTCATTGGTCTCTGAGTCATGGTATTATAGGGTGTGACTTTTAATTTTTTCTTTCTATTTTTATGGTATTCGTGTTTTCGGTTGAGAGCTTTATTTGTTTTACAATCAGAAAAATAATAAATTACTTTTTAAACACTCACTGTGTAACAGCAAATACTTACTTAACTGTTGCATTTGTTTACATCAACAAACATGGAGACTAGCTACGTTGAAAGTGATCTAGTCAAAATGTAAATACTAGTTCCCTTCATCTCAAACTTAAAAGGAAAACCTCAAAGCCAATATCAGGGAAAAAAAGGCAAGCTTTATCTACTTTGGCTGCATTTTTTCCCCATCAAGGTGAGTGTGAGCAACCCGGACCTTGGTTATAGTGCCGCAAAGTTCAGTAAACATTCAGGATACACAACAGTGTGTTGAGCACTGTGGTAGGCACTGAAAGAGAATGAGGCTTGGTGTTTATTGTGATATTTATTAGAAGAAAGGGATTTGATGCTGTGATGCTTGTGATTCTCTGTGCCCTTAATTTGCTGAATCAACCCTGAAGAAATTGTTTCACTTCCCCAAAGCTGCTTTCA
>NW_005369552.1:2125478-2155321 GCF_000412655.1 Myotis brandtii | reverse complement strand
CCCCATTCAGCAAAGCCACACATATGAACCAAGTTTAAAGAAGATCCTACCTGCAAACCTGGTAGAAACTATGTGGCCCAAATGGTCTGCTCAGATCCCACCCAGTTCCTCAAACAAATGCTGATTCCAACAAATATGGATTCCAGATAGGGGGTCATTCTCACATGTATGATTTCCCTTTTAATTTTTTATTGATTTTTGAGAAAGAGGAGGGGAGAGAGAGAGAGAGAGAGAGAGAGAGAGAGAGAGAGAGAGAGAAACTAACATCAATGTGAATGAGAAACATCAATTGGTTGTCTCTTGTACACATCCCAACCAGGGATCAACCTCCAACCTGGATATGTGCCCTGATGGGGAATTGAACCTGTAACCTTTTGGTGTATGAGATAATGCTCCAACCAACTGAACCACCTCATCAGGCCAGGCCCTTCTTATTTTTGACTTTATAATTATCAGGAACAAGATTCATCTTTATTTCTAAAACAAATCCAGTCAGTCAAATATCTACCTTTACTTTTTCTCTTTGAATTATGATAATTTTACAGAAAAATTCTAAATATGATACAGAGTTCCCATATGTCCTGCAGGCAATTTTTATTAATACTAGCATCTTTAATTGCCACAGTACATTTGTCAAAACTAAGAAATTAACATTAGTCCAATTACCATCAACTGAACTCCAGACATATTTGTGTGGTAGGCAGTTAGACATAAGCAGAGTAGGAACTATACATAGGTCAGGTGCAGAGGGTCACCAGGGTGGAGAGCCCAGGTGCCTAGCAATGGGCAAAGCTACAAGCCCTTGCATGACCACTCCCTTAGGTATTAACCCCTGGAGATGACATCTAGACTTCAGCTGTATTTCAGCTCCAGGCCCAGAAAAACAGCAAAACCAGATGGAGCAACACCATGGCTGACATCATAACCAGCTTTAATGACTAATGACTTCCTGCCTTGGCACTGACCAATCAGTGGAGACCACAACCCAGAGGAGATACACCTAGAAAGCTAATGAATATTCTATTGAAGTCCTCCCTTGAGACTTCCAGATAAAGGCCCTTAGGACAGAGGACCCAGAGAGGCTCTCTCTAAGGCGCACACACATGCCTTTTTCCACCCCTTTCCTCACTCCCTTGTCTCGCTCTTTCTCCCATGCTCGAAGGGCCCTTCTTTTGCCTCTTTAACTAATTTCCTGAGCCAATTCCTTCTACAACTCACTTCTTCTACCTCTGTGACTTTCTAAATAAACTTTCTCTTATAGTTTGAGTCTTGGCTCTGAATTTCTTCCTAGCCAGAACTCAAGTACCAAGGTTGCTGAACAGAGGTCTGGTCTAACTCTACCAGCCTAACACTTGGTGCCATTTCACCACCACCAACTGCATTTCACCAATTTTTTCACTAATGTCCTTTTTCTGTTCCAGAATCTTATTTGGGATTCCACATTGTACTTAGTCATCATGTCTCCTTAGTCTTCTCCAGTCTTTGACAGTTTCTCAATCTTTTCTTGTTTATTGTGAACTTGACAGCTTTGAAGAGTGCTGGCCAGATATTTTGTCAAATGTTCCTTAATTTGGGTTTGTCTGATGTTTTCTTTGGTTAAACTATGGTATGTATTTGAAGAAGACCCAGAGGTAAAGTACCTGAGAGGAAATTTATTTTTTTATGACTTCTCAATGTCTTTAATGCTAATGGATGAATTCTCAAGAGGAAAAGCTATTTCTTACAGAACAAATTTCAAGGAAAATATATCAAAGGTTAATTTTCTTATGTATCCTTTATTTCTCCTATATGTTTCCACCCCATTATATTTGCTATCAGATATCTGAGTTTGTTCTCAACACTTTAAATCTGCACAGCAATAAATTGTCTTGGCTTTTTCTTTCAATGGTCTTGTCACACCCCATGCTGGGCTAGTTGCAGTGGGAGGGGCTGAAGTCACAAAGTGGTTAACATGGGTCCCTACTCTCAAACTCACTTTTAGTTGGAGAGGCAGGTTGTTGCAAAATGATCTAAACCAACTTGTTTTCATGGTCATCAGGTCCTTCTTGGTGGATGACAGTGGCTTCCAGTGATTAGAAATGCATGGAAGAATACAGATGCCTCCTGCCCAACCACCTCCCTACCAGGTGGTGTGTAATAATGATAGCAAGTCTTAGGCCACATTCTGAAATGTGAACTGACTTTTGTTTGCAAGCAAGTGCAAACACCATGCTCTCTGTTCTTTCGGACATTCCAATAAATACTTTGCATGAAAGTTTGACCAGAGGCAAATGTGACTGTGTTCTGACAACAGATCAACTCAATCACACCAAATGGTAAAGCTTCCAGTAAGTGAAAACCCAGAAATGACTGGAGTTTAGACCTCAGGTTCTTTCTATTCTATTCAAGAGAGGACAGACATGGCTGTATAAGTCTTTCGGGTCCATTGTACAAGTCTAGCTTGATCACTGCTCACTCTCTATATGGAAGATGGCCTACATCCCTTACCCAAGGAACAAGTCCTCTGGTAGAGAATTAAATAAGGACGTTTGAAGTAGTGCAGCCCCCTCTAGTCTGGTGAGACTTGCCAGGGTTTTTAAAGTGTTCACTAATCACTCTTAATGTATGAGTTTCTCATTAAGATTATTTCGCCCTAACTGGTTTGGCTCAGTAGATAGAGCATCAGCCTGCGAACTCAAGGGTCCCAGGTTCGATTCCGGTTAAGGGCATGTACCTTGGTTGTGGGCACATCCCCAGTAGGGGGTGTGCAAGAGGCAGCTGATCGATGTTTCTCTCTCATCGATGTTTCTAACTCTCTATCCCTCTCCCTTCCTCTCTGTAAAAAATCAATAAAATATATTTTAAAAAAAAGATTATTTCAAATACTAACTAAAAGCTTCAGGTTGTGGATTAAAATTAATTTACACTGTTAGAGACAAAAATTGAAGTAATTATAAATAGTGTGATAAGAACAGGTAAAGGTATGTATGAGGCCCTCTTAGAGCCCATATATGGAGCTGGGTTGGCTAAGGGTGGGGTTCACAGTAGGGGGGTTAGAGTAGCTTTCAGAGAAGGCGATCTTAACCAGAGCTCCGAAAAATGACTGGATATTCATCAGGGAGGCCAAGGTGAGAAAGGGATTCCAGGTGAAGGGAGGTGGCAGGAAAGGGCCCAGAGGCAGGAAGAGGCTTGGAATAGGCATGGCCATGGCGTGGGAATCACAGAGGAGAGGGTGGCAGTGATGGAGATGGGAAAGGTAAGGGAGTGCAAGTCTGAAAGTTCACCCCAGACTGAGAAGTGTGGATTTGATCCTATGGGTAACAGGAAACCACTAGAGGATTTTATTTTATTTTTTTTAATGCTCATCCTCTCACCCTCTCCCCTTTGGCACCTATCAGTTTGTTTTCTGTATCTATGGGTCTGTTTCTGTTTGTTTTGTTTGTTCATTTGTGTGCTTTTTTAAAATTCCACTTATGAGTAAAGTCATATGGCATTTGTCTTTCTGTCTGACTTATTTCACTTAGCATAATTCTCTCTATGTCCACCCATGTTGTCACAAATGGTAGGATTTCCTTCTTTTTAATGTCTGTACAATATACCATTATGTATATGTATCACATCTTCTCTATCCAATCGTGTATTGATGGACATCTAGGTTGTTTCCATATCTTGGCTATTGTAGATAATGCTGCAATGAACACAGGAGTGCATATTTCCTTTCAAATTAGTGTTTTTGCATTAGAAAATTTTAAGTAGGATGTAAACTACATGATCAGATTTCTATTTTCCAGCGATATCTCTAGCAGCACACAGAGGGAAAGTGGGAGGGAGAAGGAACTGGAATTAGAACTTAGGGTAATGGACAGCAGTGTTTGTGAGGGAGCTATAATAAAATTACCATATTGAACACTTACTCTAAGCCAGGTTCTATGCTAAGCAAATTCCATATATTAATTCATGTCATCCTCATAAACTTACAAGGTTGGTACTGTTATCATCTCCATTTTAGAAATAAATAGAGGCCCAGATAAGTTTGCCAAATACCAGATGCCCAATTATATTTGCATTTCATATAAACAAGGAGTATTTTCAGTATAAATATGTCTTATACTTTGCACATAATTTTTTTTATATTTAGTATAAATATGCAATACGTTTTGGAATCTGGCACCCCTAGGCCTAGAAAGGTGAAGTGAGTTGCTCAAGGTGTCTTGGCCGCCAAGTTGCAGTGCTAGAATTGGAATGGGGCAGGCTGCTGAGAGCTGCGCTGGGCTCCATGGGGCCTCCACTCAGCCACCTGCACAGGTAAAGCAGGGCGGGATCTCTGCCCACCCGTGAGAACCTCGCCCAAGCAGTTGGAGTTAATCACCAGGGAGCCCTTCCTTTGCCCTTTTAATCTTCCTGTTCTCTGAAGGTCTGTTTCTTAGAAGAGGTTGCAAAGCTCCCCTAAACCTTAAGTCTTCATGCTTAGAACAAAACCCTGCCCTGTGATTAAGTACCTCTCCCAACTTTCACTGCCTGGAGGGATCTGAAGGCATGTAAGGATTTCCATTTCCCTCAGCAAATGAGCGCTATAATTAGGAGCTTACTCAACTTGATCTTCACACAATGTGCACTCACTGCTCTGCTTTCCTGTTGCTACCAGCCTGGGATATAAAGCATAATTAAACAGAAGCTTTAACAGATTTAATAAGGTTTCACCTGAGGCACAAAAGATAATTGTATTTTTAACATTGGAATGTTTCACATATTCAGCAAATGAATCCCAGGTGTGGGCAGTACAATGTGGTCCAGTGTGGGATTACTACCCTTAAGGGTTTTGTGAAGAAGGCAGATATGAAAACCAGACCCAGAACAATTGGGATGTGGAGGGGGCTGTGGGAGTCCAGAGCAGGGAGCTCATGTGCCCTGGAGGAAGGTGGGATCATGAGGGCCTGGCTCCTCAGACTTGCCCATGGGCATCCCTGAGAGTGTGTTAGCAATGCAGTACATGCCCCTCCCCCTGAGACCTACAGCATCAACCTGCATTTTAACAAGATCTAAGGATGACTCCTATGCACATTAAAATTTGAGGAGCATTATCTTGAAGATCACCTGAGATGACACACAAAATGAATCAGGAAGGATGAACAGTTTTCCAGGTGGGGTCTAAAGGGATGGCATTGGAGGGAGGAATAGCATAAGCAAAGGCATAGAGTTGTGAAGAGAAATTATAGTAGCCCTTTCTCTATGGGATATGTTCCAAGACCCCAGTGGATGCCTGAAAACATTTATACTGTTGTTGTTTTTTCCTATGCATACACATCTTTTCACTTAAAGAGAGTACTTTATGGTTTCTCTTGGGCAAATCCGAATTGCCAGGATCACTAAATCTTATAGTTTGGGGTCATTATTAAGTAAAATAAGGGTTCCTTGAGCACAAGCACTGCAAAACCACAACAAGATAGAGCAGGAGAGTGTGAAAATTCATCACTTTATTCAGAACGAAGCACAATTTAAAACTTAAGAATTGTTTCTTTCTGGAATTTTCCACGTAATATTTTTGGATCAGAGTCAAACTCAGAAAGCAAAACCACAGATAAGGAAGGGACTCTTGTAGTTGGGAAACCACACAAAGCTTTGGTATGATGGTACCTGGGGAGTGATTGATGGGTAGGGGACTGGAAAGGCTGGCAAAGACAACCTTAGAGGGGCAAGATCAAGGCTAGCTTGTGGAGAGGAGAAGCAGAGTTTGTCACCTCAAAATATGCCTCTTGGGGGGTATTGATTGTTTTAAGTTTGTTATTTTAAGAAACAAGAGTCAAGAAGAACTTTTGCCCTCCCTAGCCACCTAAAAGAATTTAGATAGAGGACCTGCTCCAGTAAGGGAGCCATCTTCATAGATAACTATGTTTTAATATAAACTAGGTGTGATAAAAGGGAGGGACCTAGCAAGGCCCCTTTGATCAAAGTCCTCACTGTGTCCGGCTGTTAAAGTTGGCTCAGGAAACATTTGTTTAGCAAACATTTGCTTTCCATCTCCATGTGAATTGCCTTCCTGCCCTTTGAAATCCCAAACCACAAACCCCGCCCCCTCCCCCATGTTCCCTTTCTCCTTAGCTCAAGATAGCAAATAAGCCTTAACTGCCCCATTTGTCCTCTGGCCCCCTATCTTCTTATTGAACCCCTGCATATACATATACAGTAAATTTGGTTATTTCTCCTATAACCTGTCTCATGATTAATTTGATTATTATTCCAGCCAGAAGAACTTAGGAGGGTAGAAGGAAAATTATTTTTTTCTTCTCTACACTTTATTGCTTCATCAGAAGGGTTTGATTTTTTTTTCAAAGGAAAATTTTCAGCAGTTTGTGAGCCAAATACAGTCCCTGCTCTCTAGTACTTGTATCTCATCACCTTAAAGATGCCTGAGAAAGTGGTGCACCATGCAGAGGAGGAAGTAGAGACTTTTGTGTTCCAGGCAGAAATTGCTGAAGTCTGAAGACTTGGAAGACCTCTTGGCAGTCAAGCACTTCTCTGTAGAAGGTCAGCTGGAATTCGGGGCAATGCTATTCATCCCCCATTGGGGTCCCTTTGACTTCTTTGAGAACAAGAAGAACAACAAAAACTCTATGTCCATCATCTATATATCTATATATAGAAAAGCCAAGCGACCGGAACTCCAGAACAACTGGAACAACCGTTTGCTTTGATGCGCACTGTGGCCCCAACCGTCCCCCCCACCCCCTGATCGAGGGTGGGGCCAGTCGGCCAACCTCCCATGTCCCCTCCCCCTGGCTGGCCATGCCCCAATCGGCCCCAATCAGGGCGAGCCGGCCGGACCCCACCTGTGCACAAATTCATGCACCAGGCCTCTAGTGTGTTCATAATGGACAGCTGTGATGAGTTGATACCAGAGTACCTCAACTTCATCTGCAGTGTGATTGACTCTAAGAACCTGCCCCTGAACATCTCCCGAGAAATGCTCCAGCAAAGTAAAATCTTGAAGGTCATTCGTAAAAATATTGTTAAGAAGTGCCTTGAGCTCTGCTCTGTGCTGGCAGAAGACAAGGAGAACTATAAAAACTATAAGAAGGAGAACTATTCTATGAAGCATTCTCTAATAACCTAAAGCTTGGACTCCATGAGGACTCGACTAGTCAGGGATGCCTTTCTGAGCTTCCGCACTATCACACCTCCCAGTCTGGAGGTGAAATGACTTCTCTTTCAGAATATGTCTTTCATTTGAAGAAGACCTAGAAGTCCATCTATTATATCACCGGGGAGAGCAAGTTGCCAACTCTGCTTTTGTGGAGCAACTTGGAAACGGGGCTTTGAAGTAGTATATATGAAGGAGCCTATCGATGAGTACTGTGTGCAGCAGCTCAAGGTGTTTGAATGATAAAGCTTGGTCTCAATTACCAAGGAGGGCCTGACACTACCTGAGGATGAAGAGGAGAAAAAGAAAATGGAAGAGAGAAAGGCCAGGTTTGAGAACTTCTGCAAACTCGTGAAAGCAATCTTGGATAAGAAGGTTGAGAAGGCGACAGTCTCCAATAGCCTTGTGTCTTCACTCTGCTGCATTGTGACTAGCACCTACGGCTGGACAGCTAATATGGAGTGTATCATGAAAGCCCAGACACTTCGGGATAACTTTATAATGGGCTACATGATGCCCAAAAAGCACCTGGAGATCAACCCTGATCAACCCATTGTGGAGACTCTGCACCAGGAGGTGGAAGCAGAAAAGAATGACAAGGCTGTCAAGGACCTTGTGGTGTTACTGTTTAAAACTGTGCTGCTCTCTTCTGACTTTTCACTTGGAGATCATCAGACCTACTCCAACTGCATCTACTGCATGATCAAGCCAGGCCAAGGCACTGATGAAGATGAAGTGACAGCAGAAGAACCCAGTGCTGCTGTTCCTGATGAGATACCCCCTTGAGGGTGATGAGGATGCCTCTTGCATGGAAGAAGTAGATTAAGAGTTTCTACTTGCAGACCTTGCATCCTCTATGTAGTGTCTTCATGGCTCTCCCAGCAGCCCTGCATGGCCCTGGTCCACCTGGTTTCCCCTAACTGATGTTTAGTAGTTTTTTCTCTCCTGTCTTTGCCTAAGGCAGGTTACAATGGCCGCAAGCCGTCTCTTCTCATATTTGATATTAGGTTTGGATGTTGTGTATTGTGGGTTTTTAAAATTTTGTTCTGAAATTAAAGTATGTAAAATAAAGAAGATGCAGTTTTTAAAATTTTTTCAAACATACAAAAATATAAATAAAAAGTATAAAATAATGAAGGTAAAGTACAAATTAAACATTGCAGATACAGCCTTCTGTGCATTCCCACCCACCTCCATTCGATTCACCTCCCTTCTTCCTGGACCTAACTATTATTTTGAGTTTGGTGTTTCTCATGCATGCTTTTAGTTTTTATACAATATTTAGATACAGAAATAATATTGTTTTGCCTGCTAGGCAATGATATGTATTTTACTGCAACTTTTCTGACTCAACATTATGTTTGAAATCTATCTATGGTAATACACAAGGCTTTGGTTAATTCATTTTTAACTATCACATAGTACAGAAGAATATATCACTATTTATCTGTCTAGTCTCCTAATGATGGATATTTTGTTTCTGCTATAAACAATGTTTAAATGAGGGTGTTATGGATCTCCTTGTGTACATACTTGAGTTTTTCTGAGGAACATTTCTAGGAATGGAGTTGCTGGGGCATAGGATGTACACCTCTTCAATTTCACTAGACAGATTGTTTTCTAAAATGCTTGTACCTACTTACACTCCTACTAGGAAAGTATGAAAGTTCCTGTTTCTCCACATCCTCTCTAACACTTGATATTGTCATACTTAAAATTTTTTTGCCAATTTGATGGTAGCGGAATGGCATCTCACCTTCAGTTCCTCAGTTACTAAGTAGAGCATGTTATCAGGTCCCTCTTTTGTAAATTTCCAGTTAATATCAATTGCCTGCTTACCGATTGGGTTGGTTGACTCAAATTGATATGTAGAGTTATTAATATTTTCTGGACACAGCTCCTTTATTAGTTTTCTGTATTTACACTTTTTCTCTCAGACTTTGGTTGGCTTTTTCATGTTGTTTATGGTATCTTTTCTTGTATGCAAGTTTTCCAATTTCAGTGTAATTGAATGAATCTATGTTTTCCTTTATGTTTTGTGTGCATACCTTAGACTTTATTTCCTTCCTTGACATCATGCAGATTTCCTATATTTTTTCCTTCTAAGAGTTTTAAAGTTTTGCTTTCCACATTGAGTCTAATTTTATTTTCTCATATTGACAATCAGTTGTCCCATGGCCACTTATTGACTAGTCCATCCTTGCCCTCTGACTTGTAGTGTTATTACTGTCAGAGACCAACATTTCCTGGGTGCATGTTCCATTGCTGTCCTGTCCCACCAGCCTGTGTGTCTCTTCCTGCTCCTATGGCAAACAGTCCTATTGACAGAGCTTAATGATAAGGAATGACATCTGAGAAGGTGACATTTCCAATAGTCCTTGTGATTTGACCCTGTGTTCTTGCACACACACTTCAGAGTTGTCCTGTAAAGTTACACACAGCAGTCACTGAAGTAATGATATTCATTGCACTGAACTTATATAATAATTTGAGAGAGATTTGGTATTTTTAAAATGGTAATCCCATCCACAAACAAGGAATAGCTTTTCATTTATTAGGTCTTATGTCTTTCTATAAAATGTTATAATTTTCTAGTAAAGGTCATGTGGATTTTTAGATTTTTTTCTTTGATAACTTATCTTATGTTTTCTATTGCTATTATAAATTATTGATTTTAAATTATACTCTAGTTTTTTTTGGATTTGTTTTGCAGATGGTTTGTGCTTTCAGAACAAGTAACTTACGAGTTGACCATTATTTTTTAAAAATACATTTTTATTGATTTCAGAGAGGAAGGGAGAGGGAGAGATAGAAGCATCGGTGATGAGAGAGAATCATTGACAGGGAGTCAAGCCTGCAACCCAGGTATGTGCCCTGACCAGGAATTGAACCGTGACCTGTTGGGTCATAGATGGATGCTCAACCACTGAGCCACATTGGCCGGGCTTGACCATTATTTTATAAACTAGAGGCTCGGTGCATGAAAATTCATGCACTGGAGGGGGGTCCCTCAGCCGGGCCTGCCCCCCTATGACAGTTCAGGAGCCCTCAGGGGCGGGAGGCGACCTGGCGATCAGGGAAAGGTGACGCCTCATCACACCTGTGCTGCTGCCACTGCTGGCAGCGCAAGCCTCAGCCGGCCCTGGTTACCTGAGCCTCGGCCGGCCCTGTGCGGTTGGGCATCTGCCATCCGAGGCTAGCCTGCGCCTCAGGCCTGCCCTGGGCAGCTGGGGGGCTGAGGGGGCACAGCCAATAAGCATATTCCCTCCTTATTGGCTGTGGTTGCTGCCATCTTTGAGGGCAGAGCAGTTAATTAGCATATTCCTCCTTATTAGCTGTGGGCGCTGCCATTTTGCGATGGTGTGAGGGTCAATTAGCATATACCCTCTTTATTAGATAGGATATGAGTTGACCATTACAGGTCCTGTTGCTGGTTTGCCTGTCCAGTGTTCAGCTAATACAAGAGTGTGGTACTAACTCATTTGCTCTGGCCCATTTTACAAATCACTTATCACCTAGTTCTGCTGTGTGGCTGATAACCCCTTCTGCTAGGGAGCAGTTTCTTCTTTCATCTTAGAAAAATCTATATTGTTTACTCTGCTTTGTGAGTTATAGATTCACCAGAGAGTCATCTGAGAAAGCTATGCTGGTTCAGTGAACTGGCTCAAAAAGCGAGGACTAAGTAAAGATGACTCCTTCCATCTCCCAGATCAGCTCACAGACTTACAACACATTAACTGCCCCAAATCCATATAGTCATGCCACTTAAACAAATAGGAATAGACACCCCCCCCCCCCCCCCGCCAAGTCTTCGATATTTACTTTAACTTTCCGGAGAATAGAACACACTAGAGTGAGGAAAAGTGTGATTTGTCTTGGGGCTGCAGCCCTATCCTAGGAGATAATCCGGACTCTACATCTCTCAAAAGAAATAATGTCACTCCAATCAATTTAATAAATATGATTTCTTTTTTAAAAAGGGAAGGTCCCACAAGAATATCAAGTCTGCTCTTGTCCTGCCCTCCCCACACTGACACTGCCTGCATTTTCTCTTCATTTCCTTCATGTATTAGTCTCTTATTGTTGCTGTAATGAGTCATTAACAACTCTGCAGCCTGAACAGCACCCATTTATTTTGTGATAGTTCTGGAAGTCAGAAGCCCTATGGATCTCACAGGCTAAAGTCAAGATGTCAACAGGACTGCGTGTTCTTTAGGAGTCTACAGGGGAGAATTTGTTTCCTTACCTTTTCCACCTAGAGCCGTGGTTGGCAAACCGCCGCTCTCGAGCCACATGCGGCTCTTTGGCCCCTTGATTGTGGCTCTTCCACAAAATACCACGTGCAGGCGCTCACGTACAGTGCGATTGTAACTTCGTGGCCCACGCGCAGAAGTCAGTATTTTGTGGAAGAGCCGGTATTTTGTGAAAGAGCCACACTCAAGGGGCCAAAGAGCCGCATGTGGCTCGCGAGCCATAGTTTGCTGAGCCGCAGTTTGCCCACCACTGACCTAGAGGAATGCATTCCTTGGCTCATGGATCCTTTCTCTTTCTCCAAAGCCAGCTGCACTGCTCTGATTCTGCCTTCCTCATCGCATCTTTCTCCTCCCTGATTACCTTGGGCCACCGGGATATCCCAGGATAATCTCCCATCTTCAAACCCTTAACTTTATCCAATCTGCTGAATGCCACTTGCCGTGTGAGGTCACACATTCCCAGGTTTCAGAGGTCAGGCTGCTGGCATCTTTGAGGGGCACTATTCTGCCTACCACACTCTTAGACCAATGTTTTTTAAACTAAAAGTTATGACTCATTAGTGACTCACAGAGTCAATTTAGTAGGTTGAAATCAACATTTTAAAATAAAACCAGAGTAGTTTGCCTCTAGTAAGGTTAAGTATTGTTTCATTGAGTAAGGTTTCGTACCATTTAATGGACTTTGGTGTGTGTGTGTGTGTGTGTGTGTGTGTGTGTGTGTGATTGGTTAGCAATACAAATAGAAACTATGTTTCTTACTGTGAGCTTTGATAGGAAAGCAACTATGGAACTATCATAATAACCTGGGCTTTCTGCCTCTGGGCTCTCCAATCCATCCTCCACACTGCTGCCGGAAAATTCCTCTTAAAAATACATTGGACATGCCACTCCGCTTAAAATTCTCTGAAGGCTCTCACAGTGAGTTAGACATTCTCTGCTTGGTCCTCCAGACCCTTTGCACTTTCCATCATGGACTGCCTCAACCAGGATCCTTGGCCTTGACTTTCATGTGGGTGTGGACATTGGGAAGCACTGACAAAGGTCAGAGGACTGGAAGAGAGAGGAATTTAGGGTACTTTCCCCCACCTTCTTCTCTGCCAGGCAAGACGAGCTTCATGGGTCTGCAACCTGTATAGCCTCACAGGGCCCCGTGTTCAGAAAGACTTCATGCTTGGCTTAGTGCCCTGCTATTTCCAACTTGGAATTCTTAATAATGTTTGAACAAGGGCCTTCATTGTCATTTCGCACTGGGCCCTGCAAATTATGTCACTAGTTCTGTTGTCAGGCCAGAGGTGGCAGTGACAAAGGCACAGCACTTGTCTGAGACCCATTTCCTACAACTGCAGCTTACCCACTGGCCTCAGCAGTTCTAACCATGAGCTAGCTTCCTGCTGTTGCTGGCCCTGGGGCACTTCACCACCATTGTTAGTTTCCTTTAACCGTACCTACTTTTTAAGTAGTCCCTTCATTAAATTCACTTCACCACTTGCAAGAGTTCCAAATGTTTCCTGTCAGGACCCTGACTGATAAAACAGTCTACTGGACAAAGTCCAAAATCTTGGCATTAGTGTCTAGACTCTTCACAATTTATGCCCCTCCCCTCAACACCCATCTCTGATCCACCATGCTACCTCCTTCATGCTATAATCCAGCTCCATCAATCTTCTTGTTCTCACAAGTATGCTTTGCCTTTCCAGGTCTGTGCTGCAAATGCTAAAGATTCCCCAATACACATTTTCCACTTCTTCCATATTAATAAAATTTTAGTTGTTCATATTGCTACCCACATTAAGGCAGCATGTTCCAATTTCCCTTGTAGAAAGTGTGGCCGTGTAGCTAAAATCTGGCTAACGTTATATAAGTAGAAGTGTTTGTGTGGTGGGCAGATTCCAGGAACTCTGGATCATTACCTCTGTTGGTTCTTCTCTGTCCCTTTTTTTAATCTTGTGGCCTGAAATGCAGCATCTTGGACTACAAAGACGAGGAACCTCCTCAGGGTGGTAGAATAAAGATGTGGAATCTGTGTCCCTGGAGATTTTATGGAACACAGCCTTCTTATCAGCTCTGGATTAAATGCCTAAGGGAATAAGGACTTTGACATAAAGGAGAAATAAACTCTTTTTATGACACTAATATTTGGGATTTCTATTTCTTACCAATGAACCTGATCCTAACTAATGTTATACCCACCATCATTTATTAATTAAATATTTATCAAGAACCTCATTTCCCAAGCATGGAGCAAACAAGAGTAAGAAGGGCCAAGAGTGTGGGTCTTTTGACTGCTTGAGGTCATGGAGGTGGTCAAAATGGTCCTGCCCATAACATATTAAAAGTGGCCTGAGGACCTGAAAATACACCTCTCCCAAGAATACAAACAGCCAATAGATATATGAAAATATGTTCAATCTCACTGGCAATTAGGGAAATGCAAATAAAATTACAGTGAAATACCACCTTACACCAGTTAAAGTGTTGGAGAGGTTGTGGAAAAAAGGGAATACTCATTCACTGCTGGTGGGAATGTAGACTGGTACAACCACTATGAAAAGCAGTCTGTAGATTCCTCAAAAAATTAAAAATAGACCTACCATATGACCCAATAACCTCACTCTTAGGTATATACCCAAAAAGACTCAAAATCATTTATATGCAAAGATATTTGCACTCCTATGCTCATAGAAGCATTATTCATGGTGATAAAGACATGGAAACAGCCAAAGTGCCCTGCAATAGAGGACTGAATAAAGAAGATGTGGTACATGTACACAATGGAGTACTACACGGCCATAAGAAAGGATGTAATAGCATCATTTACAACAACATGGATGGACCTTGAGATTATTATGTGAAGTGAAAAAAGTCAGACAGAAAAAGCTAAGAACGATATGATTTCACTCATATGTGGGATATAGAACTGAAACTTATGAACACAAACAGCAGTGTGGTGGTTGCCAGAGGGAAGTGGGTGAGGGGAGGAAGGGATCCTAATATGAGGTGACAGGAGAAGATTTGACTTTAGGTGGTGGGCACATAATACTATATACAGATTTTGTAACTTAATAATCCACACATGGAACCTATATGTCCATGTTGACTAATGTCACCCCAATAAAATTTAAATTAAAAAAAAGAAGTGCCCCTAACTGGAGCTTTAATCTCCACCTAAGTTATCAGAGAAAAATATTCAATACAGTATTATAAATGCACAACTTTAACCAGCCTCTCCATTCAGTTTGTCATTTACAATTCAGAGTAATCATAGTGGCACAATTTGAATCAAGGAAGATATATAATAAGCGCATATATTTTTAGAAGGCTGCTTCAGTTTCACGGGGGAAAAAACAGATAGCTAAGAAATATAATCAGAAAAGAGGTAAAATTCATAGTCTAGGTCAGAAAATTTAATGCATTCTGATATGAATAAGAGGACAATGCCAGGGCTGAAGATTTCTAGGGCATCTTGAGTGATTCATACACTGACTCATTTCAGTGGGTTGCTGGTTCCATCAGGGATGGATTCTGAAGGGCTGCCACGTACGGTCAGAATGAATAAAATCCACATCACAGATGCTATTATGAGGCTTCCAGCCTCTATGGAGCTGTGAGTGCAACCATGAGGGAGACACGGGGACAATGAGCAGAAGAGGCAGCTTGCTTAGAATGAAACCTCATATGTCTGAGATGAAATATAATGGCCTCTAAAAATAGGTGCTAAGAAACCATTCTGTCAGGAAATAATATATCACAAAGTTAAGCTTTCCACTTATGAACTTCAAAAAAGCTTTTCTTTTTCTCTGCTGTGATCTAAAGGGGGAAAAGCCCTCCAGCATGTGGAAATGCGAGAACTCAGGATTTAGACATGGGGATTCTGTGCCCTCTTTATCTAGGTCATTCTTTTTAAATGACATTGAACTAGCAGGAGCAATGAGATCCTTCAGCTCAGTGTAGTGTCTCATATTAATGGACTGAGGTTCTGGGGACTGGGTTCCCAGAAAACCAGTACCTTCAGCAAAATACTCACTCCCCATCCTCACCCCCACCTTCAACCAGTGCTTCCATCCTAGAAGTGCTGTAAAATCATCCTTTGGAGTTGAAGATGGTTCAAACATAAACGACTGCTGATGGTGACTGAGAGGGCAGGAGCACAGGTGAAATGATAGGGTAAGGGGAAGTGTTCCAGACTGAACTGTGTCCCCCAAAATTCCCATGTTGAGGCTCTAACCCCACAATGTCACTGTATTTGGAGATACAGCCTTTAAAGAACTAATTAAGTTAAGTGAGGTCATGAGGGTGGGTCCTAATTCGATAGGACTGATGTCCTTATCAAAAGAGGAAAAGACACTAGGACACTAAACAGAGAAGAGGACGTGTGAGGTCACAGCAAGAGGACAGACACGTACTAGCCAAGGAGAGCGCTCTCAGAAGAACCCAGCCTGCCCACACCCTGATCTTGGGCTTCCAGCCTCCAGAACTGTGAGAAAATTAATCTCTGCTGTGTGAGTCCCCAGTCTGTGGAATTTTGCTTTGACAACCCCAGGAGACTAATACCGGAAGTGACATTTATTAATCATCCACTAGAAAAAATATTACTCAGCCCCTGGAAATTAATTTTTTTTAAATTTTAATAGCAGTTACTCATTGCCCCCAAATGCACCTGTGGCCATCACCGCCCCCCTGGATCGCTGCAGCGCCCACCGGGGGGCGGTAGCGCCCACTTTGGGAATCACTGGTATAGAGAGAGCAGCACTCTGGTCACAGAATGGGGGAATCTAAAGCTGAACTCATGTCTGTTTAATTTAAAACCAAACTGTTTTCACTGTGTTAGAGGTTCTCAAGTATTGGTGTGCTTCACAGCTATCTATGGAGTTTGCTAAAATTTTTGAGGCCTCTATCCCACACCAGATCTTTGGAATGAGCTGGAGGCATGAGGCCCTGGCCTCTGTGTTTTCATAAGCTCCCAGGGGTGCTGACTGGCCCCCCTGCCCCAGCTCCCCAGGCTCGAGGAAAGTTTCCTGTCCGTTGTTTTTTCAACATTGCATGGTAAGACTAGTAAAGCTAATATAGTATCTTTCCTAACCTCTCACCTTTGCTGGAACTCCAAAAGCTTTAATTTTCACTAGCCTGTTGCAGGGCAAGTTTCCAGTAACATCAATTTAAAATACAAACATCAACTCTGATTTGACACGTGATCTTCCATGATCACAGAACCCTGATAGCTCTGTTTCCGAGGGTCTGTCTTGCTCTGCAATCTGACATATTCGTATATGAGTCTCAGAATTTTACTATGGAAATCTCTGTAGTCTATGAGCCATTTATTGTCAACCACACCCAATACCACAAATCTCAGCAGGATGAAATGCCAAATTGTTTTTGGAAAGCTAATAACTACTCCTTAATTCTTAATGCTTTGTGAATCTAATATTCTGTTTATTGTATTCTCATAAAATTATATGCACCCAGGGTTATTTCTGCCAAGGGATTATCATTTTGTGAAGGGAACAAGACAAATCTAGATATTCCTTCCCTGACTATTTTCCTGAGCTGCCTAATTAGTCTTAAGGAGAAAGATACTCATATTTTCTTAATATCAGAGAATATCTTTTCTTTGCATGTCATATCCCCAAGGTGTGGATCTGCTGGGCTTCTTCACAGTCAGAAGGAAACATAATTTGCTTCTAAGTGATATTTTTGAGGCCCGGTTCTTGATTTCTTCTTCACTCTTTGAGGAATGCAATAAATTCAGAAACTCGGTTTGGCTTCAAGAATTGTTGCTTATTCCCCAACTGTTTCTCTAGGGAACAAGAGGGAATAAGAGGAAGCGAGAAGGCAAAAATCAATGGAGACTGCATAACTGGGCTCTGTTCCTCCATCAGGTAAGAATCTGAGCAAGTGCACTCTCGGCAGATGGAGGCTGTGGGCCCTGGGTGGTCAGTCGACCGGCAGGCAGGCAGGCAGGCAGGCAAGGACTGCTATCAGCTCAGACAGAGGCAGCCGCAGGGCACAGCAGTCCTGCTCCTTGCAGCTCAAAGGAAAACTAGTACAGGAAGAACGCAGCTCTCCAAGCAGGCCCTGCAGAGAAGAGCAGCAGCACCGGCTCTGCGGAAGGCTTGTGCAGGCTCTGCTCTGACACCAGGAGGAGGGGAAAGGTGAGGAAACACATGCTCAAGGGAGGACCTGGAAGCAGCAAAAGGTAGAAGATGGCCGTGGTCTGAACACAGGGCACAGTTCAGTTTGCATAGTTTGCGTAGTTTGTGATCACAGATCCGCCTTATGTTAGGCAATTCCTACTCCCAAGGGTAGAAGGAAGAAGAGCTTTTGTCCCAAAGCAGCCACAGAGTGGCAGGGCCCCGAAGATTCCACACATAACTTCCACTACTACCATGGGATTAAGGGGACCCCTCTTTAGGTTGGACCACAGGGCAAGTTTAACAAGCCATGATTCTCTTCAAACATTACGATTATAGCTGTCCCTCTAATCATTCAAATTTTCCTTTCAAACACTCCTATCCCATCTAGCCCAGGACTTCAGTTCTTTCCTCCTGTTGACCTTAAGCAATCTATGCCCGGAAAAGATGCACAGGTCAAAACTGACCCTATACTTAGAAATGCAGCTTGTGAAAATGTGCACGTATTGATGTGGAAATGGGCTGGAAGGGTGTCACTGAGCCAGAGAGTGGGTACCTTTGGGGAAGGGAGTGGAGCCAGAGCAGGGGCCCAAGAGAGACTGATGCTTCGCCACTGCTATTTGTTTCCGTGTATATCTTTATAATTTTAAAAATGCCAAGAAATGTTTGATGAGTTGACAACATTTTAATTGAATAAAATAATAATTCTTGCCTGGAGCAAAAAAGCGTATACAGACAATAGCTTTAGAGAATTGAATTAATTTCCAATACCCTCATATTTGAGTCCACTTTTCTTAAAAATAATATACTATGCAATAGTCAAGATCCAAAAAAAGGAATACGAATAACAGGATGGCCCTGGCTGGGTGACTCGGTTGGAGCACCATCCTGTATAGCAAAATGGTTGTGGATTCGATTCTCCGTCAGGGCATATACCGAGATTGTGGATTCGATCCCAGGTCGGGGTGTGTACGGAAGGCAGCTGATTGATGTTTCTCTCTTACATCAATATTTCTCTCTCTTCCTTCCTCTCTCTCTAAAAAACTAACCAATAAAAACATATCCTCAGGTGAGGATTAAAAGGGGGAAAAGAATAACACAGTGGTGCCCATGCCCTTATTGCCTAGCTTCGGAAATCAAACACTGCCACTGCAGAGAAGGTGCCCCTCACACACCCCTGCCACTTGCACATGACCATTCTGAGAAGTGAGAACTGATGTAGGAGTTGTCCTATGTTTTACAGATGGGAAATCCAGAAAATGCCTCTCAGGAAGCAAAGAGAAGGGGTTCAAGCAAAGCCTTGGGTGATTTTGCATTGTTTTGTGATGATGCTTTCTTCCTTTGGCAAGAAGGTATTAGGCAGAGGATGTCTGAGACAAAGGCAGCAGTGTGCTGTGGGCAGCTGCCCCTCAGAGCTGTGCTATGATTGGCCTACTTCCTGGGAGCATGTTCCCTGTCCTGTCCTCTGTGCCTGTGGCGGTCATCCACTCATTATGTGTGCGTCACCAGGCCACCTAATCAGCATCAGCTTTGTGGCCTTGACGTTAAATGACACTTGCTTCCTGCAAACTGTAATCAAAGGAAATAGAGAGTGCTGGTGAATAAAACATTTTGTGTTCTTTTCTATTAGCACTTGAAATTGAGTTTTTTCTAATACGTTTTTGCATTCTGCAAGCTCAATCAAATGCAATGGATGTGTCTGTGGAAATTAATGATGTAATTAAAGAATCAGTTCCCCCTGGATCATTTGCTGGTGGTTACAGATGTTCTTCACTCCTTTTTCTCAAAAGAGTTGATGAAGCCCAGGTTGATTTTATGTAAATAAACTATGGAACGCTCACAAAGATAAGATATAAATAAGAACCACAAACTAAACTTTTTCCCAATGGCAAAGACTCTGTTTCTGATTATTCTAAAACCCCCTTTTTGGGGAGGAGGAGGGAATAACTATGTTTTGAGATTCTGTTGTTGTTTGTTTTCCTGGAAGAAATGACATTTAAATAATTCTGCATATATTAACTTAGCTGTATGTTAGTGCCAAGTGATCAGGCTTGCAATGATCCTCAGGTTTATAATTGTACATGGGACGTGACAATTTGTACCTTGTCTGAGGAAGTGCCCAGGGCTCTGTCAATAGGTAGCAGCAGCTTTACATGTATGTCAGTTTGAGTGGATGTCAAGGGACAGCAAACACACACCAGAATAGTCCCTCTCATGTCCTCATAATTAGAGAGAGGACACAGTGGGTCTGCCTCATCCATCCATCATGGAGCCAGGATGGGAATGGAAATGTCTCACTGATCAAAATAGCAGAATTAGATCCATCTGGTTCAGACCCCTCTCCTCAACACATCCAGAGAGTTCCTCTCACTGGGAAAATTAAAAAGACAAAAGGAAACCAAATGAGAACTAAAAAATGTTATCTATCATTTACCTAAAATCACAATATATGATATGTAGTCAGATATCTATATATGTATAAGCCCAGAGACCATTATAGCAGAATGACCAGAATGACTGGTCGCTATGATGCACACTGACCACCAGGGGGCAGATGCTCAACACAGGAGCTGCCCCCTGGTGGTCAGTGCGCTCCCACAGTGGGAGCACTGCTCAGCCAGAAGCTGGGCTCACAGCTAGCGAGTGCAGCAGTGGTGGCGGGAGCCTCTCCCACCTCCGCTGCAGCACTAGGGAGTGGCGAGCCAAGTGGTAAGGAGTGAGCAGGCGGGCAGTTAGGAGCGAGCAGGTAGGTGGTTAGGAGAGAGCAGGCAGGTGGTTAGGAGCAAGGGGTCCCAGATTGTGAGAGGGTGCAGGCCGGGCTGAGGACCCCTCACCCCATGCATGAATTTTGTGCATTGGGCCTCTCGTATATCATTATATCTCAGTGGTTCTCAACCTGTGGGTCGCAAACAATGAAAATACATCCTGCATATCAGATATTTACATTATTATTCATAACAGTAGCAAAATTACAGTTATGAAGTAGCAACAAAAATAATTTTATGGTTGGGGGTCACCACAACATGAGGAACTGTATTAAAGGGTCGTGGCATTGGGAAGATTGAGAACCACTGTTATATCTAATGTAATGTACTGAGAATTAACTAAAATATAACCAACTTTACGATGATTTCAAATAACAGCTACGTTTTCAAAATGGCTCTGCTGCCAGCCTCTCCTCCCTGACCCACACCTGTGGCCCTCAGCCAGGTGCAGGAGGGGCTGCCCTCCTGGTCTTGTTACTCTTCTTTCACCAGCCCGATTAAGTATGTCTGCTGCACCTCTCAGTCTCTGTCTCATCTAGATTTCATGCCAATGTGGTCATGCCATTTGTCCTAACAAATCAGATAACAGAGGTGAGCCATAATTATTTTACCCTCGTTTAATAGAAAAAAAAAATGAGGCCAGAGATGCTCCAACTTGCCCAAGATCCTGTTAGTCAGTGCTGAAGTCAGAGCTAGGACTCCAAATTCCAAGCCCCCAGTACCTTTCTTCACACCATATGCTCTTGTCTTATAAGAACAATTGAAAGATGCTAATTAAGAAAATGCTAATTAACCAGTGCACCTTGGGAAACCAACAGCACATACAGGAATGTCAAAAGGAGATGTACATTTGCATAGACATGATGTATCTTCTTAGAGATTGTAAAACCATATTCTCGGGATATTTTTACTGAGATTCGAGGAATGACACTTGCTTAAGACGACTGTTTCGTGGGATCCCAGGAACCCTGAAGTCCTGTGGGTTGTGCTGCGTTTGGATTTGCCATCTGTTTCTTAGCAGATGTGTTAGCATTTCAAGGCAGCAGGAGAAAAGCCAGAAAATTAGCTAGAAGAATATAATGCCCTTATTTAATAGCTGCTTTTATGAAGTTAACATCAGGTTCTTCTTTGGCCAGCAATGACTAATTTTTGTAATGATTCAGTTTCCTTTTGCCACAGCTTGTTGAATACAGTCTTCTTACACAATCTTTTGTCAAAACTTTTCTGTTAAACACACACTCACACACACACACACACACACACAAAACTAAGACAACTAACAAATACAAAGGAAAATTGTAGCCATTTCCACGGAATGAGGTTAAACTCAGGGTCTGGTTTCACCTTCACCTTGAACTGGACTAGTGCCAACAAGGCCCAACTCTACCAGCAAAGCAGAGAAGTGTTACTCTATCACAGGGGTCCTCAAACTACGGCCCGGAGGCCAAATGCAAATACAAATATTGTATTTGTTCCCGTTTTGTTTTTTTACTTCAAAATAAGATATGTGCAGTGTGCATAGGAATTTGTTCATAGTTTTTTTTAAAACTATAGTCCGGCCCTCCAGCGGTCTGAGGGACAGTGAACTGGCCCCCTGTTTAAAAAGTTTGAGGACCCCTGCTCTATCAGAATGAAGCTGACTGTCCTTTCTCAGTTGAGAGAGGGCACTCTGGAGGCAGCTGTGCTTGCCCTGGCTCCAAGGTTCATGGGTTGATTGATCCCCATAACCAGAGATTCACAGCTCACACTCTGCTAAATTCCCTTAAAGCTGCATTTTGGAAGGTAAGTCCTGAGCTAGAGACATTTTCTGCGCGAACATGGTGAGGGTTTTGGTGGAGAGAGTGGATACACCCTCTGTGGTTTGTTCCTCCTGCATCTAACTTTAGCCCAAATAGTATCTAGATCCAGGGAGGGGTCGGGGCTGAGCCTGCTGCCTCCTGCAGGCTTCCAGGGCTCTGGATGATTCCTAAGCTGCCACACCCTACGCTGCATGGCCTCTTCCCTGAAATGCGATATAGTGGATGGTGTTGGCATTTTCCCTGGCATGGAAGCCATGCATACCTATATTCAGAAGAGGACTGAAGGCTGCTGGAGGAAAAGAGGCCTCGAGTTTACAAATTCCTGTGCCCACTTGGAGTCCACAGTACTTACGCCAATGAGGAGGTTTAAATAAACATCTTGCATGAGATAGACAGGTCACATTGTCCTGGGGGATCAAAATAAATCCACATATTTTCACCCTCAAGATCTACTTCTCACTCGTGTTTTATGTGAATTAATGTTTGGTTGCAGCGCTGCTGCACATGCCCTCCCTTTGGAACCACAGCTGCCATTGCATCCTCTGCTCAGGACACTGTTGGCTACCACGCCTGATGGGGGAGAGGACTGAGAAAACCACAGCAATGGCTCTTATAACTGGAATCAGCTCTCCACGCTTTGCTCATGTTTCATTGGCCAAAGCAAGTCAGGTGGCCACACTGGTTGTCCGTTGGGTTAAGTATAAGGCTCCTCCAGGCAAAGCTAGTGCATATTTGTGAACAATAAAACAAGCAGTGATGCTAACTAAATGTTAGACCCATAATTTCCAACACTTTCAGTTCACAAGAGTTTGGGTAGGCCAGAGACCACCCAGCTTGCTCACCCTCAGCTGTCACCAAAACCACTATTTACTTGGGACTGGTGTCCTTTGAACTACATCCATCTCGACTAATTTTTTCCTTTAATAACATAAATAATAACATAAATAATAAATATATTCTTCTTGTGAAATATGCAGACAATAAAAATAGAGCAAGAAAAGTCTAATAGTTCCTAAAACAATTAAAAATTGAACGACCATAGGACCCAGCCATCCCGCTTCTGGGTGTATCTCCCAGAGAAAGGAAAACAGGGTCTGGAAGAGATTTTCACACCCATATTTATAGCAGCATTATTCACAATAGCCAAAAGGTAGAAGCAACCCAGTGTCCACCTACAGAAAAATGGATAAATAGAACGTATTTATATACAATGAAATATTATTCAACCTTAAAAAGAAAGGAATTCTGACACATGCTACAGCATAGATGAATATTGAAAACATTTATCTAAGGGAAATAAGTCAGTCACAAAAAGACAAATACTGTATGATTCCTCTTGTATGAAGTAGTCAAGTTCATGGAGACAGGAAGTAGAATGGTGGCTGCCAGGGGCTGAGGGGAGGGAGGGAAACGGGGGTCATAGAGTTTGTTTTGCAAGATGAGAAAGTGCTAGAGATCTGTTGCCCAGCAATGTGGATATACTTAGCACCCCTGAGCTCTGCACTTAAAATGGCTAAGATGGTAAATTTTATGTTTTATTTTTACTCCAATTAAAAGATTAAAAATTTTTTAAATTAAAATCAAAGCAGGAGTCTCTTTGATGGCCACTTTCCAATCTCATTTACCTCCCTAGAGTTAATATCTGCTTATTAATTTGGAGTGTATCCTTACACATTGTTGATGTGCTTACACACATTCCTACATAGATAAAAATATAAACAGTTTGTCCACACAAACAGCTGTTTTCTACTTTACATATATTACAAAGCATTACATATATTTTCAGCCGTATGGTTTTGCATCTGATAGTACAGAGTGGGGCAAAAGTAGGCTTACAGTTGCTCTTATGGAAAATAATACAATAATTAATAAAGAATAATATAAGAATAAAGTCTGTGTTTCACATACAACTGTAAAGAGATATTTTAATGCTGGTTTATATTGGTCTAGCTTTTAAAAAATTGCTACAGTGATCAATAGCATGAAAGTATAATCAGTTATTTAACCATTTTAATGGACATTGAAGTTAGTTTACAATTTTTCTCTTTGAGCCTATGTGAAGGTATTTCTCTATATTAGATAACTAAAACTGCTTTTTGGATCATCAGGTATGTGTATTTAGTTTTTTAATTTGTACCGCCATGTTGCCCTCCGAAAGAGCTGAACCACCCAGAGAGCAGGACAAGGCCATTTCCCCACTTTCTCAACACTTGCTACGATCAGTCTCTTCAATTTTTTTGCCAAACTGATGTTTGGCGATGATATTTCATCCCTGTTTAGTTTGCGTTTCCCTGATTGCTATTGCAGTTGAGGATCTTTTCATTCAGTTGCTGGTTATATGTGTGCTTTCCTCTTAATTGTCTTCTCACATTCTTTGTCCACTGCCCTCATTTCTTAAATCCTCACCCGAGGATATGTTTTATTGATTTTAGAGAGAGAGGAAGGGGGAAAGAGAGAGAGAGAGGAAAACAAACAAACATCTGTGAGAGAGAAACATGGATCGGTTGCCTCCTGTACTTGCTCCAACTGGTGATCGAACCGGCAACCTTTTTAATGTACAGGCCGATGTTCCAACCAACTGAGCGGCCCGGCCAGGGCCCATTTTTCTTTTTCACTCTCTCTTTATGAATTTGTAAGAGTTATTTATATATTCTGTCTGTTCACCCCTTGTCTTTTATTACATAAGTTGCAAATACCTTTGTGCACCATTTGTTTTTCGACAGCATTTTTTTAGTTTTTCACTTACTGATTCAAAGTACAACCATTGTCATTTACTAAGTTCCTATGCATACATAAGTCTGTTTCTGCACTAACTACTGCGTTCCACTGACCTGCTTATTCCTTCCCTTTTATGTCACCCTTTCTAAATTACTATAACTTACCGTGCACTTTGAAACCCTCATTAGTCTCCCATTTGAAAGTCGACCTTGCTGGCCTGGCACAGACTCTTCCAACTGAATTTCTGATAACATTTGACACGGGTTGTAAGATTTGGGTTGGGGAAGCGAGTTTTGACTGGTGTTGCAAAGAAGAATATATAGATTAATTGGGGGACAACTGATATTTAAAAAATATTGACTCATCCAAACTAGGAATGTGGTTTAACTCTCCATTTATTCAGATGCTCTTTTTGTCCTTTTATGTTTTCAATAGAGGCCTGATGCACGAAATTCATGCAAGAATAGGCCTTCCTTCTCCTGGCTGTTGGCACTGGCTTCCCTCTGGCACCCGGGACCTGGGCTTCGCAACCCGTGCTTCATCCGGAAGGTCATCTGGAAGGACATCTGGAAGGATGTCCTGTCTAATTAGCATATTACACTTTTATTATTATAGATTTTTTTTTCTCACAAGTGTTACCTTTTGCTTATTGAGTTTATTCCTAGGGATTTTAGAGGTTTGTTGGTGTTGTGAATGGCATTTTTTTCAATTGCATTTTTTACATTTTCAGTTACATTGCTTTTGGTGAACATATAGGGAAGCTAACACTTATCATACAGTGATTTTATACCCATCCACACTGAAGCACTCTTATTGGTTAAACAGGTTATAAGTTATTCTTTTGGATTTTATGGGTGAATAATCATGTAGTTCTAAATCAAAGACATTTTTGTCTTTGCTTCACAATATTCATGTCTTATTTCTTTTTATTTTCATATGGTCTAAAGATTTCTAGCACAATAAATGGTACTGCAGTCCTTTTTTGCTCTTTTAATAGTAATGCTTCTAATTTTTTATGATTCAATATGATATTTTCAGATTTCTGACATAGACACCTATAAAATCAGACTCTCAGTAAGAAACCAATGGCAATTTGAAATAGCATAGTAACTTTATTTAATGATTATTATTTCAGAATTTGAAATAGCATTAATAAAGGGACTACAGTCAATCCTCATTGTCCAGTACTCCATATTTACAAATTTATAATCTTAAAATAAATACTGTGGTGTCTACAGTTATTCACAGATGCGTAGAGTGGTGAAAATTTGTCACTGCCGTGCAGCTTCCTAGCTGAGGTTGAGCAAGGTGGCATGGCCTTCTTGCTCAGGCCCTCTTACTGCAAACAAGTGTCCTTTTCACAGTCTACTTAGTGACATGTTTTTCATATTTTTGTGCTTTGGTTGGCAATTTTTATATTTAAAATGGCCCCCAAGCATAATGGTGAAGTGCTGTCTAGTGTTTCTAAGAGCAAATGGGCTGCTATGTGCCTTACAGAGAAAATCTGTGTGTTAGATCACCTTCATTCAGGTGTGAGTTATAGTGCTGCTGACTGTGACTTCAATGTTCATGAGTCAACAGTATATGTTATATGAGGTGTCTTTAAACAGAAACATATGTAAAACAAAGTTCTGCATTCACCATTGACAAAATGTGAGCAGAGGCTTGCAGGAACCTCGCCCTGTATTTCCCCTAGGAGCAATGGTTCAGTGTTCCCTGATTCAGGTTCTCTACAACTTTATAGAATAGAACAACTGTGACTAACACGAATTTGTATTAATGAAGACTTAAGTTCAGGGTGCCTCAAAGGATAAGGTAGCACCCCAAGGCTTAGAGGCAGCTGCCCTTTTACTGCCTCTAAGTCAAAGGGATAACAGATGGAGTGATGCCCAGGGCCCAGAGGACGAGAGTCCACAGTCAGCTGCCCCAAGAGCTACAGTGACAACCCAGATCACCTTGCAGGGAGGGAGACAGAGGAACAAATACCCTGGCCTCGCTCTTCCCTTTCCTCAAATTTCCTGCCAAGGTTCCTATTGGTCCCAGCAGGAGAGGAGAGCAGTTGACACATCTCTGCAGATGAGTGAAGATTGGAACTTAGGAACATAGGGAATATAGTGGCATGGCATATCAATTGAATAAATGGTCCCTGCATTCCTAATTTACTAAAGAGTTTTTTGAAGATGTATTAGGAATTATTGTTGAATTTCACCAAATTATTTTTCAGGATTTATAGTTTTCTCCATTAATCTGTGAAGGTTGTGAATTACATGAATAGATGTTCTAAGCATTTCTGGGATCATTCAACTTGATCACTTTGCCTTACCTTTTTAATATCCTAATTCTATTTGCCAGTGTTTTATTTTGGATTTTGGATCAGTTGAGTTTTCTACTTTAGTGTTGGTATCTTGGTAAATCTAGCCTTCAGAAATTAAATAGGAAGATTTTCATTTTTTCTTATGTTTTGTCTTAGTTTTTATAACATAGGAATTATTGCTTCCTTGAAAATTTTTGAGAATTCATAGCATTTTCTGGACAGTTTCTCCTTAGAGTTTTATCAGTTTGTTCTTCATATTTCATTTTTCTTCCTTTTTTTAAATCACTTTGGTGTCCTGCTTCTTTGCTATCAGAGAGAGAGGAGTTATTCACTGTCATAGATATTGGCAGACTGCTTTCCAAAATGCGTTGTAGCGATTCACACACCTGCCAGCAGTACATGAGGCTTCTTTCTCGAAATCTTTGCCAGGACCACTTGTTTTAATTATTGCAACTCCAAGGAATAAAATTCTGTTGTGTTGATTTGCTGCCCTCGATGCACAGACAAGATCAAGTTCATCATCAAGGGACAGCCTTTGGAAGCTGGACTGGATGAAATCACCGGAGGCTCGGAGAGACAGAGGGCATGGCAGCCCCACAAAGTGAGTCGTTATCACCCTGTAGGAGGACAGCTCTAAGATCTGTGCCTTTTGTTAAACACAACATTCTTCCTGAAAGTCCACCTTTTATTTACTTATTTTATTAAAGGTATTGGGGTGACATTGGTCAACATGAATATATTGGTTTCAGTTGTTGTTTTCTATGTTACAAGATCTGTATATTGTACCGTGTGCCCACCACTCAAAAGTCCACCTTTTATTTTTTTTTAGTTTTGTTAATCCTCAGCCAAGGATATTTTTCCATTGGTTTTTAGAGAGAGTGGAAAGGAGGGGGAAAGATAGAGAGAAAGAAACATCAATGTGAGAGAGACACATCAATTGGTTGCCTCCCACAGGAGTCTCAACCAGGGCCAGGGATTGAGCCTGCAACCGGCGTATGTGCCCTTGACTGGAATCGAAACCAGGACCGTTCAGTCCACAGGCCAACGCTCTATCCACTGAGCTAAACCAGATAGGGCAAAAGTCCACCTTTTAAAAGGAAGGATAATTTACTATGGCCCTAAAATTCCTGGCAGAATGAGCTCATCATTATGAAGATCATGGATATATCCAAATATTTGGTGCTTTGATGAGCACAAACATCCAGATACATCTCATAGATTCTCACAGGCTTCTTCTCACTGCACTTTTATTTTTTAACTTTCCTTATTTTAAATCCTCATACTGTCCACTCTTCTTTGAGAATCAAGTTAGGCCTGTTTGTGGTTGGAATTTAGGAACATAGGGAATATAGTGGCATGGCTTATCAAGGTAACACATGTGAGGACAAATGACCCCAAAGGTACGCAGCTTTGGATAAAAGCCAGGTACACCAGAGGCTGCGATCACATACATTTTTTTTAAAAATGTGTCCAGCTTACTGGATTTTTCAGCCTGGTGTGAATGGTTTCCAAAGCCCTTCAAGTGTGTCTAGTAGGTAGTGGGAGAGGAAGACTTCGGCCCCAGCGCCTTCCTCTTTCCATGGGTCAGAATAGGCCAACAATCGCACCAGGAAAACAACCAGATAAAGTTTTTGAAGAGCAAAATTATAGTCACTTTATTCTTACTCAAAGGGAGTGAGGAGAAAAACACCAAGAGATACCATATGTGTCTCCTACAGCAAGAGCCTAGTTGTTGCGAAGTCCCTTGTATATAATGTTTCTCTCCCCCAAACACAAATTTATTCCAGTTCAGCTGGGTTGAACTCAGCACACACTCTTGGAGTTCCTTTATGCAGCATATCCAGGAAGACTGTACTGGTGTTGCCTGGGTTTCAAGGATATTTTACACAAATAGCATGTTTGCAGTGCAACTTTCTCAGGTGAGTCTTCTTCAAATTAAAGTCATATTACTATCACTCTTGAGTTCAAGAGATACACATTTTCTCTTCTCTAATGTTATTCACTCTCCTCTATGGCAAAAGTTAAACCCTAGGGTCTGCTGCAGAAACTAAAATAATAGAGAGACAAAGATCCAATTGCTTTGAAGAGTCATTCATTATTAATCACATTCGCTGTGGCACAGGTGGCCTGTGGCCATGGTTTAAAGAACATGTTTCTGACTGAAGAAAATCATTCTGGTTTTCACAGAACTGCAATCACTGATACAGTCTAGGGGTTCCCATCTGAAAATGAGAACACTCTCCTATGCTGTGATATTTATTCAGTACCTTCCCCATGCTCTCTGTCCGGACCCAACTTTTGTCTCCCTTCTCACTGACAGCCAATTTCACAGTTTCTATTTCTTCCCTTTCTCTCATCCCTGTTTCTCTCCTTCATTGTAGTGAGAACACTGTCCATTATAGCGCATCCCATCCCAGCTCTCCCAGGACATCAAAGCATCCATTTCCCACAACCTCTACCACCCTCGCAATCACCTGCGCTTACCCAATCTTGCAAACACTTCCTTTTATTCCTTGTGAGCTTTATTGGCATATGTTTATTCATTTTTAAAAATTTCAAGTTTGTAAAATCATCAAAAAGAACTGAAATATATATGTCAAAAACCTCCATTCCATCTCCACAACCTCCTATCACTCCCAGGTGGTAGCCACTGTTGACAACTGAGTGTATATTTTTTATCAGACATTTATAATATACTAGAGGCCCGGTGCACAAAAATTTGTGCACTCGGGGGGGGGGGGGGCCCCCG
>NW_005369552.1:2111999-2125320 GCF_000412655.1 Myotis brandtii | reverse complement strand
AAGCTGCATTCAGACATCCTTAGGGCTGCTGAGGAGGCGGGAGAGGCTCCCACCACCACCGCTGTACTGGCAGCCATCAGCCTGGCTTGTGGCTGAGCAGAGCTCCCCCTGTAGGAGTGCACTGACCACCTGTGGGCAGCTCCAGCATTGAGCGTCTGCCCCCTGGTGGTCAGTGTGTGTCATAGTGACCAGTCATTCCCAGTCATTCTGCTGTTAGGGTCAATTTGCATAGTACCCTTTTATTATATAGGATAGAGGCCTGGTGCACGGGTGGGGGCCAGCTGGTTTGCCCTGAAGGGTGTCCCGGATCATGGTGAGGTTTCTGCTCGGGTGCCTGGCCAGCCTGGGTGAGGGGCTGAGGGCTGTTTTTAGACTGGCCACACCCAGCTTCAAGGTGTGGTTCCCCACTGGAGTGCCTGGCCAGCCTGGGTGAGGGGCTGATGGCTGTTTGCAGGCTGGCCACCGCCCCCAGCCACCCAAGCTCCCAGTGGAGGCTGGCTGGAAGCAGGTATCTGGGATTTATTTATCTTCTATAATGGAAACTTTGTTGCCTTGAGTGGAGACCACAGCTGGCCAGGGCAGGCGAAAAGCTTGGCTTCCTCCATCACCGGGGCAACCAAGCCTCCTGCTCACTCCAGCTCTGTGGCTGCTGGCTGCCATCCTGGTTGGGTTAATTTGCATATAGTCACTCTGATTGGCTGGTGGGCGTGGCTTGGGGCATAGTGGAGGTGCAGTCAATTTGCATGTTTCTCTTTTATTAGATTAGATAAACAAATGCACAGCTATTTTGTAGGGTTTTTTTTTTACCTTCATGGGAACATATTACACAAATTGTAGTAATATTTTGTGTTGTTTTTAAAATCACTTGAGACATGTAAACAATATAAAAGTCTAGGTTATAAACATAAAAGTCCTTCTTGGGGTGTATTTACCCATGAAGTTGAGCTGTCCTGTCATTGCTCTGGGTCAACAAGAAAAAAAAGTAAAAGAAAAATAATTCATCATCCAAAATAATTGCAAAGCAATTTGAATCTTTATTATAGTTTCTTTTACTCTCTGTAACTCCTTTTCTCGTTTTACACACACACACACACACACACACACACACACACACACACACACGAGTACTGATGGACAATCAGTCCTAGTCTTTGACTATCGTAAATAGTGCTGCATCCTGCATAAACACCTTTGCCCACTAGTGAATATTCTACAGCACAGATTTCTAGAAGTGCAAATGCTTTATTAGAATGACATTCATTTAAAATTTTTTTAGATCCTGCCGAATTCCTCCCAACACAGCTCTACCACCTACATGCTCACTGACAGGGAAGGAGAGCCTCACTGGGTCTTCCCCTCCACATTCACATGGAGCACCCTCTTAAAAGTTCTTTTACCTTTGCCAATCTAATGGGTTAAAAGTAGGATTCCATATTTAACTCAAATTTTCTTTTGCTGTCTCATATTTTATAAGAATTTTTTATCTGCCCATTGTTTGCCTTTATTTGTGATGACCTTCACCATGAGAAACTGTTTAACTTTTCTGTAGTCAAATTTGTCAGATTTGCCTCTATGTTTTCTTGTGGACACGCTGTTGTCTCAGCACCATTTATGAAAGAGACGCTCCTTTCCGACTCCACTGCAGTATCATTTTGTTGTTACCAGGTGTCCATATATACCTCGGACTTGGCTGAGCATCACTGATTTTGTCCATGCTGGTGCTGATACCACGTTGTCTTTGACTGTGGTATATTTTTAACATCTGGTAAATCATGTACTGTTGCATTTTTCTTCTTAGGAGAATGTCTTGGTTATTTTTTATCTATAATATTCCATATTTATTATAGTATCAGCTTGTCAAGTTACACAAAGTGCTGTTGCTATTTTTTATTGGAACTATAAAACTCTACAGACCACTTTGGGAAGAATTGATGTCTTTACAATGTCAAGAACTACGAAGGGTCTGAGAGTTTATCTTGTGTGAAGCTAACATTAGCCTGTCACAGTTTCATGGATGCTGGCAGAAAACACAAGACCTCTGGATCAAAGAACCTTATTACTCACAGGACAGTGTAATAGCATTAGCATGAGTGCACTTGTTGCCAGTTCTGAGTCACAATTCCCACAGAGCAATGCAAGACCAGATGATATCTAAGCACCTAGTGGATCATGTTGAAGAGATGAACTCTGAGTTTAGGGAATCCAGATCTTCTCTAATAGGAAGTAAGCAAATTGTCTAATACACACATCCTGAGAAGATAAGTCAGTGACTCTTCCCAATAGGTGCAGATATATGAGAGATCCATGGAGAATGGTCTCCCGACATAAAATATTGAATCTTTCATGGTACACCCCTTTATTATTTATCTCTTCTTTATCTTTTTATTACTCTTCTGCTTTATCTCAATAATGCTTTTTTAGTTTCCTGTACACACATTATTAGAATTATTCCCAGGTATTTTATATATATACTAGAGGCCCAGTGCACAAAATTTGTGCACTCTGGGGAGGGGAGTCCCTCAGCCCAGCCTGTGCCTTCTCACAGGACCTCTTGGGGGATGTCGGACACCCTTAGTGCTGCTGCAGAGGTGGGAGAGGCTCCCACCACTACAGCTGTGCTTGCCAGCCATGAGCCCGGCTCAGGGCTTTTGGCTGAGCAGCGTTCCCCTTGGAAGCACACTGACCACCAGGGGGAAGCTCCTGTGTTGAGTGTGTTGAGTGTCTGCCTGCTGGTGGTCAGTGTGCATCATAGTGACTAGTTGTTCTGCTGTTCGGTCAATTTGCATATTAGCCTTTTATTATATAGGATATATTTTGTTGTTGCTGTTGTTGTTAATCCTCACTCGAGGATATTTTTCCATTGATTTTTCAGGAGAGTGGAAGAGAGCGGGAAAGACAGAGAGAAACATCGATGTGAGAGAAACACATCAATTGGTTGCCTCCTGCATGAGCCCTGACCAGGGCCCTGGCTGGGGAGAAGCCTGCAACCAAAGTATGTGTCCTTGACCAGAATCAAACCCAGGACCCTTTGATCCACAGGCTGATGCTCTATTCACTGAGCCAAACTGGCTAGGCCCAGGTATTTTATATTTTTAAAAATTGTTTGTGGCTTAATTTTTTAAATCTCGCTTTCAAAAACTCATTTGCCCGTACACAGAAACGCAACTGATTTTTATTAACTGATGTTGTACCTAGCAACCTTGCTACATTAGCTAATTCTAATAGTTATTTATTGATAATTTAAAAATTTTCATGGATACAATTATGTCATTTGTGAATAAGGGTAGTTTTATTTTCTTTCTTTCTAATATATATATAAAACTAATTTATTTTTATTGCTTTACTGTCCTGGCTAGATTATCCAGTATAATTTTTAATAGAAGTGGTGATGATGGGCATCCTATTCTAAGTCCTGATATCAGAAGAAACGTTTTTAACGCTTGACCAATAAGCATGGTGTTGGCTGTAGGTTTCATATAAATACACTGTATTAGTTCTTTTTTATTCCTTGTTTGTTGAGTTTTTGTTTTTCCTTTATCATGAAATGTTGATTTTTATGAAATGTTTGCTCTAAATTTATTGAGTTCATTATCTCATTTACCCCCTTTACTCTCTTAATTTATGAATTACACTAGAGGCCTAGTGCACGAAATTCATGCACTGGGGGGGGGGGTCCCTCAGCCCGGCCTGTGCCCTCTCACAGTCTGGGACCCCTTGGGGGATGTCTGCCTGCTGCCATGGAGGTGGGAGAGGCTCCCACCACTGCCATGGCGCTCGCCAGCCACGAGCCCAGCTCAGGACTTCTGGCTGAGCAGTGCTCCCGCTATGGGAGAGCACTGACCATCAGCTCCTGCATTGAGACTCTGCCCCCTGGTGGTCAGTGCGCATCATAGCAACCGGTCGTTCTGCCCTTTAGTCGATTTGCATATTAGCCTTTTATTATGTAGGATAGTTTTTAAAACCTTTCAATTAACCTTCTGGAATAAACCTAACTTAGTCATGCTGTATTGTTCTTTCATATAATATCCTATCATGTTTGTGTATCAATTTTATGCTGGATCATAAAACTATTAGATGGACCCCTATGAAATTGATGCTACTCGACCACTTTTTTACTTACACAAACATGCATTTCATAAGGTTCATCCTAATAATGTTGAGTACTCCTACTTTGTTTTATTTTTTTTTTATTTGTAAGAGATTGCAATAAATTAGCACTATTGCTTCCTTAAATGTCTGGAAGAAAATATTGACAGATCTATGTAGGTTTTTAATTATAAATCAAACTCTTTAATATTTACATGACATTCAAAAATTTCTATTCTTGCTGAATACTGTTTTGGTAAGCTGTACTTTTATTTAACAAATTGAACATTACTCTAAATTTTAAAAATATTATTGTAAAAGTATTTATAGTATCTTATGGTGTTTTAATGTCCATGGGGTCTGTGGCATTCCATTTCTTTATTCCTTCCTTGGTTATTTGTATATTATCTTTTTTTTATTAATTAGTGTTGCCATGAGTATATAAATTTATTAATCTTTTCAAAGAATCATATCTTGATTTTGTTGCTCTTCTCTTTTATTTTTTTGCTTTCTATATTCTTTAGTTACTAGAGGCCCGGTGCATGACATTCATGCACCCAGGGAGCGGGCCTAAGCCGCAGTCAGACATCCTTAGCACTGCCACGGAGGTGGGCTGCTGTGCTCACCAGCTGTCAGCCTGGCTTGTGGCTGAGTGGCACTCCCCCTGTGGGAGTGCACTGACCACCAAGGGGCAGCTCCTGCATTGAGCATCTGCCCCCTGGTGGTCAGTGTGCATCATAGCAACTGGTCATTCCACTGTTTGGTCAATTTACATATTACTCCTTTATTATATAGGATATGCTTATAGTATTTATTATTTATTTGTTATAGAACAGAATTTTTATTTATTAATAAAAAACGTTTTCTTTATGAGGCCAAATGCCTCTTGATTCCAGTGTTTCCTGGAATATGTAATGTAGATTTTTCTATAGTAAATCTGGAAGTTATAAGAAATAAGAATATATTCATGATTTTTTCCTTGTACTTACTTGGATTTAATTTATTGTTCTTTTTCTATTTGCTCATGATAGTTACTTAGATAATCAAATTATTCCATCTTTCTTCTTTCCTAAATATTTATGTACGTTTACAAATTACTCTTTAAGTACATTTTAATTACATTCTACAAATGTTGGTATGTAATATTTTTATTATTTTTTAAATTAAAATATTTGAAAATTCCCGTTTTTGATGAATGGGTTATTTAGAGTTTATTTCATAATTTCCAAATATGTAGATATTTTCTAAGCACCACTTTGTCATTTATTTCTAGTTGTTGTTTTTGTTAATCCTCACTCAAGGATATTTTTCCATTGATTTTTAGAGAGAGTGGAAGAGAGAGGGAAAGACAGAGAGAAACATCGATTGATTGCCTCCTGAATGAGCCCGGACCAGGGCCTGGGCCAGGGAGGTGCCTACAACCTAGGTACGTGCCCTTGACTGGAATCGAACCCGGAATCCTTCATTCCGCAGGCCAACGCTCTATCCATGAGCCAAAACAGCTAGGGATATTTCTAGTTTTAATGAGGATAATAAAAGAAAATATCTGTATGATTTCAGTTCTTTGACATCTTCTGTAGCAATTTTTATAAATTTTTTTGTGCATTTGAAAATAATGGATAGTCTGCTGTTTGACTCAATAGATTTAGAAAAGATATAAAGCATGAGTGTTCTATATTTGAAAATTAAATTAGCTTAGTTAATTATGTTGTTCAGATTTTCTGTACCCTGACTAAATTTTTCTTTTCTTGCTCTACATTTACACCTGGGAGAGGTGTGCAAAGTTGAATTGAATGTTTCAGTTCTGAAACTTCCTGCTATAGTTGTAAACTTCCCCTCTTAGGACCTGTCAGCATTTACTTTACATATTTGAAGCTATGTTATTAGGTACATACTGATTTAGAATTATTATATCTACTTAGACCATTTATCATTATGAATTTCTCTCTATAGCCATAATACTGCTTTTTTATTGTCAAAGTCTGTTTTGACAGTAATATAGCGAGTAGTCCTTTGATAAATTACATGGTATATTTTTTCCATCCTTTTACTTTTAAACTTATTTTTTTATGTTTCTATTATACAAACAATAAATGGGAGTTAGTTTTATTTAATGCAGTTTGGCAATCTTATATTTTAGTTAGATAATTTAATCTTTTCTATTTATTACAATTACTGATATATTTGGGTATAAATGTTTCATCTAATTATCTGATAATTTTTAATCCTTTTCCAAAAGGACTTTAGGATATATTAACTTCATTTATTCCCCACCCTGACCTCTATGCAACTGTTATTATATACTAGTGGCCTGGTGCATGGATTCGTGCACATTGAAAGGAAATGTGCGGGGCAGGACTGGGCAAGATGGGCTGGACATGCCCTAGAGCCAACCTCCCACGGTCCCTCCCTGGCCGGCCGCACCTGGGGCAGCACCAGGGCTCGAAGGGCATCTGCGGAGTGAGCAGGGTCCCTCCAGCTGATGGGGTCCCTCAACCTGGTCTGCAGGAATCGGGCCAAAACCGGCAGTCCAACATCCCCCGAGGGGTCCCAGAGTGCAAGAGGGCACTCTGCAAAGTTGCTGTCGCTTGGCAGCTCCTGTGTTGAGCATCTGCCCCCTGGTGGTCAGTGCGCATCATACCTACTGGCCACTTAGCCTTTTATATATATAGATTTTGTGTATTGTGTATATTTGAAAAATCACAAGAGCTTATTTTTATCTAAGCAAAATTCACCTCAATATTCACAAAAGAGACCAAAGACAGAAAGTGGAGACTGCATATAGACTGGTAAGAGGGGCAGAGGCACGAAAAGGCTGTCAGGGCTCCCGCAGACAGCAACTGAAGTTCTGGAGAGATATCTCAGCTGTGGGGGACTGCCATTGAGAACTCTGGGATCTAATCTCAAGCTGGGCACCCCAAGAGAGAGCACCATAACTGAGAAGGGTACACACATAACATCTGACTGTGAAAAGCAGCGGTGTTGCTGTCTGCCAGGGAGAGAGGGCTAGAAATTCAGGCACCCTCTTAAAGAGCCAATGCACAAAATTCCCTGTGGAGCCACTCACCTTGTGCTCCAGCAGAGGGAGGGCAGAGTGGACTGGAGCTGTGTGAGCAGAAGCCAGGACTGGGGGCTCTGGGGTAGAGCTCAGAAGGCAGACACCCCAGTTTCCTATGCAGAATCATTCCCTCACACTGCAGAGGTCATCTTTCTCATGCAGACTGTTGCTATAAAGGTGGCTTTGCTTGGTGGGAAGACAGTTAATGAACCATATTAGAAAACACCTTGCCCCACCCTGTGACATTTCTGAGGCCCATTAAGAGACTGAGAATAACAATTAGCCTCCAGGCAGAAGCAACTGCCCCACCTGTTTAAAAAACTCTCACCCCAACTGAGGACAATTGCCTAAGACTACTCCAGACTGAATCTTTTTTGTTTGTTTGTTTCTTACTCTTTGTTTTAATTGTTTAAAGTATTACATGTCTCCTTTTTTCTCTGATTAACCCCCCCTGCCACTCCCACCCCCTAGGACAAGCCCCCACTGCCACAGTGTCTGTGTCCATTGGTCATGCTAATATGCATGCTTAGAAGTCCTTTGGTTGATCTCTAACCCCCGTCCCTCACCCTCACCCCCTACTTTCTCCCCAAGGTTGGATGGACTATTCAGTGCCACCTTGTCTCTGGATCCATTTTGTTCATCGGTTTATGTTGATCATTATATCCCACATATGAGTGAGATCATGTGATATTTATCTTTCTCAGATTGGCTTGTTTCGCTTAGCATAATGCTCTCCAGTTCCATCCATGCTGTTGCAAATGGTAAAAGTTCCTTCTTTTTGATAGCAGTGTAGTATTCCATTGTGTAAATGGGCCATAGTTTTTTAATCCACTCATATGCTGATGGGCACTTAGGTTGTTTCCAAACCTTAGCTATTGTAAATTGTGCTGCTATGAACATAGGGGTGCATATGTCCTTTCTGATTGTCATTTCTGCTTTTTTGGGATACATTCCCAGAAGTGGGATCACTGGGTCAAATGGGAGTTTCATTTTTAATTTTTTGAGCAAACTCCATACTTTTTTCCACAGTGGCTGCACCAGTCTGCATTTCCACCAGCAGTGCACGAGGGTTCCTTTTTCTCCACATCCTCTCCAGCAGTTGTTGTTTGTTGATTTGTTGATGATAGCCATTCTGACAGATGTGAGTTGGTGCTTTATTGTTGTTTTGATTTGCATCTCTCAGACGAGTAGTGGCTTTGAGCATGTTTTCATATGTCTCTCTGCCTTACATACATCTTTTTTTGAAAAGTGTCTATTTGGGTCCTTTGTCCACTTTTTTTTATTGGATCATTTATCTTCCTTTTGTTAAGTTGTATGAGTTCCCTGTAAACTTTGGAGATTAAACCCTTATCTGAAATAGCATTGGCAAATATGTTCTCCCATGTAGTGGGCTTTCTTGTTATTCTGTTGATAGTTTCTTTTGCTGTGCAGAAGACTTTTATTTTAATGTAGTCCCATTTGTTTATTTTCTTCTTAGTTTCAATTGTCCTAGGTGCTCTATTGGTAAAGATATTGCTACAACATATGTCTGCTATTTTGCTGCTTATGGAGTCTTCTAAGATTTTTATGCTTTCCCGTCTTACATTTAAGTCCTTTAACCGTTTTGAGTTTGTTTTGGTGTATGGTGTAAATTGGTGATCTAGTTTCATTTTTTTTTGCATGTATCTGACCAAATTTCCCAGCACCATTTATTGAAGAGACTGTCTTGACTCCATTGTATGTTCTTGCCTCTTTTTCAAATATTAATTAAGCATAATGGCTTCGGTGGATTTCTGGGTTCTCTGTTCTCTTCCATTGGTTTATATGTCTGCTCTTGTACAAGTACCAGGCAGTTTTGAGAACTGTGGCTGGTAAATATAGCTTGATATCTGGTATTGTGTTCCCTCCAACATTGGTTTTCTTTCTCAGGATTGCTGTGGCTATTCTGTTTGTTTGTTTTTATTCCAGATGAATATTTGGAGAGTTTGTTCTAGGTCTGTGAAGTATGCAGTTGGTATTTTAATGGGGAGTGCATCGACACTAATAAAAGACAAACATGCAAATTTACCATACCTTCGCTATGCCTTAAGTCACGCCCACCAGCCAATCAGAGAAACTATATGCAAATTAACCCAACCAAGATGGCGGCCAGCAGCCATGGAGCTGGAGGGAGCAGGAGGCTTCCCTCCCACCAGCCCTGGCCAGCTCTGCGCTCCTCTCAAGGCTACAAAGTTTCAATTATAGAAGGTAAATAAACTCCAGATACCTGCTTTCAGCCAGCCCTGGCCATGGAGCTGGAGGGAGCAGGAGGCTTCCCTCCCACCAGCCCTGGCCAGCTCTGTGCTCCTCTCAAGGCTACAAAGTTTCAATTATAGAAGGTAAATAAATCCCAGAATTAAAAAAAGAAAAAAGAAAAAAAGGAGAGGCTGGGAGCTTCTGTCGCCGGGGGGCCTTGGCCAGCCTGAAAACAGCCCTCAGCCCCTCATCTAGGCTGGCCAGGCACCCCAGTGGGGACCCCCCACCCTAAAGGGGGGGTGGCCAGCCTGAAAACAGCCATCAGCCCCTCACCCAGGCTGGCCAAACCTCCATGGGGTGAGGGTCCCCACTGCAGGGGGGCTTGATCAGCCTGAAAACAGCCATCAGCCCCTCACCTAGGCTTGCCAGGCACCCCAGTGGGGACCCCCCACCCTAAAGGGGGTGTGGCCAGCCTGAAAACAGCCATCAGCCCCTCACCCAGGCTGGACAGGCACCCCAGCAGGACCCCCACCCATGCACCAGGCCTCTATCCTATATAATAAAAGGGTAATATGCAAATTGACCCTAACAGCAGAACAACTGGGAATGATTGGTCACTATGATAAACACCAACCACCAGGGGGCAGACGCTCAATGCTGGAGCTGCCCCCTGGTCGTCAGTGCGCTCCCACAGGGGGAGCTCTGCTCAGCCACAAGCAAAGCTGAAGGCTGCCAGTACAGCAGTGGTGGTGGGAGCCTCTCCCGCCTCCTCAGCAGCGCTAAGGATGTCTGACTGCAGCTTAGGCCTGCACCCTGCTGGCAAGTGGACATCCCCCGAGGGCTCCCTGGCTGCCAGAGGGATGTCTGGCTGCCAGCTTGGGCCCGATCCCCCAGGGAGTGGGCCTAAGCCAGCAGGTGGACATCCTCCAAGGGGTCCCAGACTGCAAGAGGGCATAGGCCAGGCTGAGGGAGCCCCCTGAGTGCACAAATTTTTGTGCACCAGGCCTCTAGTAAAATATATAAATTGCCTTGGGTAGTATGGACATTTTAATAATGTTTATTCTACCAATCCATGAACACAGTATGGACTTCCATTTGTTTGTCTTCCTCTATCTCTTTTTTCAATGTCCTATAGTTTTTCAAGTACAGGTCTTTTACCTCCTTAGTTAATTTGAGACGGAATTATACCTTTGCTGTGGTCCATTTTACCGCAAGGAACATAAAACATTTTCCACCTTGCCCTGAATTAACCTCCTTAGTTAAGTTTATTTCTAGATATCTTAATTTTTTTGGTGCAATTGTAAATGGGATTTTTTTTTTTTTTTTTAGTTTCTTTTTCTGTGAGTTCATTGTTGGTGTATAAAAAAGCCATAGATTTCTGGATGTTAATTTTGTATCCTGCTACATTGCCAAATTCATTTATTAAGTCTAGTAGTTTTTTGATGGAGTCTTTGGGGTTTTCTATGTACAGTATCATGTCATCTGTGAATAATGACATTTTTACTTCTTCTTTTCTAATTTGGATGCCTTTTATTTCTTCTTGTCTGATCACTATGGCTAGCAATTCTAGTACTATATATAAAACAGGAGTGGTGAAAGTGAACATCCCTGTCTTATTCCTATTCTTAGGGGAAATGGCTTTAGTTTTTGCCCAATTGAGTATGATGTTGGCTGTAGGTTTGTCATATACGACTTTTAATATTTTGAGGTATGATCCCTCTATTCTCATTTGCTGATAGTTTTTATCAAGAAAGGGTGTTGGGCCCTGACTTGTTTGGCTCAGTGGATAGAGTGTCGGCCTGCGGACTGAAGGGTCCCAGGTCCAATTCCGGTCAAGGGCATGTACCTTAGTTGTGGGCACATCCTCAGTAGGGAGTGTGCAGGAGGTAGTTGATCGATGTTTATCTCTCATTGATGTTTCTAACTCTCTATCCCTCTCCCCTCTTCTCTGTAAAAAATCAATAAAATATATTTAACAAAAACAACATCTTCCACCTTAATTAAGGTTCAAGCAAGGAAATAAAGCTGAGAGCCTTCTTATATTAGTAAATCAAATAGAAAACACCCTCCCCTCTGCATTCAACTGGATGGATAGAGAATTGGCCTGTGGACTGAAGGGTCCCAGGTTCCATTCCAGTCAAGGGCACATGCCCAGGGTGTGGACTTGATTCCGAGTGGGAGGTATGTCGGAGGTAGCAGATCAATGATTCTCATCATTGATGTTTCTCTCTCTCTCTCTCTCTGTCTCTCTCTCTCTCTCTCTCTCTCTTTCTCTCTCTCTTCCTCACTGAAATCAATCAAAATATATTTTTTTAAAAAAAGAAAGGGTGTTGGATTTTGACAAATGCTTTTTCTGCATAGATTGATATGATTATGTGATTTTTGTCTCTCAATTTGTTTATGTGATGTATCACATTTATTGATTTGTGGATATCGTACCATCCTTGCCTCCCCAGTATAAATCCCACTTGGTCATAGTGTATGATCTTTCTAATGTAATGCTGGATTCAATTTGCTAGAATTTTGTTGAGGATTTTAGCATCTATGTTCATCAGAGATATTGGCCTGTAGTTCTCTTTTTTTTGTGGTGTCTTTATCTGGTTTTGGAATTAGGGTAATGCTGGCTTCATAGAAAGAGGTTGGAAGTGTTCCTTCCTCTTGAATTTTTTGAAATAGTCTGAGGAAGATAGGTTTTAGGTCTTCTTTGAATTCTTGGCAGAATGCCCCTGTAAAGCCATCTGAAGCAGGGCTTTTGTTTGCTGGAAGATTTCTGCTTCAATTTCTTTGGTAGTTATCGTCCTATTAAGATTTTTTTTATTATTATTCCTGATTGAGTTTTGGAAGCTTGTATTTTTCTCAGAATATGTCCATTTTATCTAGGTTGTCCATTTTGTTGGAATAGAGTTGTTCATAGTATTTTTTCAAAATCCTTTGTATTTCTGTGGGGTCGGTTGTTACTTTACCTCTTTCATTTCTGATTTTGTTTATTTGGGTCCTCTCTCTTTGCATCTTGGTGAGCCTGGCTAGAGTTTCATCACTCTTGTTTATCTTTTCAAAGAACCAGCTCTTGATTTTGTTGATCTTTTGTATTTTTTTGTTTGTTTGTTCCTATGTCGTTTATCTCCACTCCGATCTTTATTATTTTCTTCCTTCTGCTTACTCTGGGCTTTTCTTGTTGCTCTCTTTGTAATTCTTTGAGTTGGGTTGGATAATTTATTACCATTTTTTCTTTCTTTCTTTCTTTCTTTTTTGAGGTAGGCTTGTAGAGCTATGAACTTCCCTCTCAAGACTGCTTTCACTGTGTCCCATAGATTTTGTATTATTGTTTTCATTGTCATTTGTTACCAGGATGCTTTTTATTTCTTCTTTGATCTCTTTGGTAACCCAATCATTGTTTAATAGCATGCTATTTATCCTCCAAGTGTTTGATTTTTTTCATTGTTTTTATTGTAGTTGATTTCTAATTTTATGCCATTGTGGTCTGAGAAGAAGTTTGATATGATTTCAATCTTCTTGAATTTGGAGAGACTTTGCATGTGTCCCAATATGTTGTCTATCTTTGAAAATGTCCTGTGTGTACTTGAGAAGAATGTATATTCTGCAGCTTTGGGTTGAAATGTTCTGAAGATGTCAATTAAGTCCATCTGATCCAGTGAGTCATTTAGAATTGATGTTTCTTTGCTGATTTTTTGTTTAGAGGATTTATGCAGTGGTGTTAAAGGGGTATTAAAGTCCCCTAGTATGACTGTATTGCTGTCAGTCTCTCCCTTGATATCTTCCAGAAGTTTTTTACATATTTGGGAGCTCCTGCATTGGGTACATATATGTTTACCAGAGTTATATCCTCTTGTTGAATTGCTCCCTTTAGTATTATGAAGTGGCCTTCCTTATCTCTTGTTATGTCCTTCACTTTGAGGTCTATTTTGTCAGATATAAGTATTGCTACTCCAGCTTTTTTTTTTT
>NW_005369552.1:2104083-2111472 GCF_000412655.1 Myotis brandtii | reverse complement strand
AGGGAGATTTTCTGTCATTATTTCTTCAAACAGGTTTTCTATTCCTTGCTCAGTTTCCTCTCCTTCTGGCACCCCTATTATGTGGATGTTGTTTTGTTTTGTGTTGTCCCAAAGCTCCCTTAGGTTCTCCTCCTGTTTTTTAAGTTGTTGTTTTTTTTCCAGTTGCTGCTCTGCTTGGGTATTTTTTCCTATCTTGTCATCTAGCTCACTGATTCAGTCCTCAGCTTCTTCTAGTCTACTGTTGATGTTTTCTATTGTGTTCTTTATTGAAGCTATGTCATTCTTCATTTCCTCCATGTTCTTCTTCATTTCCTATTGATTCTTACACATGTTGTTGAATTTGTCTTCCATCCTTTTCAGTGTCCTTATGACCATTCCTCTGAATTCTTTCTCTGACAAATTGCTTGCCTCTATTTCGTTTACTTTCTTTTCCTGTCATTCCTCCTTTTCTTTCATATGGGGGCTGTTTCTTTGTCTCCCCATTTTTACTCCTCTCAGGGTGTCTGGCTATGTGGCTCACTCTCTACCATGTTGACCAAAGGGCACAAAATATAACTCGACATGACACAACATAGAGGGAACAAAGCATGAATGTATTCACGAAACCGATAACCCCAAAGAAAGGTGACGACCAGGGAAATTAGAGTTAGGGGAGAGAAAAGAGCACAAAATTGATACTGAGAAAAGGAAAAGAGGTAAGTGGAAACGAAAAAGAAGAAAAAATAAGGGGAAATAAAGAGAGAGAGAAAAAATATCTGGTATGATGATTCCTCCAACTTTGTTCTTCTTTCTCAAAATTGCTGCATTTATTTGGGATCTTTTTTTGTTCTGATTGGCTAAACCCCAGCAGCAAGCTAACCTACTGGTTGGAGCATCTGCACCCTGGTGGTCAGTGCACGTCATAGTGAGCGGTTGAGCGGCCTTAGCATATCATTAGCATATTACGCTTTGATTGGTTGAATGGCTGACCAGACGACTGGACACTTAGTGTATTAGGCTTTTATTATATAGGATTTTAAATATGGTTATTTGTTATCTTAGATGTGATATTTCTCTATCTCAAGTTTTTGCATATCTTTTTCACTTGTCCCTTTTATACCTTACTTCACTAATGGTGCATCATTTTTCTTCTGTGTTTAGTTGTTTATTTTTATTATTCTTATGAGTCACTCATTTTCCTTAAACATTTTTCCATGGGAATTTGAGATTTCAGTTGATAAATTTCTCCAGGAAGGACTCGTGTTTGCTTTTCCCAGTTCCTGGAAGGCACTGGTTTAGATTTAATCCTAGCTTGATGTTGCTTAGAACCACAAGTAGTATGAACTTGTACCAACATGTACGTGGGGTCAGGTTCAGATTACAAATTCTTAGAGAGGTTTTTACCCTCTAATGAACATCGGTTCAAGACAGACAGGTTTCCCATTATTCCCTGTGCATAGGGGTTCTTATTTCTTTTTCACTCTAAGTATTGTTCTTGGGGCCCCAGTTGAATGCAGAGGGGAGTGTTTTCTATTTGATTTACTAATATAAGAAGGCTCTCAGCTTTATTTCCTTGCTTGAACCTTAATTAAAGTGGAAGATGTTGTCTTTTTAAAATATATTTTATTGATTTTTTTACAGAGAAGAGGGGAGAGGGATAGAGAGTTAGAAACATCGATGAGAGAGAAACATCGATCAGCTACCTCCTGCACACTCCCTACTGGGGATGTGCCCACAACTAAGGTACATGCCCTTGACCGGAATTGGACCTGGGACCCTTCAGTCCGCAGGCCGACACTCTATCCACTGAGCCAAACCAGTCAGGGCAAGGTGGAAGATGTTTTACGTTCCTTGTGGTAAAATGGACCACAGCAAAGGTATAATTCCGTCTCAAATTAACTTGTAGATCAAAAGAAATTCCATTCAGCATTCCAGAGTTAAGAATATTTGATAAAATGATTCTAAGAATGAATCTGTGTGAAGAGAAAGAATTTGAGAGAAACAGGAAGAGGAAAGAATGTACCTGCTTGGTACTGAGCTCCATCATAAAGCTGTCCGAGGGAAATGGTATAATACATAATTAGTAATAGATCAATGGGCAAGCCTACATGCTCAGAGGCAAACTTAACAAATAATAAAGGACTTATCATAAGTCAATAGAAAAGGGATGAATTATTCAACAATTGATGTTGATAAACTGGCTATGTGGTGGGGAGATTTATATTCTCACTTCACTGCATTCATTAGAATAAATTTGGGATAAATTCAACAATTGAATATAAAAGAAGGTGTAAAATCATGTTATATGAGTGACTCACTTATCTCTGGTCAGGAAGAGTTTTCTAAGGACAAAGAGAACTACAGAAATAATGCAAGGAAAGATAACTAGATAAAAATAGATACAAGAATGTTTGTACAGCAAAATAGCAACATTAAAAAACTAACAATCATCTAGCAAAAATCTTAAACAGTACAAAAAAGAAAAAAACAGTTCCCCTGTCCTTATGACATATGACATCACTTCATTATTTTAAAATATTTCAGTTTTTGCTTTTTCCCCAAACTGTCTTGTTCACCATTCAAAATGCTGCTTATAGACCCAGAATTACTTCCTGTAGATCCAAGTCTCAACGTTACGACTTCCCTTCAGCCTGAAGAAGTCTTTGGCTTGAAGAAACACTAGTATAGGTCTGATGGCAACAACTTCTCTCATTTATTTGAAAATGTTTTTATTTCACTCTTAGGATATTTTTTTGCCAAATGCAGAAGTCTGGGTTGACCATTTGCCTTTTGGTTTTTGTTTGTTTTTTAAAAAGTCATCCATTGTGTTGTGGCCTCCATCGTGTCTGCTGAGCACTTAGGTTTCCCTGGTTGTGATGTGTCTTTTTTTCCTCTGGCCTCTCTAAAGAATTACTCTGGATTTCTTCAGTTTGACAATAGCATTTTTCTTCGCATTTGTCTTGCTTCTTCTTGCTGAGCTTCTGAGATCTATAAATAGAGATTTGTCATCAAATTTAGATTTTTGCAATTACTTCTTCAAATATCTTTTTTCTGTTAAGTATGTTTTAGGCAGTAAAGAGTTTATCTTTGGAACAAATAACACAGCACTCTGTTTAGAAATGTGAGGTCCTTTGGGCTAATCATTTAAACATCAGGACTTTAGCTTCCTCTTCTACCAGAGAGGAAATTAGAATCCTTACCTTGTGGAATTTATTTGAGAGTTGAACAAAATTGTGCTTTAAAGGATTTAGAAGGTATAAGTAAATGCTGGAACTTATTTGGTTTAAAGCATTTCTCCAGGAGGCCCTGGTTCAAATGCACATATAATCAATAACACCCTGATAACATCCTAAGACTCATTTGTTGAATTACCTGGCAAAGACCAAGAAATGTGTATAATCTTTGGTTGTGTCTGGAGGAAGCACCGGAAGTTCCCAGCATGGCACCAGGGTTCCTGGAGAATTGGCAAAGGGCAGTGAACATACATATCCTAACCTGCATTGATCAGCAGCCTGCTTTTCCCCAGCCACTGACCTGTGGGCAGGAGAACTGGTTTATTCATCCTTATAATCAAATGTGTGCCACACATGAGAAAATGTGCAAAGTTAGTGATCTCCATGTTGTTATATACTCTGCCACAGCAAAAACAAAACAGTAGAACAGATGTACTGTCAGAAATAAAGTCTTTTGGTTTTCTTGATGTCATTGGTTTAATCTGACAAGCATTTACTTTAAACCTTGGTGCTTTGTCTATGCATAATTTTCAGCACCAGAAAAACAACAGTTTCATAACTGTAAGAGGAAACAAGTTTTCTAAGTTACCAGTTTCATTTCTTATGTGGCTTGGAAAGCTCACATCAGTCTGGAAAAGTGGCTCATTGTGACAGAATGTGCGTCTGTATTGGAGGAGAGGGCTCCTGCTGATGTTTCCCGATGATTATTTGCAATGGGCAGGTGGAAAGCACTCCTGGAAATGAGTGGGACTGAATGAGGTCTGCTGGGAGAGGAGATGACACAGGTTACACGGCCAGAAAAGAAGATACAGCTTAGGGAAGAGAATGGGAACTTGGCCCCAACATAAGTCTGCATATTCATTTGCTCATTATGGTCATATAAGTGTAAGAATGTGTTGAAATTCTCCCAGTGTTATCAGCCAATATCTATTTGCATATAATTGTCCCTTTGATTGCAGCATGTCCCATTAATGGGAAGAAATTTTTGGCACAGACAGAAGTTCAGGCACCACTGCAGTATATTTAGGTCACTGCAGAGTCAATCAAGGTACTTCTTCACTTAAAAATGTCTACCTAGAGTCAGTTAGTAAGTCAACAGTTACATTAACTATTACATCAATGTTTTATGTATAGAGTTTTAAAAACTTACGATTTCTACATGGGACCAGGGGTAAGAAAATAGAAGCACCTCTGCTCCCCCCCCCCCCCCCCGCCCCAACAAAGAAAGAAAATTCCAACAGGAGAAATCTGTACTTTTTGGTCCTTGTGATAACCAATTAGAATAGCACCCAGACAATCTGATGATCAATGGTGGGATAACTGTTGTTTAGGACAACTAACAAATAAGTCAGATGACACTTAAATAGGAAATCTATTAAGAATAAGATATTCTTAAAATACGCACAGCAATGATCCCAGCTGTGTACTGGGTTATCTAGCTTGATCTGGTGGGAAAGCATGGGGTTGGTCTACCTGAAGCTTGTCAGCATTAGAGGCTGAGGAAGCTTCTGAAAAGGAACTAAACCTAAGGGGAGAAAATCTATGTCCACAAATTTCATTTAAGGTCAGTATAGAAGGAAAAGGAAATTTCTCATTATAGCTAGGTTGCTCATATTGCACCCTGTAGCCTAGGTCCCAGGATTTCATGGGGAGGGAGGGGAGACTAATTAAAAGAAAGGGTAAGAGACCCAGCAATCGCACTTCTGGGAATATATCCTAAGAATACTGAAACACTAATCAGAAAGAATATATGCACCACTTGTTTGTAGCAGCATTATTTACAATAGCTAAGATCTGGAAGTGCCCAAGAGTGGATAAAAAAGCTATGGTACATTTATACCATGGAATACTATGCAGCTGTAAAAAAGAAGGAACTCTTATCCTTTGCAACAGCATGGATGGACCTGGAGATTATTAAGCTAAATGAAATAAGCCAGTCAGAGAAAGACAAATAGCATATGAGCTCACTTATATGTGGAATCTATAACAAAATAAACTGGCAAACAAAGGAGGTCCAGAGATATTGATGCATGAAACAGACTGACAGATCTCAGAGGGGAGGGGGATGGGAGGGACTGGAGGAGATGAGCCAAAGAACATATATGCATATATGCATAGCCCATTGGCACAGACAATAATGTGGTGAAGGCCTGGGGTAGGACGGGGGCTGGGTGGAGGGAGGTAAAGAGGGGGAAGGGAATGGAGGACATCTGTAATACTGTCAACAATTTTTAAAAGGAAGGGGTAAGACAAGACGAGTCTCTTCAGGAAGACAGCACAGGGCAGCACGGGTTTGTGGTGTGCTGCTGTGTGACAGAGTTTGCACATCTGGACATTAAGCTTATTGTCCCTCCCTGGGATAAGATTGGAGCTCAGGGCATTTTTGGCTGGAGAGATCACGGAGCCAGGTGGGAGATGCACATGGTGTAGATCCCTCTGGGAGCTCTGAGGCATTTGAGAGAGAGGATGAGTGGGAATGGATAATGGACATCAGTTTCCTTCCTGTCTGCTCACATTCCTTCCCTTTGGGAACTACCTCTTCCTCTATTTCTGTGATAGTGGTGGAACTGCCCATCAACCTTCTCTTTACATTGCCCCCAGGACCCAGGCTAGACCACAAGAAAATATTATTCTGCTGGAGTCTGTGAGAGGTGCATAGGCCTGGGCATATGGCCCAAGCAGAGCTTATTAAAGTCCTTTTGTAGGATTGCGGTGGACATTAGAAGGGATATTCTAATATGCTGCACTCCAAAGACCATTGTTCTTACCACTGGAGAGATTTGGCAGAGAATACAGGCATCAGGAAAATGGTGACATAGAGAGAACAAGACTGCTGATTTTGAGGAACTGGCTCCAGCCATATGTCCATCTGGCAAATCCTAAACTCTTCAGTGACATAACAATGAAATTTCAAATTTTTCCTATAGTTGTTTAAATCAGGTGTGAATTACTTGCAATTGAGTGATCCTTGATTAATACAGAGAAGTGTTTCTTTGTTTCCATTTTTGCCCATTTAAAATTATGGTCAACTGTGACCTATGAAAGCAGGAATCTCTAAGAAGTCTGGAACAGCTCATCCTTTCCTTGGTCTCAGACCCAGTGTCTCTTACTGTTTGGGGGAAATTGTTCATAAGAATACCATGATTATCCTTGGAAATTTTCAGAAAGTTGATGGTTTAATGAGATGATGACAATTCATAAATATTATGTACACAAGAGTACCTCCTCTGACATATTCCCATCTCCCCTCTCCTGAGTAAGCCTTTCTTATGGAGCTGGAGACCCTGATTTCAAATGATCTCATAGCATCTGTTTCTCTAAGCAATGGGGGAAATGGAGGATAATAAAGTGGGGAGCCATAGATGATGACAATTCATAAATATTATGTACACAAGAGTTCCTCCTCTGACATATTCCCATCTCCCCTCTGAGTAAGCCTTGCTTATGGAGCTGGAGACCCTTTGGGGTAGTAGATTTCCAATCTGTGTTTAGCTGGGGAGAAGTTAAGAAAAGATAGCGGGGCTTTATCCTTCCCATCATTGCTTCCTAGAGCTTTGATTCTATATGAAATCCCCTCAGATCATTTAACAAATGTTTGAACACCTCCTCTCTGCTCAGCCCACAGTGGTGGACTAGTGGGACAGGGCCTTGCCTCACATGGAATTTCAGCCTAGTAGGGAGAAGGTAAACAAACAATTAATTAGGATGAAGTGTGATATGTGTTATGGATGGGGAAGTATGGTATGTTAATCAAGACTTTAATAACAAGTGAGAGGCTATTGACTGACAACATAGTAGCCCTGGGGACATTAATGTTCAGGTGTGGCTGGATTCAGAGTTCCAACAATGTGATCCAATCTCCCTGTCCCCTCTATCTCTCTCTGACCTTTGATTTCTTCCACATCATCTTCATTCTCAGGAGGCTTTTCTGCCAGTAAAGATGGCCCCGTTAACTCCAGAAAAGTATCATCCTTAGTACATGAGATTTCATAGAAAGAGAGCTCCTCTTTCTCTCAGTCTCCGTAGCAATCCCTCATTTTTTCAAATAGCTTTTATATCTACCACTATATCAATAATTATACCCAGAGATTTGGGGTTTTTCCAGGCTGATCTAGTTTGTGCATGTGTTGTGAAGCAGTACTAAGAATTTGAGAGGTGTATTCTTTTTACAAAATAG
>NW_005369552.1:2100869-2103842 GCF_000412655.1 Myotis brandtii | reverse complement strand
TTTGTGGTGTCTTTATCTGGTTTTGGAATTAGGGTAATGCTGGCTTCATAGAAAGAGGTTGGAAGTGTTCCTTCCTCTTGAATTTTTTGAAATAGTCTGAGGAAGATAGGTTTTAGGTCTTCTTTGAATTCTTGGCAGAATGCCCCTGTAAAGCCATCTGAAGCAGGGCTTTTGTTTGCTGGAAGATTTCTGCTTCAATTTCTTTGGTAGTTATCGTCCTATTAAGATTTTTTTTAGAACCGTGACCTCCTGGTTCATAGGCCAACACTCAACCACTGAACAAAACTGGCGAGGCCAGCACACATTTTTAGAAATCCAAAGAAAGGGATGGTTTCTGCCAATCAAATTTCCCTGTAGAAATCACCTAAGCCCCACAAAACATGATGATCTGGTGAGCTGTCTCCAGGTGCCACCCAGAACCCTCGGCTCAGCAGGCAGGCCTTCCCTGGTTGAGCCAGACGGGTGTGTTTTGGAGGAAAGGGCAGTGGAAGAGAGTCAGAAACCTGGGTGGCAGGGCCTGGTACCCTTTATTTCCTTTCTTCTTGCCAGAAGGGGAGACAAAAGAATAGTAGGGGGACAGGGGAAAGAAGTCAGGGTAGGAGGGAGCCTGCTTGTTGACCCCCACCTTCTACACAGTATCTCATTTAAGCCTCACAACAGTTAGTCAAGGGTAGATATTGTTGCACTCTTCTTTTTATATTTATCTTTTAATCATCTCCTGAGGATATATTTTTAATTGATTTTAAAGTGGGTGGAAAGAAGAGGGGAGAGAGAGAGAGACATTAATTGGCTATCTCCATATGGGCCTCAGCCTCGGATGGAACCTGCAATCTGCCCTGACCAGGAATGGAACATGAAACCCTTCAGTGCATAGTATGATGCTCCAACCAACCAAGCCACACTGGCAGGAGACTGAGAGGTTGTATAACTTGATCGAGGCCACACAGTTGACTACTGGTGGAGTTCAGATTCACACCCCTGCGTCTTTGATGACATAAGTGCATTTTTCTACTCCACCACTCTGCTTACAGTGGGAAGTGACAAACTTCTGAAGCTTTGTGCTCACATCAGTTTAGAGAAGTGGACTGCTTATGTTGGCAACACAGCTACTGAACTGCAAATGACATACACAGGGCTGACCTGGGGATCCCCGGCTTTCCCATCTTCCATGTTGGGCATGTGAGCCCAGAGGGAGGAGAGCAATTTTGGGAAACACCTTAATAACAGCAAATTGATAAGTAAGTGAATGGGTACCTCAGTCTCATGTGGGGAAGAGTCCTGCACTGTCAGGTCCTGGACCTCCCTGTGCCTCTAATTCAGAGGTTCTCAACCTGTGGGTCACGACCCCTTTGGTGGTCGAACGACCCTTTCACAGGGGTCGCCTAAGACCATCCTGCATATCAGATATTTACATTACGATTCATAACAGTAGCAACATTACAGTTATGAAGTAGCAATGAAAATAATTTTATGGTTGGGTCACAACATGAGGAACTGTATTAAAGGGCCAGAAAGTTGAGAACCACTGCTCTAATTGGTCCTGAAACCCTGGGGACAGCATGGTGCCTCCCTGCCTCTGAGACGTTGAATCTTTTAAGTATGATACCACCATATATTGGTTTACAAGGGTTGCCATAACAAAACTCCACAGACTGGGGCTTAAACAGCAGAGATTTATTTTCTCACAGTTCTGGAGGCTGGAAGTCCAAGATCAAGGTGTTGGCGGGTTCAGTTTTTGTGAGGCCTCTCCTCTTGGCTTGTGGATGAGCGCCTTCTCCCTGTGTCCTCACATGGTCTTTCTTCTGTGCCTACACACCCCTGGTGTCTTTCTCTATAGCCTAATCTCCTCTTCTTATCAAGATACTGGTCATATTGGATTAGTCTCATTTAATGTAATTACCTCTTTAAAGGCCCTCTCTCCAAATATAATCATAATCTGAGGTACTGGGGTTAGGGCTTCAACATGAATTTTAGGAGGACATAATTCAGTCCATAATATACTATATATTTCAAAAAGTTCTGTGTTTCCTAAATTGAAATGTCAATGAATATAGCATTCATATGTTAAAGAACATAGCAAAAGTATGGAAAATTAATTAAAAGCTTTTCTTCATGGAACATCAAACACTTTCAAACACTATGGAAACCCACTAAGAAATATATGCCATTGGCTTTCAAATTTGAAGCAAATTTAAACTGGGGAGGTGAGTGAAGAGATTCTGGCCAGGACTCAGATTAGAGCTACTGTTAGTGCTGGGGTACTGGCATGGCAGACCATGCCCATGCTTAGGGCTCCAGTTCAACTGGGGCCTCAAAATATTTTTGTCCCAAAGAATGTGATGTTAAAGAAAAAAGCATTGAAGGAAACTGGGACAGCATGGAAAAACAGAGATTGTTGTACTTCCTCAGACTTATTTTACTATATTTATTTTGAATACTTAAAGGAAAGATAGGGCATTTTTATGTTTTCACCCTGACTATATACAATATATAATGTATATGTGTTTGCATATAATGTATGCTCATATATATAGATAAATGTGTATGTGAGTATATATAAAAATTGGAAGTACATGCAGAAAAAGTATTATACCCCATTCTCATAACATAATCTGAGTACTTTCTACAACATTAAATATTATTTGAAAACATGACATTTAATAGACGCTGAATATTCTATTCCATTTTATGAGTGGATCTGAGTGTATTTAACCATCCTATCTAATAATAGACAAACGTGGTAATTGACTGTACCTTCGCTATGCCTCCCCATTGGCTAATCAGCATGATATGCAAATTAACCCAACCAAGATGGCGGCCGGCAGCCACGCAGCTGAAGTAAGCACGAGGCTTGCTTGCTCCAGTGATGGAGGAAGCCAAGGTTCCCCACCTGCTGCGGCCCAGCTCTGAGCTCCGAAAGCAACAAAGTTTCAATTATAGATGCTAAACAAACCCCAGATACCTGCTTTCAGC
>NW_005369552.1:2095538-2100259 GCF_000412655.1 Myotis brandtii | reverse complement strand
GGCTGCTGGCCCGCCAGAGGGATGTCTGATTGCCAGCTTAGGCCCAATCCCCCGGGGAGCAGGCCTAAGCCAGCAGGTGGTCATCCCCCGAGGGGTCCCAGATTGCAAGAGGGCACAGGCCGGGCTGAGGGATGCCCCCCCTCCCCCCGAGTGCACAAATTTTTGTGCATTTGGCCTCTAGTGCTTTATAATTGGATATTTATGAAGTTTCTTCTTTTGCAACAACCCCGTGATAAATATACATGGACATACAATTTTGTGGACATCTGTCGTATTTTTCTTACTGCTGTATTTTCTTACAAAGTTGTACAGTATAAGGAAGACTCTTCCTCTTAGGGTAGGCACACTTTCTACCATGACACAGCCACAAATACAGCTGGTTTCAAAGGTCTCCTGAAAAATTTGGCAGAGGTTTAATTTTACTCTTTGTCAATGAACCAATAGTCAAATCTTCGAAACCCAAGGACCATTCTTTTCAATCCTAATGGACATCAGACATGTCATTTGCTGTTTCTTCTGCTGGGCAATGCTTGCCAAGTATCATAATTCTCCCCAGGGTGGAAAACTCCTAGGATAGAAAAGCTGTATGTGTCAGAACTCTTGGATGTAAATGACGGAAACCCAAGACAGGGGGCTTTGGCAAAAAAGGGCACCTCACTGGCTCCTATACCCAGATGGTGGCCTCAGGGAGCCTGGAACGGGGACTTGAGTCCTAGGAGCACTCACTTCATCCCTCCCCACTGAGTTGATTTCTCTGGATGTGGGCCCACCTGGTTCTCTCAAACTGGCTGATTCCACACAGCTGCCACTGAGGCTGCGGGGGGCACCCCGCTGATATCTGTCCAGCTCAGCTAAGAGTGAGGAAAAAGACTTCTCTTCCAATTCCAAAAGGACTTGGGAAGGCTTCTGAGGCGACCTCAATGTAGGTCACCTGCCACACACCAGGGACCCTCACTGTAGTGGGGGTAAGGGGGGCAGTGACAAACTGGCTTGGGTCTAGGGCAGGGCTGGGCAACCTTTTTGTGAGTGCGTGCCAAAACCATCAAAATCTCTGACTCAAAATTCTTCTGCGTGCCAACCCTAATTTTTTGAGAACATGTTACGCCTACTTGATATCTCTTAAGGTGTACGTATGTGAAGAACCTTGAAGAAATAACAAAATTCATTCAAGCGACAAAAACACAGTATATGATGATTGAAAAATACATTTATTTTTAATGTATACATGTACACTGATAGTCCGACAGAAAACTTTATGACTCTGTTTGATATTATCAGTGGGACTTTTGCTGCTGCATCACTGATGACAGAGATTTTACATCAGGTTTATATTTCGTGATCTTCAGAGATATGCACGAGCTACTACTTTCATCCATCAGGCTACTCCTATTACAAGACTTAACAAAATTCACACTGAGAACAAAGATTCACAAGCGTATGTGGATGAAAACATGGAGAGTAACGCTGTTGCAAAGTTTTTTAAACAGAAAAAATTTTCTGGAATGGCATTCCAAGTCCTCAATAGTTTGTTTTTGACACTATTGAAATTGCTCTTCCCCTCTCTCATCAATCCATGTCTATGGTCTTTAAGATAACTTGTTATGTAAAACTATTTATTTATCTAAGATGCACCTACACTGAATTTATCTGAAAAATAAAAAAGTCGATATTAAGAAAAAAATTGTAAATGGAAGATTATAAGAGAGGGTTTGTGTGCCAGCAAAAGTTACTGGCGTGCCATGTTTGGCACCCGTGCCAGGGGTTGCCCACCCCTGGTCTAGGGCCTCTGAGCCCAGAAAAATGCCTATGCTGAGGGAGGTGGGGTTTAATGAGATAGCAGTTCCTGTTAACACGGTAGTAGGAGAGGCTGGGAGTGACGAGAGTAGAATCTCCCAGAAAAGGGGACAACTCTGGTTCTGAAAGAATGTGAAGGAGCTGGCCAGGCAGCAGTGGAGGTCCTCTGAAGAGTGTCAACTGTGTTCCCACCTCCCCACCTGGACTCCCAGGAAAGCAGGACCGTGAGGTTGTACCACTCAGTCCTTACAGGGCCAAAGTGCTGATGATAAGAACACCCTTTATTATGGAAGAAACAATGGTTCCATCTTAGCATTTCGTGGGACCTCACAAATCAGTCTGGTGTCAGAGTCAATAGCAATGTCCTCCAGGCCTATGCTATGGCCAGGCATGGTGCACATGCTTTACATGCATATTGTTCTGTATTCATCATAGGCACTATCATCCCTGTCTTAGAAATGAGGAGAGTGAACCTGGGAGAAACGTGAAGTAATTTGCCTAAGTGTATGTGGCTTAGGAGATGGGAAGCCAGGAACTGAAGACATGTTCTCCGACTCCAGAGCCCACACACTTACCTGACTCGATTAGCTGCCTTGAAATGCTTAGAAAATGGAGTGGCTCCATGATCTGCTGAATAGTAAATATTATTAACACAGTTTTAGGTTTACAAAAACATTGAGGAAAAAGTCCAGAGTTTCCAGATACTCCCTTCCCCCAGTTTCCCTTATTATTGACATTTTGCATTGGTGTGGTACATTTGTTACAATTGATGAACCAGTATTGCTACATTATTATTAGCTACATCCTATAGTCTATGTTGGGGTTCGCTCTGTGTTGTTCATTCTGTGGGTTTTGACAAATGTATAATGACACGCATTCATCATTCAGACCAGTTCCACTGACCTAAAGTCTCCTGTGCTTCACTTATTCATTCCTGTCTCCTCCAGCCCCACAAAACTCTGGAAACCACTGATCTTTTTACCATCTCCATAATTCTGCCTTTGCCAGAACGTCATATAGCAATATGCATTTAAGGTTCTTCATGTCTTTTCATGGCTTGGTAGCTCATTTCTTTTTACCAGTAAATAATATTCCATAGTCTGGATGTGCTACAGTTTATCTATTCACCTATTGAAGGGTGTTTTGGTTTCTTGCAATTTGGCTGCTATAACTGTTCATGTGAAAGTTGTGGACACGACTCATTTGGGTAAATACCAAGAAGCATGATTGCTGAGTGAATATGGTTAGACTACATTTAGTTTGTCAGAAAACGCCAAACTGTCCGAAGTTGCTGTACCATTTTGCATTCTCAGCAATAAATGAGAATGCCTATTGCTCCACATTCTCATCAGCATTTGGTATTGACAGTGTTTTGGACTTCAGCTATTCAATAGGTGTGCAGTGGTATCGCATTGTTGTTTTAATTTGCAATTTCCTAACAACAAATGATAAGTATATTTTCATATGCTTATTTTCCATCTGTATAACTACTCTTTTATTGAAGTACTTAGAGGTCCGATGCACAAAATTCACGAAAGGCCTTCCTTCCCCTGGCTGCCAGCACTGGCTCCCCTCTGGCACCCGGGACCCGGGCTTTCCTCGCAGCCCCAGCTTCATCTTTGACATGGAAGCATGCAACAGACTGACGGATCTCAGAAGGTAGGGGAGGAGGGGCAGGAAGACATTAACCAAAGAACTTATATGCATAATCCATGGACACAGATAGTATAGTGCAGTAGGCCTAGAGGGGTGGAGGGGCAAATGGGGGCAAAAGGGGAGACATCTGTAATACTTTAAACAATAAAGATAAATTAAAAACAAAAAACTCATTACCAAGACCAATGAAGACGTGCTTTTTCTCTATGTTTTCTTCTGGGAGTTTTATAGTATCAGGTCTATGGGTTTTGTGTGTGTTTCTTTATTTTTTAATCCTCAACCAAGAATATGTTTTTATTGATTTTGAGAGAGAGAGGAAGGGAGAGAGAGAAACACTGATCCTGTATGAGCCCTGACTGGAATCAAACTCACAACCTAGGTATGTGCCCTTATGGGGAATTGAACCCGCAAGCTTTTTTGGTGTACAGGATGATGCTCTAACCAACTGAGCCTCCCTGCCAGGACAGGTCTGTTTAAGGCTTTGACCCATTTTTAATTAATTTTTGTGAGTGATATATATATATATATTTCCAGTTTTATGTTTATTGAATATATATTTTTCATTCTTAACATGAAGCTCATAACTATCTAGCAGCTAGTAAAACCTTTCTAGCTGAGACTAAGAGAGGACAAGCATAATTCCCCTAGGCCAGCAGATGGCAGGAAATGCAGAGTTTAAAACCACATCTGTCTGACTGATTCTGTACACTTATATGCATACCAGAGGTCCTGTGCGTGAAATTCATGTATCGGGGGTGGGGGGGGTGGGGCCTGCACCCTCTCCAATCCGAGACCCCTTGGGGGATGTCCGACTGCCGGGTTAGGCCCAATCCCTGGGATCGGACCTAAACTGGCAGTCGGACATCCCTCTCACAATTCGGGACTACTGGTTCCTAACTGCTCACTTGCCTGCCTGCCTGATCACCCCTAACCACTCTGCCTGCCACTCTGATTGCCCCCAACTGCCCCCTCTTCCAGCCTGATTACCCCGAACTGCCCCCCCTGCCAGCCTGATTGCCCCTACTGCCCCCCTGTGCTGGCCTGCTCACCCCCAACTGACCCCCCTTGCTGGCCTGATCACCCCTAACTGCCTCTGCCTCAGCCCTGCCACCATGGCTTTGTCCAGAAGGACGTCCAGGAAGGTCTCCCGGTCTAATTAGCATATGACCCTTTTATTAGTATAGATTGCTGCCCTGTTGACAGAACCAGAAATCCTTCTTGTGGCCTTTATGCACAGGTCAGTCAAGAAACTGCCCCAAACCAAGGAGAGA
>NW_005369552.1:2092552-2095525 GCF_000412655.1 Myotis brandtii | reverse complement strand
TGCAGGGAACCAATTCCAGCATGTCATAATTTCAAGAGTTTCATCAAAAGGTTGATGAGACTTGGGGACTCAACAGGGTGAGTCACACATGTAGTCACCTGTTGGAAATGGCTAAAGGCATTTCCCCAAACCTGAATAGGAAACTGACTGTGGCTGCCAGACAGTTAAAGGGCATCTTAACCTACATGTTATTGCCTCCTGTTGGCCAAACACTTGTACAGCCGTAGGCTACTCTCCAAACTGACAATGCTCTGTACCCTTTGAAACCTTACCCTTTGAAGTGTATTATCTCCACCTTGCCTTAGGACAAATTGTGTTAATAAAAGCAAGGGTCCTAGACAGTACTCCATTCTATCTATCTTTTCTACTAGTGGCCCGGTGCACAAAATTCATGTGGGGGGCGGGGGTGTCCCTCAGCCCAGCCTGCACTCTCTCCAATCTGGGACCCCTCAGGGGATGTCCGACTGCCGCAATCCGGAACCGCTGGCTCCTAACCACTCACCTGCCTGCCTGCCTGATCACCCCTAACCACTCTGTCTGCCGGCCTTCTCGCCCCCAACTGCCCCCCACCCCTGACTGGCCTCCTCACCCCCAACTGCTCTCCCCTCCTGGCCTGACTGCCCCTAACCGCCTCTGCCTCCGCCCCACCACCATGGCTTTGTCCGGAAGGTCTCCCGGTCTAATTAGCATATTACCATTTTATTAGTATAGATATGCATAACACATGGACACAAACATCCATGCTGCCTAATGGTGCTAGACTGGGACTTGGTCTGTTAACTTTAACCTTCGATGGTGCTCTCTGCAGCCTAAATTCTAGCACCTCCATTCCTTCCTTATCTTCTTTGGAACCTGGGCTTAGTTGCTCTTTGATTCTAATCAAGGTTGCCTATCACTCATGGTTCCACTGGACCTGCAATTTGAAGTCCAACCTGGCTAAAATTTAGCTTTACTTAAAATATCCAGCCAGGTTTCTGTCCCTGTCCTTCCCCCAGTTTTTTTTTCTAACTTTTTACAGAGCCCTTGAGCTCTGCCCCCCGCCAAAGTTCACACTGAGTCCTTTTTGCTGGGAAGTTGCTTGCTTATGGGCCTTGTCAATAAGGATCCCTTATGAAGCCTGTTGAGTAGGATTGCTAATCTGAGCACAGTGTTAAAAATCTCCTTGGTTAAGTTCCACATATACTCCCATCAGAGTCTGAACACTTGCTCTCAGAATTTATAAATATTAACTCTATGTTCCCCCTCTGTGTTACCCAAACAGAGCAACTCCACAGTCTACTAAATTTTATTTATTGCCAAAAGTTTTTTAATACTTCACAATCATATTTCAAACATATTTCTGATAAGAATGTAAGATTTATGAGCTTCAAGCACAGGTGAAATAGCTTGCAGAAGACCACACAGTAAACAAAGTGGTAGAGTTCCGGTTCAAATCCAGATCTGGTGCCAAGGCAAAGCAGCTGGTCCTTCAGTCACACTGGATGAGAAGGGGGGCACTCTTTGATGGCAGTGCCAGAAGGTAAAGAAGGCTACTGGGAGTCAGAAAAAGCCCCAGCAGGTAGAATTCCTTAGTGTAATTTGGGAGCATCATTTCACCACTGTACAATTGAAACTGGGATGTAGTTTTAAAACAAGGCATAGTCACTTATTATGATGCCAAGCACTGTCCAAAGTGCCTTACAAATATTAGTCCCTTTTTATATTTCACTAGAGGCCCAGTACACGAATTCGTGCACCAGTGGGGTCCTTTGGCATGGCCTGCAGGATCAGGCCGAAACTGGCTCTCTGACATCCCCCGAGGGGGTCCCGGATTGCGAGAGGGTACAGGCCAGGCCAAGGGACCCCAATGGTGCACAATCAGGGTGGGGGAGTGATGCAGGAGGTTGGCCAGCCGGGGAGGGATTGTGGGAGGGCTCCACGGTGTGTCTGGCCCATCTCGCTCAATCCCGATTGGCCAGACCCCAGCAGCAAGCTAGGGTGGAGCGTCTGCACCCTGGTGGTCAGTGCCCGTCATAGGAGCAGTTGAGAGACCTTAGCATATCATTAGCATATTACGCTTTGATTGGTTGAACAGACGACTGGACACTTAGCATATTAGGCTTTTATTACATAGGATTATAATCTTTTCCCAAGTTAGCACCGTGTGGTTATATGCTGTATAAATTGCTAGTATAATTATAAGAGTATCATGTCCATTGGCTGACAATGAGCCCCCTTTACTGACCAAGGACATTTGACTGGCAGGAGGTGTGGAAAGGATTCAAATGCCATGGACACTGACTGACCTATAGGTTTTGGTTTCCCTACAAAGCCAGGAGGAGACTGTCAGGATGGCTCATTTCCCCCATGTCACAGATTACTGGATCTCTACAGATTGCGCTCCTTACTTTGTTTTATGGAGCAAAGAGAGACGACAAAGAGGTTGCTGGTGAGGTGAGTAGTGTGGGATTTGTGTTCAAATTTCTGTCATCTCTGGGACAGTGACTTGGGAAGAAAGCGCTTGACTAGCTCTCTGGCCAGGTGTGCTGGTCCTTCCCTCCAGAGGCACAGGCAGATGCAGGCTTTGGGGCCTTTCCTGGCAAAGGACAAGGATAAGTTATTTATAAAAAGCAAGGGCATAACAATAAAATAAAAGAAAGGCAATTGTATAATAATCTTTTAAAACCCATTTAAGTGCTTCCCATATCTTTGACTTTTGGAAAAGGAAAACTGGTGTTGGCTCGCTGTGTTCCCTGGTCAGGGCTGGGCACGGTCCTCCTCGCCCAGGCCCGCGGGGTCTGGCAGCGGGGACCTCAGGATGCGGCTGCCCGCCTGCAAAAAAGGCAACAAAGGGCGGGGCGACGGTGACAGCGTCGGGAAACACCGCGAGGGAAAACCGAATGGCGGGCACCTCTTCACCGCGCCCCTCCCGCTCCCGCCAGCGCGTGACGCTCTCATTGGTGCGCCCGGTGACGTAAGCGGGGGCCGGGGCTG
>NW_005369552.1:2061661-2091921 GCF_000412655.1 Myotis brandtii | reverse complement strand
GCCGAGACGCCCACCTCCTCTCCCCTGAAACTCCGGATGCCCCCGGCCTGTTTGCACCCCTTACCTGGGGCCCCGGGCTTTCCCAGGGAAGTCCGGTCCGGGTGCCCGGACTTGGCCTGAAAAGCATCCTGAGTTCGGAGCCGGAGGAAGTTCTTCCGGCTTCATAACGACCATGTCTTCCCGGCGTGTTCCTGCTGCGTAGGTCAGGCATTCCTTCCCGACCGTGCGTGTGCACCGAGCAGTGTGCTGTGCACCCGCGGCTGCTCCTGCGCCTTCGCCTTCTCAGTGGGTGTGGGGACCAGCCAGGATGGAGTTTGACTTGCGCGAGCAGGACAGCCAGACCTGTGCCTTCTGGAAGGAAACTCGGCTCAGCACGCAGGGTCAGGCTCTCATGGGGAAGTCACCTGGAGTTGGATTCATCCCAGATTTAGTTCCAGGAGGAGAGGGTTGGGGGCTCAGCCCGAGGTACAGTCCCTAAAATGTGCTCTTAAACATGTAACCGGTAGGACTGTGTATGTTAGCCTCGGGCTAAATTTCCTAATTGTGTTTAGTATGAATTGTAAGTTATTTAAGATTTGTCTTGACATTTCTTGTCTTTTATGTTTGGTTCAGATGATAGGAAACCATGGTAGGGTTATCTTCCTGATATTTTTAGTTGGTCTCAGTGGAAATTATTATTTTTATATGAACTGATCCTTCTGTATTTAAAACAAAAGGTCTTATTTAAGTCACTCAATCAGAAATTTAGGGGATAAAGTCAATGGATTAAAATAGTTTTTAAAGGTTTAGCATATTAAGATGTTTAATCATTATACATAAAATTTAAAGGATGTCAGAGGAGTTTGACTAAACAAACAGGACAAAATTTAATAGAGATCAGAAATGAGCTCACGTGTTTGAATCTGGATTTGAGCCACCTGGGTGCTCTTAGGTGTTGTAATTATTTGCTTTAGAAGGAAAAAAAGTCTTGAAGGACAAGATTGCTGACCTCAGGAGCTTGAATTCTAATTACATTTGGTAGAAGGTTCTATTCCTTGATAGGATTAAATGCATGTTTTACTGTTTTTTCTAGTCTAGTGTCTTTCTACTAAGGCCAGTAACGATGTTGGAGGGCCCAGCATTATGTCTAATTGAATTAATCCCTGTCGTGAGCAAGGGAGCATCCCTGAAAAGAGTCACTCACAGAAGTTAGTGTGGGCATATTGCCACTTGACATAACTGTCGTGGCTGAAAGTGACCCCACATCGGATTGTTAAAAGGTGTCCAATCCCGATTCATTACTGTGTATTTGGAGGGCAGATTTGAAACAGGCATTACGTGTATTTTTGTTATGGAGAGAAATATTGCCTGCAGTTGTCTGGGCCAGAGGCACTTTCTGAGATGTCCATCATTCTGCCTGGCCCTTGGTCCTCACACCAAGTGGGACCTGTGGTGGGGCTGTAGTGTTTTTCTTTATTTTTATTAAAGTGTTTTTTTAAATTGATTTTAGAGAGAGGAAGGGGGGGGGTGGAGAGAGAGAGAGAGAAAGAGAAACATTGATGTGAGAAACATCAGTTACCTCCCATACCTGCCCCTTGGGACCTGCAGCTTGGGCATGTGCCCTGACTGGGAATCGAACCTGCCACCTTTCCGGGTATGGGACCATGTTCCAACCGATTGAGCCACACCAGCAGGGCACCTGGTGTTCTTCTGTGTGATTGGCCTCTTCAGATCGGGGCCCTCTACCACCGTGGGTCCCCTAGGCCACAAGGCCTTTGCTTTTACTTTGAGTGAGGGTAGGGAACCATTGGAGGCTCTCATGATGACTTTCAACCCTGTGTAGAGAAGAGATAACGGAGAGGGGCAGATATGAAAGCAGGGAGACTTGCAACTAATTCTGGAATAAAACCTCTACGCTATTTCTGCACAGGAGAGAGTGGCCCAGTAGTTTTGGTGAGAGGCGAGGGCAGCTTGGACTCGGGTAGACATGGTAGACATGCGAGGAGGTTGGATTCTGCTCCCCTGTAGATTTTAAAGGTGGACTCAACAGGATTGGCCAGTGGAGTCCCTGTGAGGTGAGAGTGAGGTCTATGAGTCTAAGAGGAGTAGAGTTGCCACATTAGCAAGATGGGGGAAGCTGAGGAAAGAGCAGGTGGGGAAGGGCTGAAGTCATAACTGCCACTCCACCCTCAAGGGACAGGGCTGAAGGAGATCTACTTTCTTAGGGGCCCTTCCTAGGCTCCGTGACTGGTAGCCACCTGCCCCAGATCGGAGGCATTCTTTTTTTTTTTTTTTTAAATATATTTTATTGATTTTTTACAGAGAAGAAGGGAGAGAGATAGAGAGTTAGAAACATCGATGAGAGAGAAACATCGATCAGCCGCCTCCTGCACATCTCCTACTGGGGATGTGCCCACAACCCAGGTACATGCCCTTGACCGGAATCGAACCTGGGACCTTTCAGTCTGCAGGTCGACGCTCCATCCACTGAGCCAAACCGGTTTCGGCCGGAGGCATTCTTTTTCTCACCTAACTTTCATGCCTCCTCATACCTGACCAGAGGTTCTCCCAGTGCCTGCAGCCTCCCTCTGCTCCCCTGCCCCCCTTCAGTGGCTAGCTTGGCGGTGGGTTTGTCCTGTTGTCAGGGTGGAGACCCTTTGCCACTTGGGGTTCTAAAGCCACAGGGTGTACCTGCTTTTTCATTTCTGGGCCTTTAGGACCACCTTCAAGGGGTTTCTTGGGCCTTAGGCAATGGGCATTGGATCCCAGGCCAAGGTTTCATCCACCCCAAGATTTAGGTGTCTTCTAGTCAAGATATATAGCAGTAGGATCTTCAGTGGCAGAACATCTGCCTTGTACACTATAGGAATTCTCTTTTTCTTCCTCCATAATCCCCGTTCATCCCACACCACAACTCCAAAGCAGTTTTGAAAATAACTACCCCTGCCCTAACCAGTTTGGCTCAGTGGATAGAGCGTCTGCCTGCGGACTCAAGGGTCCCAGGTTTGATTCTGGTCAAGGGCATGTACCTGGGTTGCGGGCATATACCCAGTAGGGAGTGTGCAGGAGGTAGCTGATCGATGTTTCTCTCTCATCGATGTTTCTAACTCTCTATCTCTCTCCCATCCTCTCTGTAAAAATATCAATAAAATATATATATATTTTTTTTAAAAGAAAACACCCCCGCAGTTCAAAGGGAGTCATAATTTACCATGGAAGGATTAATGTGCTTGCCACCTGGGAATCTGCTGGAAGAACAAGCAGCACATTGGTTGAACAATTTGGTGGGCAGCTAACTATGTTCGTTTCACTCCAAAGGTACTCCTTCAGACACCTGGTGCCCACCGAGCTGTGGGTGAAGCATGTACCTCACACGTTGCTCAGGTACAAAGCTCCTCAAAAGGATCCCCCCATGAGCTTAGTAGAAAGACACTAGACTAGAATTCAAGGCTCACCCATCCTGCTACACCCAGTGACCTCCATTTGGCTTCCTCCCCTGGTTATTGTTATACATTTGCTGCAAGGCCTGGAGTTAGAATGGTGTGCTGAGGGAAGAGGCCTTCACAGCTTCAGTGTGCGGAGATGAGCTGCCATGGGACAAGGACGCTTCTAGGAACCAAGGGCAGGCGGTACCCATGCTGGGGACAGTGCAACCTTAGGCTTTGCAGCTGTCTCTGTGTGCAGCCTCCAGAAAGTCCTCGAGACTTTCTGAACCTGGTAGACCTGCTCTGTCTGTAGATTGGGGAGGATTCTGTGAAAGAATAAAGGGACTAGACTAAATCAGTACATTTAGATTCCTTTCATGAAATATGTTATTTCATGAAATAAGCCTACTGTTCTAAGGATGGCAATTAGAAGTCCAGCTCAGGGAAACCTTTAAAGGCTAAGGTGAGAGAGACTTACATGGAGAAAGGAGTAAGAGCCTCCCTTCCCTGAGTAGGATCGGGTACATTTATGCATCATCTCTTCCTTATTCCTGGATGGACCTTTCTCTCTCTTCTGTGTAGGGAGGGAACGGCAGTTTTGGTTCCTTAACATTCTATATTCCTCCTGTAGTGCTTTCTTAACAAGATTCTGTCGGTTCTTGACTGTGAGAACAATCAAATATGTTTCCACTTGTTTAAGAGCGGGTCCTACACTGCCTGCGTGCTCCATGCACGGTGGGCTCTGCAATGTAGAGAATATCAGTGCTGGTCTGAGCTGCAGGGGAGTAGCCTGGGCTCGGTGCGGCCAGCCTGAACTGCTTACAGGGCCATGCACGATGTGGGTGGAGGAGATGCCATAGGCCAGCGGTTCTCAACCTGTGGGTCGCGACCCCTTTGGCGGTCGAACAACCCTTTCACAGGGGTCGCCTAAGACCATCCTGCATATCAGATATTTACATTACGGTTATTAACAGTAGCAACATTACAGTTATGAAGTAGCAACGAAAATAATTCTATGGTTGGGTCACAACATGAGGAACTGTATTTAAAGGGCCAGAAGGTTGAGAACCACTGCCATAGGCTTCCAGCAAAAAGGGTGGATCTCAGACTGGGCTCCACTTATAGGAGGAGTGCCTGTTCTAAGATCTCTCTCAGAGCCATGTTTAACTTTTCCATGTTGCTTGCATAATAATTGACTTCTAGTGCTTTCTTTATAGGAGTGATGTAATCCAGTTACACACTTAACAGAGCTTCTGGCACAGATTAAATGCTTGAGATAAACGTTAGCTGTTATACTGGAAAGAGCTCAGTTCTTTGATTTAGATGTGGAGAGAAGTCATATTTATAACAACTTTATCTTGCTATCCCATTTTGCCAAGGTGTTAACATGTAGTCGCATTACCTTGTTGTGTCTGCATTGCAGGGGCAGTCTAGTGCCAGGGTGTTGTGGGGATTGATCCTCTGCTGATCTTGGTCCAGGATCTCTGGATATGGCCCTAGTTCTTGTACATTGATTGTCCCCTGTAGGCCTGGAGGGCTCTCTTTATCACTGACCTTTCACAGTTGAGATCATGGAGGGCTTTCTGTGGCCTTTTTGCCACAGTGGGGAAGGGGAACACGGGCGGGGGGAGCACAGTCTCTGGGCCTGTGTTAGCTTTGATTGCCCTGATGACCTCGAAGCTATTCTCTCTTTGGAACCAGATTTCTCCCTGAGTGTGGGGTTTAGGGTCCCTGAGGTCTCAGATCCGCATATCTTGGGTTGGGCCTCTTGAACCTCTGGGAGATCTCACAGCCCCATTCTTAGTGCTTGCCTGCGTGTGTGTGGGAAAGTGTGTGCATGTGTGTGTTTGTGTCTTTTTTGGGGGGGGGGTGTCTGCCCTCGTCATAGTCCCCAGCCATTTTGTCCAGATTACCTGAGGGCTTTGGGTTTAAAAATCAAAGTCCCAAACCTCGGGCCATCTATGTTTTCCACCTGGTTCCTCCTTCCTGGAGGTGGTGACATGCAGTCCTTTAGTGCAGGGGTCCTCAAACTTTTTAAACAGGGGGCCAGTTCACTGTCCCTCAGACCGTTGGAGGGCCGGACTATAGTTTAAAAACAAACTATGAACAAATTCCTATGCACACTGCACATATCTTATTTTGAAGTAAAAAAACAAAACGGGAACAAATACAATATTTGTATTTGCATGTGGCCCGCGGGCCGTAGTTTGAGGACCCCTGCTCTAGTGCCTCGAGATGGGGGTACATTACTTGGGGCAGCAGGGAGAAGGGACGGCAGCAAAACTGTCTCACCGTATTTCTCCATACTGTTCTGTTACCTTCCTACCTGCGATGAAGTTGCTGGAATTGATCTTGTAAAGTTGGCGTGCAGATGTGTTCTGTTTCTCGTATCTTCTGATCTGCCTACCAAGTACCATTAACCAGAGTCTTGTACACATATGGGAAGGAAGGGAGCGCCCTGGGCTGGCTGAGATCAGGAATCACAAGCTCAAGCTTAGGACTCATTGTGTCCTCAGCACTTTGTTTCCATTTAGTCCTCACCACCTCTAAGGAGGTTGGCGCTGCTGTTTTGACTGACGGGGAAACAGAGGCACTGAAGTGATGTAAGCTGCCCGCAGGCACACCGGTAGGTAGAGAGTGGCAGAGCAAGGAGTTGAACCTGGGGGCCTGGCCTGAGTCCTCCCACCAAGTGTGTTGTAGGGCCGTGGGCATCAGCCTCACCGGGGGCCGCGGCCTCCTTGGGACCGTGTTCTGCACGCCATGTGCACGGGGCAGGGCCAGGTGCCCAGGTTTCAGCGTAGGAACCTGAAGGTGCTTCCCCTCACCCCCCTCCTCCTTACTGAGTGAGTCTGGGAGGTGCAGGGGCCTGCTGCTCTGCTGCTGGACAGCGCCCTGCTTTTTCCCTCTGTCCAGTTCTCTGCAGTCTTTGAACGCGGGTCTTTCCTCCCTGAGCCCCAGCAGCAGAGCTCTAGGTACAGCTGGCACTATGTTCCTGGGACAGCGGTGTTGGGCAGTGGACAGAACCTGGAGCTGGCATGTATGAGGGAGGCTGCATGGCATTGTTTTAGGGTCGGTAGTTTGGCATTCACATTCCCAGAGTCAGGCTGTACGGGGGACTGTTCCTGTCTAGGCCCCAGGGGAGCCCAGTTCCATTTGTCTACACCTGGTCATCTCCACGTGGGGACAGCCCTGTGCAGGAATCTTGTGGGAGCTGAACTCTATTTATAGGGAAAAGTCGCTTCCAGACTATACTCCATACTTTTCAGGACCAGTGGTAGAGGAGTGGTCCTGCCCTCAGATCGCTACCTTGCTGACTGCTGTCCTGTGGTGAGGTGGGGAAGTTCCTCCTTCCTTGGAAAACACTTCTTTGACTTCCTCACAACGCATGGGCCATCTGTGTTGGGGTGACTCCCCAGCAGGTCCACCCCTTCCTGCCTTTCAACCTTTCTCCCCCCCCCCTTTTTTTTACTTTTATTAGCATTTATTTTATATTGAATTTACTCCTGAGCCATTCGTTTTTGTTTCTTCAGTTTTTCTTCTGTGCAACCTTCTCTTCAGGTTTAGGGACCATATGCTCTTTTTCAGTGAGGATCATCTCCATGTGGCAGGGAGAGCTCCTGAATGAGCTGATCCCCCCCATGAGCTCTGTAAGTTCTGTGTTACCTCTTCGGAGCTTTGTTCACCTGGATGAGCTCAATGAACCATAGAATCTATATCTAAACCCTGCAGTTCAGCATTGCTCTCTGCATTTTTAACCATGTGTAGCAAAATTCAGCACTCTTTTTAAAAAATCTTGATTGTTAAGAGAGTATTACAGATGTCCTTTCTCCCCACCCCCACCCCACCCCCCTATTGCTTTTCTCCATCTGGATCTTGCCCTACCCCAAGCCTATTGTCTGTGTCCATGAGTTATGCATATTCTATATAATAAAACCCTAATATGCAAATCAACCGAACGGTGATATGACAGGTCACTATGATGCACACTGACCACCAAGGGGCAGATGCTCAACGCAGAAGCTGCCCCCTGGTGGTCAGTGCGCTCCCATAGGGGGAGTGCCGCTCAGCCAGAAGCTGGGCTCACGGCTGGCGAGCACAGTGGCAGCGGGGGGAGCCTCTCCGCCTCTGCTGTAGGTGGGTGGTAAGGAGCGAAGGGTCCCGGACTGTGAGAGGGTGCAGGCTGGCTGAGCGACCTCCCCCCGGCCCCCCAATGCACTAAATTTTGTGCACTGGGCCTCTAGTCTACACTAATAAAAGAGAAACATGCAAATTGGTGTCACTCTGCTCCCACCAGCCGCCTCTACACTAATAAAAGAGAAACATGCAAATTGGTGTCACTCCGCTACACCCACCAGCCAATCATAGCAACTGTGCAAATTAACCAAACAAAGATGGCAGTTAATTTGCATATGCAGGCGCAGAGCGAAGACTGAAGATTGAAGAGGCTTGGTTTCTCTGCTGTGGCTGCAGTGGAGAAGCCAAGCCTCGCTGGGGCCGGACCAAAGGCCTGGGTCCCAGGTGCCGGAAGAAAACTGGTGCTGGCAGCCAGGGGAAGGAAGGCCTATTGCACAAATCTCTTCGTGCAACGGGCCTCTAGTATGTATATAAGTTCTTTGTTAATTTCCTCCTGTCCCTCTTCCCCCCTTCCCTTTGAGATATGTCAGCCTATTTCATGCCTCTTGTTCTATTTTATTCATCAGTTTATTTTTTTTCTTTAGATTCCTTTGTTTAATTTGAATTTTAAATTCAATTGTTGATAGATATGTATTTATTGTCATTTTATTCATATTTTTTATCTTCTTATTTCTTCTTCTTAAAGAAGACCTTTTAACATTTTATGTAATACTGGTTTGGTGGTGGTGAACTCCTTTACCTTTTTCTTGTCTGGGAAGCTCTCTATCTGACCTTCAATTTTAAATGATAACTTTGCTGGGTAGAGTAATCTTGGTTGTCATACCTTGCTTTTCATTAATTTGAATATTTCTTGTCACTCCCTCTGGCCTGCAAAGTGCCACGAACCCTGTGTGCAGCCCCACTGTTTGACCATCTATTCCCCCTCCCCCACCCCCCAACCACCATTGTAACGACGAATGGCACACATTGCTTCTGTAAAGTGACATCCTTCAGATACCTGGTGGTTTTTGGATATGCATAGCCTTGATGGCCTGGGCGGTTTCATGGGTGTTCTTAAAGTGAACACGAAGTGTTGAACCTCTTGATTTACATTATTTTTGGGGTTTTCAAGTGAGTAGCGAATTATTTTCAGAGGTCACCTCAGGCAGTTTACGGAAGAGCTCTCTCAACTTTCTTTTGGATAATATTTCAGACTTAAACACTGCAGGTGTAGTACAAGGAATTCCTATGGACCCTTTTCTCAAATTCACCAGTTTTTCATTCTTTCTTTCTATTGATTGATCTATCTCCACACATAGACTTGTTTTTCCTAACCACAGCACAGAATCAAAGTCAGGAAATTTAACACTGAGTCAGCATTGTTATCTAGCCCACAGTCCATATTCACCTTTCAGTTTACTACCATTTATATTTGGTGTTTTTTTGTAGGAGTAGAACTTTCAAAGGAATGAACTGTGGTCAGATATTCTATCTCAAAAGCCTCCTTAAGAAAAAAACAGGTTTCTAAAACTTAGAATGCTCGTTGTGAAAAATTTGGAAAGTACAGAAAAGCAAAAGAAGAAGAAGAGAAAAGCACTCACAATTCCAGCACAAAAGCTTAGTGCTGTGCCAGGTGGAGAGCTCGTGAAAGGTGCTGGAAGACCCAGCTCTGTGTTCTGGTCACCGGAACCTGCTCTCACACACCCAGGCAGCAGCCCAAAGCCAGTACGGGGCTGTGGGGAAGAGAGGGCTCCTGTTTGGAGCCAACCTAACTTCATGCCCCTGCCCACCACTTGGGGGGCTGCCACCTGAGCAAGTGAACTGAATGACCGCAGGGTGGGGCAGGGTGTAGGTCATTATTAAATACCCAAAACTTGTTCAAGACCTGAGAAGTGTTGCAGGTCCCCTCTTGTCTGCTCTATACCCCTTTCCCCCCGAGACTTAGCAAAGGGCAAGGATGGACATGGGGCCTTGGTCGGGAGAAACACCGCTGGCTCTTGGCAAACATCTCATAATTATTTAATACTACTTTTGTTATCCTCTTGGCCTGCTACCAGTGGGCCAGTGGAGAAAGAAGAGGTGAAACTCTAAGTTGTGAATTTTGTTTTTTGTTAGTGACTGCTCCATTTCCTAGGGGAAGGTTTAAGAACCGTTTGAAGTGTGGCTCTTCCTCTGCCTTTCATGTATCAAGGCCATCATCCCCTTTGCCATCACCTGCAATAACTGAGTGGGGCTCCACTTTTTCCTGGCCAGAAAAGGATCTTCGCTGAGTGAGTCTTGTTTCAGGAATGATTTTTTCTTAGAAGCTGCTGTTGCGTTGTCCACGGCTCCCGGTCATCTGTTTCTCAGTTTCCCTGAGCTGGTAATGTACATTGTGTATGAAGAGACCTCTGAAGGTCGTGATCAAAAGCCTCAAGTATTTTTCATGTGTTTGTTTTTTCTTCCCCTGCACCAGACCCTCCCTTGAAGGAGCTGGCCTTGAGAGTGACTGTGGCGGGCAGCTGCCTGGGGTGTGCACACCCCGCTGGGGCACGGAATGCCTAACCTGGATGGGCCAGGATGGCAGGGCTCTTCTTCAAAGAAATCCTTTGAAGTGCAAACATTTCCTTTCCTGAAAAGAAGGGAAATTGAAATTGTTCTGTGCAGACAATGTTCTCTTAGATCAAAGAGGGAGTGAGGCTTATAAAGGGAGATTCATAATAGACCTACTGTGGCACGGTGGAGATGTGACTGTGTTGATGTCAATGTCCACTGCCCGGAGTGTGAGTTGGTGAGTTGATACTTTCCTTTTAAAAAAAAAAGTTTATTGAGGTCCTAAATCTAGACCTGACAATGTTATATTTAACTATGTCTCTCTCTTGTGTTTTTATATTGTGTTAAGCATTTAGAAAGACCTTTTGGGAAATTATGACACCTCCATGATGGAAAATTTGGTAGCTAATAGAAATGGCGTTTTCATAGGACATTTGATCTAATAGGAAAATCTTTACTGTTCAAAGTGAAAAATATCTGGATGGAATTTTTCCTATTGAGTGTTATCTTAATGCAACACATGTATTTACACAGAAAGAAGTGTTTGAACCGCCTTTTGTCTTGCTTAGAAAACAAATATTCTTTAACAAGGCCGTGTGTATAATTCTGAAAATAATTGTAAAGAAAGGGAATTGATCCTACAGAACAAGAGCACAGGGACATAACAACTAGCATCAGATAACTTGCCTCCTTTATTAAAACCGTACAAATCTCTGTCCTTGTTTCTCATAAACTTCTTTTATTTATTATACTTCTCAATAAAAATAAACTTAGTGTAAGAATTCAGAATACTTAATTTACAGTCTCTTAAAATTTTATCTCTAAGTTACAAATATCATCACCACTGTTAGTATTCGAGAAGATTCTTCCAAAACTTGATTTTATGCTGTTGTTATGCTAATATTCTGTGAAATAAGGGATACTCTGTCGTTGTCATTATATAACATGTCCCCTTGAACCTACAAACTTAACGTTTTAGCAGCTAGTTTGGTTTTTTAAAAAACAGCTTTTGTTGGAAGACATGTCTTTTTCGCTTAATGGCAATGTTGGGAGACATTAGGCAAAAACATTCCTTAATTTTTTGAGTAACTGTACTGAACTGGGAAGAATGTCTCCCTAGTCTGAGTTTGATACAATCAGAATTTGGGAAAATTATCCGATAATTTTCCCTAGGATTTGGGCTCAGTTACTGAAAGACTGTCTTGGGTCTGTGGTCTGGTGAGGTGAGGGCATAGCTTTCTTGGGCCATTTTGAGTGGGGGCAGAGCCTGGGCACAGGCCGTGGCTGGAACATTCCATACACATTCAGGCACTTTCCTGTTGCTCTGGCTGCCGGCCTGTTAACATCTTGCCTGAGGATCTGCAAGGGAGTTCTTCTGGAATCGCCCTGGAGAGCCTTTGAGTTGGTGGGAGATGAATGTGGAACGTCCTGGGTTGGCTGGCTCTGACACCCCAGCTGGCCCCTAAAAACCCCAGCAGGAGTCTCTCCCACTAGGTGTGTGGCCATGTAGTACAGAAACACCATTTGCCCTGAAGAGGAGGGCCTCCCTGGGAGCCATGAGAGAGAGAGAGGAGCTTTCCCTCCACACTTAAGCAGCCCTGCCCCAAATTTAAATGAGCGGATGACTCAGAAACTGTAGTCCTCTTTCCTTCTTCTGTAATTACTGTTAGACTGTCTGAAGCTTACAGGACTTTATTACTTGTCTGGGCATGGGAAAGACTCCTTGAAATTTTGTGCCCTGAGGGCCACATACCTTCCAGGTCTAGACCTCATGAAAGGCCTGCATCTACACATGGAAACTGTACACTGATAAAAAAAAAAAAAAAGTGTAAACCCAGGGACAAGACTAACCATGTCATATTTTGTTTCTGGAAATTTAGCACACAAAACAAGAGACATTTTCTCCGTATAGTGTATCTTGGGCAACTTTTTGATTTGCCTCTCCATCTCTATCTAAAAAGCATATAGGTAGGTATACACATGGATTGGACAGACATGGAAATACAGGCAGGCGTTAAGGATAGAGAAAATACATTTTAGTGAGTCTACAAGTTCAGTAATTTACATAATGTAATAGGGTCTTCCAAACCCTAAAATCAAACTTCAGATGTCTTTAAACAACCTAGGCCAGGACATGCATACACACAACCCCCTAAGCCTGCATAAGGTTTACTTACATTGGGTTCTGGATAATAGGGATGAATGGCTAAAGGTAAAAGGGCAGGCCCACCTGGGTCCCAGAAGTGCTGGACTCTGCCAACAGGGGAGACCTGCTTTTGAATAGTCAGGGAAGAAGTTGGCTGCATTTGCCTGTCCTTCAATTAAAAGCTTGGTGCCTCGTGTGTGTATTTGCACTGGGAAATGTGAGGTAAGAGAAGTCTGCAAAGCAGACAGTGGTCCTGCTTCCCCAAGTGCTTTACTGAAAATGTTCTGAAAGTGTCGGGAAGTTCCCCGGAATTCCTTGATCTAAATGGAATTCTTGTACTTTCTCACAGGGGGAGAGGTGGGGAGAAGCAATGGGGATGGAGTGTTACTACATTCAGTTGTATATGATTTTTATTTTTGCTGGGTTGTCTGGTTCATTAATTCATATGCTCATTAGAAGGCTTTCTGTTAAGTGACATGGAAACATCATTGACATTGTTCTTCAAAATGTGGGACTCGTGACCCTCCTGTAAAGGGTGGAGAGCCAGGACTAGAACTGGGGAGAGCTTTGGATGGTGGGGTTAGGGCAGCCGTGGGCAAACTACGGCCCGCTGGCCGGATCCGGCCCATTTGAAATGAATAAAACTAAAAAAAAAAAGACCGTACCCTTTTATGTAATGATGTTTACTTTGAATTTATATTAGTTCACACAAACACTCCATCCATGCTTTTGTTCCGGCCCTCCGGTCCAGTTTAAGAACCCATTGTGGCCTTCGAGTCAAAGTTTGCCCACCCCTGGGTTAGGGTGTGGTCGGCATGGGTGGGACTGATTGTGCCCTGCGGTGGCTTTCACATTTTGTATTCTTCATGTAGCACCCTTATGAAAGCCCACCATAGCATTGTTTCTTTGGGAAAATCAGATTTAATTTATGGCACCTCATGTGGAAATGTAGAGGGTAGCTTATAATAATCACCTTGTTTACACCTTTCAGTCTCTAGAAACTTGCACATTTTAGATTTGTCTCACCAGGTGTTGAGATGAGCAGTGTGTTGCATGGGTGAAACTTTGCAGTTGGGCCTGTGAATAATTGTGCTGCTTATAACACTCACCTTGGCAGAGAGGAAAATCCATCAGCCAAGGGAGTGTGTCTTGATAGTTCAGCAAAGCAGCCAGGGGAGGAAATGAAGACACATTTTAAGGTGTGAAAAAAGCCTCTAAAGGAGAAGGCTGTGCTGTCCAGCGCAAGGAACCCCCTCCCTCCATGTGTGTTCGTGGGTTGTCTGAGCAGGGCGAGGGGTAACCCATAAAGCAGGGACGTTTCATGAATGTGCTGGGAAGCCGGAGATGGTGAACATGGCTTGATGAAAGGTGCTTAGAGCCTGCAGTCCTCTGTCCCCTGCTGCCTGGCCCTGAGGTCCTCCTGGGACCCAACACCTCCTCCTCTCTGAGTGCCCCCGGCTTGCCTCCTCCTCACGTAGGCACGGGCCAGGAGTCCAGAGACCAGAAATGTTGAGCAGGGACTACAAAAAGAAAAGGCCCTGGGCCCAGTGTCCAGATCCTCCCCCTTCCTTGGAATACTCCAGAAGAGCCATGCTAGTCACAACTGTACATTTCCTCATGCCTGTGGCAGTGAGCAGATTGGGGCAGGTCATTCCTGCTCTTGATGCAGCCCCCTGGGTGCTTGCAGACAGGTGGGGTCAGGAACTTCCTCCCTGGGCAGCTGGTGGCTGGTAACAGCCCCTTGACAACAGTAACCTTTTGTGTGGGGCATCTCCTGCTGAGGTTTTGGAAAACTGGGATAGGCCCTGAGAAGTTTCAGTCCCACACTATCTCACCAGGGAGGAAGCTGGAGGGAGGTTATTTTTCAAAAGGATCAGACAGCCATACACATACAAATATATACAGGCCCCACCAAAGGGAAAAGAAAGCAAGCTGGCGTGTTAAAACTTTTTTTTTGCAGTTGGAATTTAGGATGAAGCCCTTCTGTAGCAGTGCTTCTAGAAAGAGTCGTCTTCTGCCAGAAACGTTTCTTTTGGAAAATCCTTCAGTGTTCCTGCCTCTGCTTCTCTCTTCCTCCTCTGAGACACATACTCTGCCTGCCTAGTGGGATAGAGACACAAGTGATGTTAAAGGTGTGAGAGAGAAGGGGAAGGGTCGTGCCTGCTATCAGGTACGCATGCAGAAATAAGGGCAAACATGACTTTGTGAACTGCTTTCTGTAATCTGGGTTAGACCAGCCTGAGACGAAAGGGGGCACCCTGTTAAGGACACTCTGCCCAAGCCCTTTAGATTTGCCTTATCAGACCTGACCCGTTGATGGGAGAGCCTTCTTATTTGGATATGCAGATGTGTGTATATAAAAATAACACGCCCTTGCATTGAGTTCACAGAAGGTTCAAAGGAAGACAAAGGATGGCAAGTAGTCAGGTTTGCAAAAAAGGCTTCAATTGTGCAGCCCAAGTTCAGATGCTTTAAATCTGCTCTGTGGACAGAAATCCGATAAGGGTTATATTACAGAGGAGGGGAACGTTCTGATCTGCCAGTCCCAAGGAAAACTTTGCTTTTGTTTGGGGGTGGAGGAGAGTTCATATGAGGGGTGACGAAGATTTGGGACTTCCCCGTCTGGCAATACCGAGAGAAGGAGTGACCGTAAGACTCTTGGAGGCTATGGCAGGTCGAACCACAGATTTATCACCCAGCTTTGGAAGTCAGAGCTTCTCGCTTGTCTGGATTCTCAAATGTTTTAAAATAAATAGGAATCAAAAAGTGCTTTCCACAGCCCATGATAAATGGACAACCAGCAGGAGCAGAGGTGTGAAAAGGAGGAGGCTCGGGGAGAATGTCCTTGTTGGTCGCTCGGGGGAGCCAGGGGTGCCTGGGTTGTCTCCTAACAGCCCTGTACGGACAGGTCTGCTCACAAAGATGGCCTTGCGAGCTTTCCCAAAGACGGGACTCTTGGCCAGAGAAGACCACGTTTGACTGAGATATTATTTCCTATGTTTTTGGCATTTCAGAGTGGAGCAGGACACCTATCCATGTTGTCCTTGTAAAGTGAGTTGCAGCCCCAGGATGGACACAGCCCTCTCGTCTGAATGTGGAGCCCCACTTGGAGCTGAATTGCTGGAGTTTTCTGTGCTCTTTCTGGGATGTCCTCTTCTAGCCCATCTCCCCCTTACTCGGGACCTCTGAGGGCCAGCCTCCAGCTCCTCCTAAGCCTGACATTTTGCAGCTACACGAAGTATATGTTTGATCTGAAATTGGTATTGTTGCTGTCAGCCTTTAGAAAGTGGGGAGAACTGGAGACCCAAGAAACAGTGACATAATGCCAGTGACACCAATTTTAAGGCCAGGTTACCTGCATTAATGAACTCCCAGATTGGCCCATCTCATCTGAGAGAGTGGTGTGGTTCTTTCTGCCTGCAGAAAGCATCCTGTTTCTTGACTGCCAGTACCAGGAGTTTATGCCCTTATTCACGGAGCATTAGGCAACATTGAGTATTAATGATGATTGGTGAGAATTAATAAGTATATCTTCAGCTCTCAAGGGGGATAGGTCCTTCTTAGGAAGTTGCAAGGCAGCGGCAGGTGACCAGTGCTGGCACCAGTGTCCCTCCATGAGGACAGAAATACATGCCTTTGGGCCAAGTTTGTAAATTTGTGCATATAGCAGATCCAAAAGCTCAATTCAGCTTTTATGTTGGCTACCTGTGATCTGTTTGCAGATTCTAAATTTGGGGACTTTTAGCAGCATGGAAAGTTGACATTGGCAAAGCAAATCTAGTTTTCTTTATAAAAATTCAAAATATACTGGGGATTTATCCTAAGTTAGAGGCAGGATACAGTGCTGTATTTTTGAAAATATAGGTCGTCATCTTTTTTTTGAAGTTTATTGTTTTGATAAGGCGTCCCTGGGATTTCTTCCAGCACAGATTAAGGGAAATTGGCGCAGGGTTGAATAATACTTTTATGTATAAATAAGAAAATCGTGGTATTCCTAGATGTTTGTGTAAGTGCTCCCGTGTCTAAAGAACAGTTGCAACTGTTACACAAAGGGGCTTGGAAAAATGTATCTGAACTGGCTTGGCTTCAGTTTGGGAGGTGGTAGCCTTTCTTCTCAAATTGCATCCGACTGTGTGGACTATGTGCTTCGCTGGGAGGGAATCGGACCAGGTGCTTCATTGGGAGGGAAGGCAGATGTTTTGTTCACATGCTTGCTGGAGGCCCCACACAGACACTGGTGATTCCTGCTGCAAATCAGTAGCTGGCAAACTGGTAAAAAGGCAGACAGCTTTTGTGACTGCAGTGAGTGCCGTGGAATGTGAAGATACACCTGAGACGGTGCTGTTATGTAAGATTTCAAAGCAAAGCTCTCCAGGAAGTGTAGCATTTGTCCTTGTATTCATTCATTCAGCAGTTATAGTTATGGTTGGATGCGTGAGGTGCTAGTACCGAGTTACCCAAGGGCTGCCTTCTGGGGGATCCTCTGTAGATACTGTGAAGGTGCAAGCAGTTGGCTGAGAACCCCATTCCTTTGTGATGAAGCCAACTAGAGAGAGTGCCAGTCTCTGCCCACCCACCTTTGTCCCCCGGAAAACTAAGGTCCTACAGTTAGGCTGAACCTGCTCACAATTGCCTCTCTGTTTATGTAGGCAATCTTATGGTCTGTCATCAGTCCTCACCCCGTCGTCTCTGAAATATTTCCTCTTTGTTGGCCAGATTCTCTACTTTTATTTACAGCGCCCCAAACCTCCATCTTTCTGAAGTCCTTCGTGTTTGGACATGTCCCTTTTTGTTGTTGTTTATGTTCTTTCTCCCCTATTTTTGTATATTTTTCTATGTTTTTGTGTCTGTCCTTTCTCCCCTGTTAAACTACAAGCCCCTGTAGGGCAGGGACCACCTCGCTTTTTCTGTCGCCGGCAGTTCCTAACTGTGTGTGTGCAGTGGACGCTCAGTACACAACTCTTGGATGAAGGATCCTGGGACTCCGGTAGATTGGGCTTCTCTGGGTGGGAGTGTGATCGGCATTGGGTCAGGTGGTCCAGCTCTGGCACCTTTCCCACCTACCTTTGGTGTCTGTGCCACGCACTTTGACCTTTCCTTTGAAAAAGGGTTGTGAAGCAACATTATACACGTAAAGATCAACAAAGAAGAGTGGATGATTTCCGGGCAGAAATGCAAGTTAAAAGGCAGGAAATGAGGATACTCAGTAAACGGGTTTGGAGGGGACGAGCGGAAAGAAATGCCCTTGAAATTCTTCTTTAATCATTTGTTTTTAGAGACGGAAAGTAGGACACGGAGAACAAACATTTTCATTCAATGTATACACAGTTTGGCAAAACAAATAACTGGGCTTTGTGAGTGTCCAGATGGCTGGGCAGTCTTTTTCTGTTGAGTTCAGAGTAGAATAAGTGGGAGAAGCTGCCCCTGTGACGAAATGCAAGGTAAAATTCAACTTTTGGGATTGAGAGTCAACATATGCCAAGGCCTCTGGGTGGGGTGGTGTCGCCAGGGGAGTGACCCACAGCCCACAGTGTGTGACCGGCTTCTTTCTAAAGGAGACACATCAGTGAACAGTTCCTGGCACGAAAAGGAAACGCTGTGATCCAGGCTGTGGTTGCTGTCAGGCCCCGATACCCCCCTCAGAGGACTATGGTCGTTAGCTCTACAGAAACGGCAATAGTTAAATATTCACAAATAAGAATCTGGTTAAAAACTTGGTCATTATTAATTTCATTGTTTATATTTATTACTTATATTTCTTAATAGTTTTAACTCAGTTTAAGCATTTCTAGGCAGTTGCCCTCAAATTGCCCATCTGAGTTAGTACAGATGGAAATAAATTAAACAATAAGCTTATTTTTATATTTTAAGCTCTATATTTGTATAGTCATTTGTCAGTTACAGAACACCATCATATAATATAAAAATCTACTTATTTAGAGTTCCTGCTTAATCTCCATAGCACTTTATGAGTTGGTTATTAATAAGATTTCTTATAGATGAACAAACTACTGTAGTAACAATAGTAATAATAGCAGCAAGCATACAGCACTTACTGTGTACTAGGAACTCTATGTGCATTGCATATATTTATTCATTTGAACGTTCTCAAACTCTGAAGTAGCTATTACTACCATTATCCTCATCTTATAGAGGGGAAAGGAAGCTCATTAAGTAACTTGCCGACCATATTTTGAATCCAGTTTTACCTGAGATTTTAGCCTCTTCACCATGGGGAACAGGTAGGGATGGGGTGGAGAGGTGTACATGAATTACTCATTTTCAGATGGTAAGACTGAAACAGAACTAGAGTGACTTGCCCAAGATCGCACAGCCAGGGGCAGGCAAGTCTCCTGACTCCTCCTCAGATCAGTGAGCAGATGCAAAATGAGCCACATGAAAAAAATGTTGCACTCAGGGAGCACTTAGTTCAACAAACTCAATAACGTAGCTTGATGCGAGTGGGCAGGCCTTCCCACCCAGGTGCCCTGAACCGTGGCATTCTTCTCCATGCATGGAAAGGTCAGAAGACTTTTATCTCGTTTAACTGAATTTGTGTGATGTTGACTGCGATGTCTGTCTAGCTGGAGGCCTTGCTGTGTTCACGGTTGGGCTTAGCCACAGAGGTGGATCCTGGGGGGAATTGGCCCAGTGAAGTGGCTTTGGGATGAGGCCACATCAGCCACTTAGAGCCCTGATGAGCATCATTGAGATTCTCTGAGGCTCAGTCTTCTCATTTATAAAGTGAGGATTGACTGTTGGTTTTCTGTGCGTGTGGAAAACTTATCAGTGTCTGCACCATATCAGCTGTGCAGATTTTACTATATTACATTGAGGGTTGTGTTGTTATAACGCTTATCAGTGTCTGCACCATATCAGCTGTGCAGATTTTACTATATTACATTGAGGGTTGTGTTGTTATAACGCAGTGTGTTGTTGTAACTGGTCACTAGAATCTGTCCGGCATTTTTTATTCTAGGGGAGGTCTGTGTAACTCACTGTAGAGGGAGGAGGGCGAGCCACTAGATGGCTGAAAGCCCCATCCAGCTGTGTGAGTATATAATAGAGGCATAGTACTTGGCAGTGGCCTGGACGGCCAGCATTCCTCAGGTGACATCAGCAGTCATGGACATCCAGAGCTCGCTGCCCATAAGGCTTCGCCATTAGGGCCCCTGCAGGAAGCAGATGGCGTCCTCAGAGTAGGTAGTCTGAGGTGAGTTAATAAAGCTGCTGTTTAAGAAGCCTGTGGGTGTGACAGCGGACCCTGAGCAACCCTAGAACCCTAGGCCTGGAGGGTGCAGAAGAGAGTTGGTGACCACAGCTTCCATCAAGGAGGCCATCCCCCTCCCTCTCCTGCCAGTGCCCAAATTGCTAGGAGCCCTAGTGGAAAAGGGTGGAGAGTGGCCCTGGGGCAAATGGGATGTCACTTCAGGCCTCGGAGGACAAAGACCAGCTACATGTGCAGCCCCACATTTTGGGTTGCTTCAGACAAGCCTCAGTTCTTAATGTGTAGTCGAAATGATCGGACAGAGGCCCATTTTGAAAGCATTTAAGCTGATGGCTTCTTTGGTAAAATTTCTTCAATTACTTGGAGCAAGTTTGTCTAAGTCATTCAGAGTATTTGGACTTCCATGGTAAAATAAAAGCATAGATTAGATCATGAAAAGGGCGAGAGAAAATATATTAAGCTTTTTGGGCCACACGTAGTCTCTGTCGAATAATTGGTCTATTCCTCCTCTTCCTCTTCCTCCTTTTTTAAAAAAAACAAACAATAAAAACCATTCTTAATTTGTGGTCAGTACAAAAATGGGCCAAGTGCCATAGTTTGACACCTCGTGGACTAGATATTTTGTTTCCCTAAGTGTGTTGTGTGACAGATGATTTTAGGGCATGCACAAACATGTTCATCTTAATAGTGTAAGTGCAAATGCATATTAGAAAAAATATGTACTGGAAAGGTCCAGAGCTCACTGCCCATAAGGCTCTGGCCATAGGGTCCCTGCAGAAAACAGAAGGCCTCTTATTTGGGTGATGGGGCTGGTTCATATCTGGTCTCAGATCACTTTGGTGCTCCATTTATGAGAGTAATACAAGGTTTTCCGAAAGAAAATTTAAATCATTGAAAGGCGGGTGCCTTTAAGGAACAGCATTAGGAATAACTGTATGCATGCTGCCTGGATACAACAAAAACTCATGAAAGCGGTATGCAAATAGGCTGGTTTGGAATGTACTAGGTCATCTTGTAATCAATCCCTTCTTACCAACACTGGTGTCCCTTGATTATTTCATATTTCATACTAGAGGCCCAGTGCATGAATTTGTGCACGGGTCCCTCAGGGTGGCTTGAGGAGATTGGGCCCCAGCTCGCAGCCCCACCTGGCACCCCGCCTTGGCCTGGCACTGCCCCCTCACCTGCTCCACCATCCCGCCTGCAGGGCGATCGATCAGGGCTGGGCCTCCCTGCCTGGCTCCCTCAGCACCTGGGAGCTCTGCGCCCCACCGCTGCCACCGCTGGTCGCTGTCTGCAGGGTGATCTGCGGGACTGGGCCACCGTTTGCACCCACCTCAGCCTGGCACTGCCCGCTCACCTGCTCCACTATCCGCCACAGTCCTGCTCTCATTGGGGCCAGCAGCGCCTCCACTGCAGCCCACTGCCAGCACAGTGTTGCTGACGCCGGCCATGTTCCGCACCTCCCCCTGGTGGTCAGCGCACATCATAGCAAGCAGTCGAACTCCAGTCTCCCTGTCAAACAACCACCCAAGGGGACAATTTGCATATTAGCTTTTATTATATAGGATGTAGCCTGTTGGGACCATTTCGTGCAGGTGAAAATGTTCTCAAGAAGAAATCTCATGTGAGTTTAGCCGAAAAAATGGGAGGACAGAGCCATCTTTAAATTTGGTCCCTACTGCTAAATGGCAGGTGTGTGTGGTTCCATGCCGCCTGTGCCTCTTTCCCTGGGAGAGAATAGTCTCCTGTGGGGAGCCCTTTGCATCATAAATCACTCCCTGCACATTGCATTTCCCTGACTGTGTTCATATGTAGAATTGCAGTGACACAGCCAAGTGACTTAGCCCCAGGAGAACAAATTAAGGCTCTCAAAGCACAGAAACTCAGAACCCAAAGCTTGCAAGTGCTTGCTTATTCCCTTTGGTAATCCGTGGGCTGGTGCAGGCAGGCTCCTCTGAACCTGGCTGCCCTTGGCAGCTCCTGGCCACATCTAAGGCTGCTTCAGAGCAGCCGCACCCTGGGACACGTCCATTGGGAGGACGGAGCAGGCTAACACCTGCCTGCAGGAAGTTGTACAAGAGCTTGTCAATGCCCAGGGGAGTAGCATGAACTCACCTGTCAGGTGTGCCTGGGCAGACAAAGGGTTGTCTCCAAGCCTCCTGAGCATTCCAGACCTTCAGTGCGGGAAGCATTCCCAAATGTGTCTCCTGTACATCCTACTTCCCAAGCGGGACACATTTTTTTCCCCCTGCCTCACTGTATGTGTACCTTCCTGGTCTTAGAAAATACTGTGTTGGAGCTAAGATACTTTGTTAAATTTGTTACTGCCTGTGATCGTGTGCCTTCTGATTACCTATGAAAGCTGTCCCTTTTTCTCAGAGATCCTGACCATGTGTACACAGAGTGAGAGGGGTCCCCTCTTCCCATCCCCTGTGCTTGTCGTCTAAACCAGCCAATGCTGCAGTCTTCCTCAATTTTATTATTCTATGTCCTGTTGCCATGGAATATTTAAGCTGTGAATTAAAACTGGAGTTTATGTTCACACTGGAACCGGAGATATGGCAGCACCAGGAGCCAGTTTCATGTTCCTGAAACTCAACTCAAAATGGGTCTCCCACAGAATAGCTGCTGTGCAGCTGGAGTGGACATCTTCTTTCCCACGCACCCAGAGCTCTAATGGTTGGTTTTGGGGGTAGGCGGGAGAGCTTTGACTTGAAGCAGAATGAAAGTATGTAGACAAAGTGCTCCTCTCCACCCCTCCCCTCCCCTCTTCTTTCCACAGCTTCATTAATGGTAATTTACATACCATAAAGATCATCCATCTAAAGTATAAATTCAGTGGCTTTCATCAGGGATAAGAACCAAAGTTGTCTTCAGAACCTGTTTTTTAAGTGGGAGGATGGTCCCCGTGTCTAATTAAAGTTTTACTGTAATGACAGGCCCATTGCCCCAGGGGACTGATTGTAGGTACATGGACTCTCAGTCCTATTAAAAATCATGGAGCATAACGGTGGATCTCGAGTTAGTCATGCAGAGGTCTGAACCAAGATTCCACTTTAAACAGCTGGTTTTTCATACGTGAGCTGGTGTAAAAGCTGTATAAGCTTCAAGGGGCCAGATTGAGTGTTAAATGACATGACACTCAGTGCCTTACAAGAGGGCCCTGGTACATAGTAGGCACTTTGGATAAATGTTAGCCATCATCATCATTGTTATTGTTATTACTAGAGGCCTGGTGCATGAAATTCATGCATGGGTGCAGTCCCTAGGCCTGGCTGGCGATCAAAGCACAAGCATCTGGTGTGGAAGGGCAGGTCCCGGCTACCGTCTGGACCCTGGGCCCTGCACATCCCCTCCACCTGAGTCACGGCACCCGAGTTCGCACGCGAAGATGTGGTGAGTGCAGCCTGACGCCGCGGGCCGGGGCACAGCGTGGGCCTCTGGGCTGCCCAGTGGTGCCACACGGAAGCCAGGCGGGCAGTGTGCTCTCTCCCAGCCAGCCTCGCCGACTGGCTCCTGCACGAACCCACAGGGAGCCCGACTGGCCCCTGCGGTCGGTCTTGGCGGCTGTGGCCTGGCTCACTCGGAAGAGGCTGCGCGGGCGCAGGGCAGGCTCCTCTCAGGCACCCGGCACCTGAGCATGGGGGCTTTCCTGGAGCAGGAGCCCTGGTGTTCTGGGGGAGGGTAGCAGACGGAGTGAGAGCAAGCTCAGTGGACACCCTGCATTCTCACTGCACCTCCATCCCTGTCACCCCCGCCCCCAGGTAACTGGCGAGAGGTCGCAGCTCCCCACCCTGGCGCTGTGGAAGGTTGGTTGCTGCTACCCACTCCCAGTTCCCCGTCCCAGCCTGGGGCCTGGCGATCAGGGCCTGCTGGCTGCTGGTCGCTGTCTGCAGGGCAATCGATCAGGGCCGGGCCCCCAGCCTGGCTCCCCCAGTGTCTGGGAGCCAGGCGGCAGCCATCTGCAGGGTGATCGGAGGGGCGATCGGGCCCCTGCTCACACCCGCCTTGGCCTGGCACCGCCCGCTCACCTCCACCATCCCGTCGCAGTCCCACTCTGTCGGGGCCCATCGGGGCTGGCAGAGCCTCCACTGTAGCCTGCTGCCAGTGCTGCGTCTCCGATGCCCTCCATGTTCTGCATTGCCCCCTGGTGCAATGACTGCCCAAGGGGACAATTTGCATATTAGGCTTTTATTATATAGGATAGAATTATTATTGTTATTGGGGCCATGTCTGGCTTAGGCATGTGTTTATTATAGCAGGACCAGAGTAAGGATTCTGAGCATAGTTGGTGACAGCATTTAAAGAGTGGGGAGGCAAGGATGGAATGGAAAAGCAGCCTGTTCTTCCATACCTGCCCTCCCCCAGCACCAGTCCTCCCTTCCTCTTTCCCCACTATTTTTCTGCCCTAATCATTTTTGCCTTTCATAGTCTGAGAGGATCTCTGCATTAGATGACTTGTCAGTCCCTTCCAACTCTTAGAACCTGTGATTTTGTTTTTCAAATTCTCAGGTTTTAAAAAACAAGAGGTTCACGCTCACTGGTAGGCAGAGCCTTTCTGGGAAGGAAGCTACCATTCTGGTCTCTGGACGCTGCCTCATCTTTGTGCTACTTCAGAGCCACAGCGCAGAGATGTCCTTCACTCTTAAACACCCAAACAGCGGGTTTTCATAACAAGAGGAATTTTTTATAAGGTGGCAGTGGAGCCTTAATATCAAAGTTGAGTTGCTTACTTGCTCGGAGCTCCCACACCTCATCTGTGAACTGGGGGTGAGGGATCCTCTCTGGAGGCTCAGCACAGCACAGACACTTAGCACAGGTCAGCTCCTTCGCCTCACCGGAAGCCCCACCTGGCAGTCGCCTCTCTAACCTTGTCATCAACTTCGAGTTACATGCAGAGGAGTGAATCTCAGGCAGTTCTGCAAGATACCCGAGCCACTCTTAGAAATGAGAACCCGGATGAGTAGGTGAAGCTTGTCGCTCACACTGCATCTTTTAATCTCTTATTTTTTCATCTGCTTGCCTCTCAGTTATTCTCAATCCTGGTTTGGGGACATCGAGGGTTCTCCAGGGATGTGGTAACACAGTTTTTATGATGAATACATACTCATTTGCAAACATTGTTTGTAGTGTTGGTTTTTTAAAAATAAAACCTGATTTAACAATAATTTTTAAGCCAGTTCACTTAAAAACATATTAGTAGAGCACTTTGCAGCCCACACAGCTCCATACAGAAGGCAGGCTTCCTCCACCTCGGTGGCCATCATTCTTGGTGTGGGGCTGTGCCATGCCCTGTAAGACGGTCAGCAGCATTCCTGGCTTCTACACACTCGATGCCAGCACCACCAGCTCTCAGCTGTGACAACCAAATATGTCTCCAGACGTTGCTAACTGTTCCTTAGGGCCAAGTTACCCCCAGCTAAAAACCTGTCTTGCAGCCTCTGACTTGGCCTCCCCTAGTGGGCCTTCCCCAGGAGATCTGTGCTGATGGGAGGAATGGCCTGCACTGGCCTGTCGCAGTACACAGCCAATGATCCTGGGCCTTCAGAGGAGCATTTCACATCTCAGAGGAAGGATGAATCACCAGGTTGTGAGGCCAGTGGTCCTTTCCTTGGTACTGGAGTCATTTTTCTTTTTAATAAAAATTTTTAAATCCTGTTTTTATAGAGAGTGGAAGGGAAGGAAGGGGGAGAGAAAGAGAGAGGGAGAGAAACATGGATGAGAGACAAACTGATTGGTTGTCTCCTGAACACGCCCCCAACAGAGCCAGGAATCAAACCTGCAACCCAGCTACGTGCCCTTGACTGGGAATCAAATCCGAGACCCTTCGAGGCTTGGGCAGATGCTCTAACCATTGAGAATACTGGCTAGGCTGGGCTGGGCTGGAGTAATTTTAATTACTGAAGAGTTGGGGGTAGGAGGAACATTTGGCTATTTCCTTGAGCACATTTCCTGTTGAGTTTGTAATTTTTTCTCCCTGATAAGCATTGTAGAGCCACAGTGTCTGTCTAGATTGTGCGATCTTTCAAACAGCTTTTCTGTTTAAATGTTATTACTGCCTTAGGGAGTAGACAGAAACTGGTGTGGGTCCCAGTACAGGTGGAATTAGGGTGGACATTGGCAATTGAGAGGAGAGGTGGGACACTCATGTTTTCAAGTTGACACTGGAGTCCATTTGTGAGTTTGCCTGGGAACCATTAGCAACAGCTGTAGAAACCTCTGTCATCAGGCAAAGATACATATAACTGAGAGACTGGGAAGTGGGAATGTACTGTGCGGTCACAGAGCTATGGAAGTCAGGAAGTGTGGGTAAGATGGCAGTGTAGCGGAACATGATATGTAAAAGTATTTTGGTTTCTGGTACCATCCCAGCCTGCCCCTTGCTAGTTAACAAGAGTTTGGTGATTTTTTGTATAAATTCAAAGTTCAGAGTTTCAAGACTGGTAGGCTAAGGGACAGGGGAGTCACTATTAAGTTCCTGTGGCCCAGAAAACCATTTTGGAGTCACCACCCTCACAGTACCCATATTGCAGGCTCATAAAAAGTGGGGAAGAAAGTGGAATGTCTGAGCACTGTCTGGATCCTTTGGTGCCTGGAGGCCTCATGGTTCAGGGGACATTGTGGGCTCCAGTCTGGACTTTGGTCTGGACTGTCACCTGCCTCTTTCCTTGAAGAGGAAGCCAGCGCAGTCAGCTCCGCACAGTGCGTTCCAGCCTCGCAGCCCACGTTGCCTTTTAACAAACGAGCTCAGGCTAAAATGGCAAAACTATTTACTAGTATGCCAGAGAAAAAATGTAATTATGGTTTGCTTTTACAAACTATAAATCCCTCCTTTCAGAACTCTGACACCTTGCTTATTTCTCCCTTTGGCTGTGGGACCTTGGCCATCCCAAAGGAGCTCTGTTCTGCCACAGTTCTTGTTTGGAGTCAGTGAACTTAGAAATCCCCTGACTGCCTTGAACTGTGCTTCCTATTGTAGCTTCATTCCTGACAGTAATGCTGATGTCTGGCCTTCTCGTGGGATAGAGCATTGGTTATGTCATTGGGCCTCATCTTATTTCTAACTATTTAATGGAATTGCATTAGGGGACCAGAAGTGTGCTACCTCCACTTAATAATTCACCCATTCTTATTTTTTGAAACGGTGTTCCCAGTAATAGAGTGTAAACACCATGAAAACAGGTATTTTGGTCTCGTTAGTTTCACTGCTGCATACCTGGTTTCTGGAACTGTGTGTGGCAGGCACTCAGGCATGCGGCATGAAGAACAGGATAAACCTCACGGGCAAAGCACATATTTAAGTTAGCAAAATGTTGGGCATTATGTTTAATAAAACAAAAAAAATTTGCTTTTGCCTGAATGGAAAGATCTGATGCCTTTGGCTTATACATTGTTTAGTGGAAGACCATTTGTGGATGTTTTCCCGTTATTTTAGGTACATATCTCCCGCCTGTGTGACGGTGTCACATAGTGTCAGGGTCACACCTTGACGGTTTCTGTGTGCTCCTTGAAACCCGGCACAGGTGTGATATTGGAATGCTGCTTGCTGTATTTATGAAATAAATGACATTGAATGCTTTAGGCATGAGGTGTGTGTAGCATTCTCATTACTGACTTTAGCAAGTGAATCTTCAAATCTGAAAAAAATGGAATTAATTGGTTGAACATTCTTGGATTGAAGAAAGGCAGTGCTAATGAATTCATTTGCCAGGCGTTTGGTCCCATTGATCCTGATGAGTTCACCCACATTAACGCACAGCCTCTCTTTCTTTGACACTTGTCAAATGAGGGTGAGGTGCTTCCAGGACAGGACTGTGAATAGAGCAGGGGTCACCCCCAGGCTGCTTCAGCGAGCCTGAAGGAAGTCCCGCTGCTTTCCTGACTTGAGTGGGTGCAAGGCTTGGCTGTGCTCACATCACTGGGCAGCCCAGCAAGCAGCGGTTCTCAAACTGTTTGGTCTCAAAGCCTCCTCACTCTTGTAGACTATTGAGGGCTCCCCAGAGCTTTGGCTTAGATGAGTTATATGTATCAGTATTTATCACATCACTAATATTCATGTATTAATCCACTCAAAAATGACATCAATAAAACCTCTTATCTTAACATGAATAACATTGTAATGAAAATAACTATTATCTAAAACAATAGAATTTAATAGGAGTGTTTGTCTTACATATTTACACGTTTCTTTACTGTTTAGCTTAATAGAAGGCAACCGGGTTCTGATGTCTGCTGTGCATCCGTCAGTGTTGATGTATTGTTTTAGATGAAGTATGTAAAGATGGCCTCAGAGAATTCTTGGGAAGGAGGAGTACTTTAGTAGCCTTTCCAGATAATTGTGGTTATTCTCTCTTGATACTACATGAAAACTCACAGGCAGTGGTGGGTTCCACTGTGGAATCTGAAACCGTATCAGTGAGCTTTTGTGCTGTAAGCTACACGGGCCTGTTCTGCCATATGAGTTACCTGTCACCTGGGTATGGTCTGTTTTACTGCATTACTGCACAGTTGAGCTATGCAGATCTGACAGGTTGACACATTTCATCACATAATATTTTTCTGAAAATTTGGGAAGCTGTTGCGGTTTTGGTGATGGATGCAAATTTTCCAAAGTTCTGATTTTTGTGTGTGTTTGCTTGAAAGCTCCAATTTTATCATTGACAACAAAGATTACCAATTGTTTGCCCCCCAGATTCTACTTTCACTCCAGAATTTTCTTCTTAAAGTACAGATCCAGTCGTGGCTCTTGGCTGCCCCTCCCTTCCCCCAAGAATAAAGCGCAGTTTTCTTGACTTCATCATATGGACTTTGACGACTTCATCCCGGCCCCAGCACTTGGACAGTTTCCAAGCTTGTTTCCACATTTTTTTTTTTTTTTTTGGTGTAGCTTAAAACATCGCATATTTATTACCTTACAGTTCTGGAGGTCAGAAGTTTGAAATAGGTCTCACTGGGCTCAGATCAAGGCGTTGGCAGGGATCCGCTTCTTTAAGGCTCTTGAGAGAATCTGTCCCTGGTCTCTGCCAGCTTGTAGGAGCTGCCTGCCTTCCTTGGCTCATGCCCCCTGACAGTGGCGGATGGAGTCTATCCGACATGGCATCCCTGTGACACTGGACTCTCCCACTTCCTTTTCCACCTTTTAAGGACCCTGGTGATTACATGAGGCCACCCAGGAAAATCTTCCCATCTTCAGTTCAGCTGATGCTTTGGTTTTTTTTTTTTTTTTCCTTTTTTCCGTAATTTTAATTCCCCTTGTTATGGAGTCTAACATAGTCACAGGTTCCTGAAATTAGGATTTGGCCTTTGGGGCCATTATTCTGGCTGCCACACTCAAGCCTCCACAGTTTTACATTTAGGCCCCCTCCCCGCCCTTATGATGGGTAAAGTCGTCCTCTCTAAACATCACCTCATCGCAAAAGCCTTTCCAGAAGGCTCTTGGTAGGGCCAACTCCGGTCTCTTCTACCAAGACGGAGCCTCAGGTATGAATCAGCACCTGGGCGCAGTCGCACAGTAGGGTGCCTGTCAGTCTCCTCTGTTGGACTGTGAACCTGAGCCTTATTCATCCTTGTTTTTCTCAGTGCCCTTGTGGTACTTGGCACATGGTAGAGCATCAAGAAATAGCAAAATATTGATGATTTGGGGCTATCTTTAAGTGAATGTTGAGTTTCTTTGTTGTGATAATGATGTCATCGTTATGTAGGACTGTCTTTCTTGGGATTTACCATTCGCTGTTATAGCTCACTTGCAAATGGTTCACGACAAAAGCATGTATTTCTACAAAGATATGGCAAATGTTAAATATTGGTAAATGCAGATGAAGAGTGTAAATGTTCATCTAACTTTTCTATAGTGTTGGACATTTTCAAAATAGAAAGTGGAAAAGAATGAAATCAACATGTAATGAAGTGCATGGATGTGTCGGTTGGGATTGCTGGGAAGCCGGTTCACTGCTGTTGAGGTGTTAAAACTAGCTGTTGATTGCGTCTTCATTGCATTTGGCATAGTGATCACCATCTCGGGGTTCACATGCGGTGCAGGTCATCTTCAGGAAGCCTGATGAAACCTCCCCAGCTCCGAGTGAGTGTGTACGTGCAAAGTAGAAATGATAAGATTGAGAAAGCACAGGACTTTCTGTGCCACTCATCTGGAAGGTTCTTCCTAACATGCCCTCAGGGAAGTCGGATCTCGCTGCATCCAGACAGTGGCCCCTCCAGTCACCGACCTCATTCTTTCTGGGATTGCAGGCCACTCCACCAGGCACGTCAGCAGTGCATATGCTACATTTAGAACAATCTGTGGCCTGTCTGGGTGTCTGCTCAGTGCCCACGTGTCAGCCGGTAGAAGAGAGCTCCCTCATGAAATGGTTGACTATACAGATTGGAGTGTGACTGTTTCCTGAGGGAACCAGCTAAGGTTTTCTGCCCCCACTGACCTTGGTTCTCAGTGCCAGTGTCAGGAGAGGGTTCACTCCCCTCTGTGGTCCCTAGCAAGGGCCTCAGTGCTCTGTCTCACATGCCCTAGATTTGTGGAAACAGCCTGTGTGGAGGATGCTTTGATAGCATCCTTATCTATGTACTAGAGGCCCAGTGCATGAAATTCGTGCACGGGTAGGGTCCCTAGGCCTGGCCGACGATCAGGGCTGACCTGTGGGGCGACTGGCGGGGTGATCGGGTCCCCGCTTGCACCTGCCTTGGCATGGCACCACCCGCTCACCGGCCCTGCCCCCTGCCGCCACTGCCAGTCACCTCCCTCTGCGGGGTAACCGGTGGGGTGATCGCGGAGTCCCCACTTGCACCCATCTTGGCTGGCCTGGCGCCACCTGCTCGGGCCTTG
>NW_005369552.1:2027638-2061197 GCF_000412655.1 Myotis brandtii | reverse complement strand
CCTAATCCCCACAGGCCACGCCGAGGGACCCCACTGGTGCATGAATTCGTGCACTGGCCCTCTAGTTTAAAATATGATCTTCCATTTATACAAGTGATGTGGTAGCATGCCTGGATTCAAGGCCATCTTGTTGGTTTCCTATCTTCTGAATTCCCCCATTGATGCCCCTGCCTGGTGGTGCTTCACCCCGTGTCTGCCCACTCCCTGTGACGTGACCTCCCCGCTCTCATCCGATCTTAGTTTGCATTACAGCTAGGAGTCCTTCCTGCTGCTGAGCCAAATGGAATCATTCCTCTTGTAACCACCCCGTGTCTGCCCACTCCCTGTGACGTGACCTCCCGCTCTCATCCAATCTTAGTTTGCATTACATAGGAGTCCTTCCTGGTACTGAGCCAAATGGAATCATTCCTCTTGTAATAGCCACAGGCATGGAGATTCTGGGGCCAAAGAGATTGTGTCTAATGTCTCTTCTTTGCTTCTCAGGAGCCTGAAGCCCCCAGCTCATCCCTACTGAAACATCCTTGCTCCAAGACCCAGGTGATTGTTGGGTGACAAGGTGACAAGTCCTCGCATCATATTCCAGGTATAGTCTGCCCATCAGCACCCCAGCAGGATGGTCGTCACTTATGTGCTAGAATATATCAACTTAGACCTTTGGTAGGTTGTTGACTTTTTAAGTGAACTGACAACTAAAACCCTCTGTTGTTGTTCTTTTAAAATTTATAGCTTCTGTGCTTTTTCAGGATCACCTAGTACTTCCATCTCATCAGAAAACAGGTTTGCCTTTTCACAGTGGTGGGTTTCTTAAATTCCTACATTTCTTTCAAACAGAACTCTTTTTTTAAAGAGATTTTTAAAAATTGATATTTTTCTTTAGAGAGGAAGGGGAAGGAAGAGAGAGCAACATCAATGATGAGAGAGAAGCATCGATCAGCTGCCTCCTGCATGCTCCCTACCCAGGATGGAGCCCAAAACCTGGGCTTGTGCCCTGACCGGGAATTGAACTGTGACTTCCTGGTTCATGGATTGATGCTCAACCACTGAGCAACACTGGCCAGGGCCAACAGAATTCTTAATACCTACAGATGGTAAGGCCTTCTGCACAAAGGCCTCGTCCACAGGGTGTGCTCCTGGTGTGGACGGCGAGTGCTATGCTCCGTGGCTGCTGGCTGCTCCCTGATGGTGTGCACAGTGTGCCAGTGACACAGTGGGCTGTGTTTCTGCCTTTGACTCTGGAGGACTTTGCATTTCTCAAGGTAGTGGCAGGCTCCAGTTTCTTTCCTACTCCTAAACTCTTACTCTTGCTCCTATTTCTCTCCCTCTTCTATTTTTCACTCTTTTACTTAAGAATTCTTTTGCAGCTTGTTCTGGGATTTAGGTGCCATCAAGATCTGCTATAGATAGTGTGTTTTATGCAGATTCTTGGGTTCCTAGAGTCCTGAGGGGACATTGGAGCCAGGAGGGGGTGGTGGGGTTTGGGGAGGTCAAGGCTAGCTAGTGGGTCTTGGCGTACCATTTCTCTTTAAATTAGAGTAGCTCCTGTTTTATCTGACTCTTGCATTTGGTTTTGGCATAGGATGTAGTGAGGGGGAGAAGTTTTTCTATTAAAATATTTGAAAGCCCTAGCTGGTTTTGCTCAGTGGATAGAGCATCGGCCTACAGACCAAAGGGTCACGGGTTCAATTCCGGTCAAGGGCACGCATTTCAATTGCAGGCTCCTCCCTGGCCTGGGCCCTGGTCGGGCTGGTGCAGATGTGTTTCTCTCACATCGTTGTTTCTCTCTGTCTTTCCCTTTTTGTTCTACTTTCCCTAAAAATCAATGAAAAAATATCCCCAAGTGAGGTTGAAAAAAAACAATTTAAAAATTACTTGAAAGTTTTTTTTCTTTTCAGTTATTCTTTGATTAAGAAAAACTATTTACCACAGGGACTTCATCATTATCACTGTTTTATTTACCACAAAAAAAATGGAGGTTGTTTTTCAGGTGTGTGTGTATGTATAAAGAATGTCACCTGACTTACCCTGCTCTCACATTCTTACATTCCTTGGGAGCCATTCTTAGCCTTCCTCCCGAGTGTTTTGCTATATTAAGAATGCTCACGTAATCAGGGATCAGCAGCCCACACCGTCTTTCATCAGAGGAACTTTGTGGGGGATCTAGCCAATGCCCTTTGCCACACATCAGCATCTCCGAGCAGCTGCCTGCAGTAGAAGGAAGGAGGAGGGGATCCCACAGCTCCTAGTTCCTGGGGGTTTTCCGCTATAAGTAAGCACCTTATTTTTGAGGCTGTTGCACCTTGTGAATGTCAGAAGCAAAGGTGCAGAGTTACCAGGTGAAGCAGGGACCTGCTCACACCCCATGTCCTCCCTGGGCAACGGGAGTCCATCTGCCTCAGGAGAAATGTGATGTGGGAGCCTGGACTCTTTAAAAGCCCCCCGGGGTCTACATCTGTCTGAACCCAAGCAGCGAGGGGCACATTCACTCAGCTCACACCTGTGCTTGACACAGCCAGTGTTTAGGAAATGAAACCCACGGTCCTATCCCTGGAAGCAGTGTCAGGGCGGGGGGGCACAGCATTTTAGAAAAACATTATGTGTCTTTATAACTGAGGCTTCTGACTAGATGCAGAGATGTCCCCAGGTGGATTTTCAGACTTTATGCCTCTGTCCTCACTTCATGAAATGGACTGATTTTCCCCATGAAAGTAGCAGCCTCTGTGACAGACAGTTAAACCTTCTCCTGGTCCCACACTCCTTCCATGGAGCCCCATCACCCTTCAGCCCCCCCGGCCCTGACACTGCTTCCGGGCATAGGACTGTGGGTTTCATTTCCTTAAACACTGGCTGTGTCAAGCACAGGTGTGAGGTGAGTGAATGTGCCCCTCGCTGCTTGGGTTCAGACAAATGGAGACCCGGGGGCTTTTAAAGAGTCCAGGCTCGCACATCACATTTCTCCTGAGGCAGATGGACTCCTGCTGCCCAGGGAGGACATGGGGTGTGAGCAGGCCCCTGCCTCAACTCTAAACTGGACCATTTTTTTGTAGTTTTAGTCTCCCCTCCTGACCCCACACTTTTGGTTCAGTTCTGTCATGTGAGTTTCCCGTACTCCGTAGCTTCTGCCCGCACACGGTTTCTCCTATGAACTGAAAGAACTGTGGGTGCTCAGAGAGCAAATGGTACAGTCAGCTGCTGGCTGGCCCCGGGTGTGCGCTCAGGTCAGGCTCAGGCAGGAGGGCCTAGGTAGTGTTCTGATTGGGGAATTCTGAGACTGAAGACATTTTAGCCATAAATCATAATAAGGGACCTGGTTGCTGTCCGTGTTGCGATTAGAGGGGGTGAAAGGAGTGGCAGTGATGAAACACCCTGTGCTTTCTCTTTGCAGATTTGATCAGCAGAATGGGATGCAAGGTGCTATTCAGCCTTGGTCAGCAGATGCTGAGGCGGAAGGTGGTGGACTGCAGCCGCGAGGACAGCCGGCTGTCCCGCTGCCTGAACACCTTTGACCTGGTGGCGCTGGGGGTGGGCAGCACGCTGGGGGCCGGCGTGTACGTCCTGGCCGGCGCTGTGGCCCGTGAGAACTCTGGCCCTGCCATTGTCATCTCCTTCCTGATCGCGGCGCTGGCCTCCGTGCTGGCTGGCCTTTGTTACGGCGAGTTTGGTGCTCGTGTCCCCAAGACCGGCTCGGCATATCTCTACAGCTATGTCACCGTTGGGGAGCTCTGGGCCTTCATCACAGGGTGGAACCTCATCCTCTCCTACATCATCGGTGAGTCGTTCACTTTTGTCATTCCCACTTCCCTACTTTGCTCCAAATAGACCAAGTCTAGTTTCTTCCGAGGAGAACCTCCTTGCCTGACCATTATCCATCCTCCTTTTTCCTTCTTCCTTTTAGGGAAGGCAGAGGCACCACTGGCCCTCCAGCTGCTCTTGGTGTTCATGGTCAGGTGTGCTGGGGTATAGAGGGGACAAGCCCGGCCAGCAAGGAGGTCGTTCCTGTTAACATGGAAGGCATAGAACCATGGGATGTTTCTAATTAGTTAAAAAGGATTTAGTCTCTTTTAGTGAAATTTTTTTTGACTACTAGAGTAAAGTCATCATGGACATAGGAAGATGGGGGGGTATAGAAAAGCATGAAGAAGAAAGTAGAAATTACCCAATCTGAGAACTGGGAGGTAGTAATTCTCTCATTCATTCATTCTCTCAACAAATATTTATTGAGCACTTGCTCTGTGCACGGCATTTTGCTAGATATTAGGGATGCAATGAAGAAAAAAGACAGTCTCTGTTCATGAGAATTTACTGTCTAGGGATTTGACCATTGTTCTTATTTTTGTGAATTTAAATGCATATTTTTGGCACAGTATCTCTCTTTCTGCATAGAACAATAGGTAGTAAACATGCCTCACAGTGTTAACTGTTTTTCCATAGTAACATTCCTCATGGTTGTATACCATTGTATTGAAACAAACACCTGAAATAAAAGAATAACCAAAGGATTTGCATGGCCAGTTCACAGAAGTAGAAATACAAATAGCCATTAAACATTCCACTTATATTTTATCAGGCTTTTTTGTAATATTATCAAAAGACAGTAAGATGTGGTAAGTTGAGCCTCTGAGTACTGGGAATATCATGCACGGTACTGTGTGTGGCCTCTGTGTGGGCGCCACAGCCACACACCCAGACTACCTTCCCTTTCAGCCCTGCGCTGTCTGCTCAGAACCAACCTGGCTTACTCCTCCAACTTCCAAAATAAATTTCATAACAATGAAACTTGTAAGTGCAAACGCTCACACAAGCTGAGGTCTCTCGGTGGGAATGCAACAATTTTAGATGGGCTGTTGTGTTTCCAGAAGATTTACCAGGGCACGACACAGGAGAGCGTGAGGCCTGATAGTCCTAGAGTACAGATGATGATGCTTTGCCAGAGCGCCATTGGCCTATGTGGGGTCATGCATCTGTCATGTGCCACTGCAGGAACTTCTCACCCTTAGCTGCTGGGGAGGGCAGTTTTTCCAGCCAACATGGGGTTTTAAAGCCCTGACTCAGAGCTGGGGGTGGGGGAGGCCAGGCAGCCCCTCTCAGCCAGCAGGGTGGGGTTCGGGAGCCCCATCAGCAGTGAGCCGGCCTCTGGGGGAGATGGGAGACCATGTGTCTTCACTGGGTTGTGGCCTTGATGGACAGATTTCATAATAGGCGAGCTGCTCGGCACAAAGAAATGTGGTTTAATTTTTGAGTTGTTGGGAAAATACTTATCATGAAACCAAATAGCAAAATTGAGTCTGCAGGTCACCCTGGCAAGCAAACTCCTGAGGGTGATCCAGACCGCAATCACCAGCAAAACCCCCTTTGAGAAAGTAAAGGAAAATGCTATGTATGACTATTGGAATTTTAGCAATATTTCCTGAGGAACAGCACTAGGAAAGCAGGGACTTTATTCAGATTGAGAGAGAGGGAGAAGGAGAGCGCACAGTCAGCTGTTGTTGGCATTGGGGGTGCTGCCTCCATTTGCGTTCCTCATGGCTGGGTGCAGGGAGAGAACTGTCTGCCAGCAGGTGCTTGGGGACCTGTGGCTGTGAGCCCAGGGTCAGGCACAGAGTGGCAGAGGTGAGAGTCAGCTGCGTGTGATGCCCTGGTCTCCTCTTGATGGGAGAGCAGTGTTCACCAGGAGCATCTTGGAAAAGGAGCTTCCGAGAAGGCGCACACTGCTCACTGCGCCCTGGGAGTACCTTGAGCCATCAGTTCCATGGCTTGCCATCAGTGTTTCTTTTTTTATGAAATAAAATAGGTAGAATTGAATAAACACTCTCTGAGTGCCTCTCAGGTAGCAAGGGGTAACATTGTTTTGTAAATTCTTTACTAATAATTTGGTTATATGTATGTTGAGGGTAACATGTTCTATAAAACTTTTATTAATCATGTAGTTATATATTTGAAACACATGTATACACGTGTGTTAGGCAGCGGCAGAAAATACATTTTTCCCCCAGGCCCTAGAAGCTTCCTTGAACTTTTCATTTCACTGTGAACACTGGTTGACCCTCTTCTGAGTGTGCATGCTGAGGTCTGCCTGCTGCAGAGTCCCATGCACCATCTGAGACCCCGCACGGATGCTGGAAACGTCCAGCTCAATGACAAATACTTAGTTAATTGCTTTCTTTCACGTTCCTCTGATATGTGTTGTTTTGTGACAGGTACTTCAAGTGTGGCAAGAGCCTGGAGTGCAACGTTTGATGAGCTGATTGGCAAACCCATTGGGGAGTTCTCTCGGACATACATGTCTCTGAACGCCCCTGGAGTGCTGGCCACAAACCCAGACATCTTTGCTGTGATCATAATTCTCATCTTAACAGGTGCGCCCACACCGCGAGAGGGCCATCAGATCGAGGCAGGGGTCCAAGAAGGCAGGTTCCTACTGGAGGTCTCTAGAAAGACCAGGTTTTCTTCTTTTTCTCTTTCTCCCCTCCACCCCCATTTTCTTTCTGTAATTAATACAGACATCTTTTTTTGTCTTAATGACTTATGATACATTCACAGTAGGGCTGGCCTATTTAATAGCTGCTGAGTTGTGTGTCATTTAGCTAACAGAGAACCTCAGGTGTTTATGTGACTGTTGAGTAACATTTTTTTAGTACTTCAGGCTTTTTGTGCAAGTGACTCAGGAATACACTGTTGACCCCGTGATGACCATTTGGGAAGGAAAGTTGGTGTTCATCAGCCAGGTTGAGGTGCAGGGACGAGGTCTGTCTGGAACACTAACAAGCGTCTGGGGCGTCAGAGACGTCTCAGTTGGTTTTACACCTACTGGTGGTCAAAACACCCTTTAAGCAAATAAGTTTTATGACAAAGTTATGGATACAGAATTTAAAAATGCCTGATAGTGCTTGCCCACAGCTGATAGCAGCCTCTTCTTACATGTATCCGTGTTTCAGCCACTAGGTGGGGGTTTTGCTGACATAAACATTAAGTTGATGAAATGCAGATAAATTCTCTTTTGTGGTTAGAAAACCTTGCATGGGTTTTAAAAACAACCCATCTAATTTTGCCCACTATGTAATTGAAATAATTTTGCATAGGCCAGACTCAGCAGTATTTCTGGTCCAGTGGTAGGTACATGTATCAGAAATTAAGTTTTCACTACTCAGATTTTCATAAACACGAGAGGGAGGGACACAAAAGGAAAGATACAGCAGAGTGTGGTGTCTTCCCTGTGATGAATCATTCTATTCTCTTCTATTGTCTGCATTTCAGAATTCAGCCTATTATGTGAGCCTCTTTTATTGTAGAATTAGAGGCCCAGTACAAGAAATTCGTGCACTAGGGGTGTGGGAGGGGGTCCCTCAGCCCGGCCTGCACCCTCTCGCAGTCCTGGAGCCCTTGGGGGATGTCCAACTGAGGGCTTAGTCGTCAGTCGGACATCCTTAGTGCTGCCGTGGAGGCTGGAGAGGCTCCTGCCACCGCTGCTATGCTTTCCAGCTGTGAGCCCGGCTTCTGGCTGAGCTGCGCTCCCTCTGTGGGAGCATACTGACCACCAGGGGCAGCTCCTGCATTGAGTGTCTGCCCCCTGGTGGTCAGTGCGCATCATAGCGACTGGTCTTTTAATATATAGGTTATATAAAAGACACAATGCGGAGAGGCGATCTCAAATCATAAATTGTGTTGTGTGCTCACTGGGTACTTTTTCATGCCTCTTTTCTTGCTGACAGTTTGCACAGAACTCACCAGGTGGCATCTTTATCCCGAGGTGGTCCTGCGTTGTCATGTGGTTTCTGGGCATTTTTATCACCTGGTGTGTTTTTTAATGTGAGTTACGAGCTAGAACTAGTCTGGCCTAGTGCTTACGGGGTGGCAGTTCCACAACCACAGACACTGTCATTGCTGATGTTGCTAACACCCACACGGCGATCTGAATAATTTCCGATCTGAAAAACTCATTCTACTAAGAAACTGAGCCAAGTGTCTCCTTGGAGAAACTAAAATCCTGCTCCTGAGGGTGGTTCTCATAAAATACTTTAATGAGGGGGAAGGTGCAGGGAGAGGCGCTCATTTCATCTCCTGGGGGGCTTGATGCCCCATCTCTGCAGCCTGGTGCCCCCTGGATGGCGTCCACATAGCATTGTTAAACGTCGTGATCACTGCCTCTAGAAAGATCACGAACTCAGCCCCATCCCCAGAGGCTCACAGAAGTCTTTAGAGTTTGATGCCATGTGAGTTCTTCTTAAGTCATCGCCCTCATTCCCGTCCCCATCCCAGGAAGGATTTGCCTGGTATGAGGTTAATGCTCCATGTTTCCTGTGTATGCACATTTTCAGGACTTTTAACTGTTGGTGTGAAAGAGTCAGCTATGGTCAACAAAATATTCACTTGTGTCAACGTTCTGGTCCTGGGCTTCATCGTGGTGTCAGGCTTTGTGAAAGGATCGCTTAAAAACTGGCAGTTCACGGAGGAGTATTTGCACAACAACTCTGGTCTCCTGTGCTCCAACAAGTGAGTTGCTCCCTCTGCCCGTCCCTCGGCGTGTGGCAGTTGGTGTATATGGGGGATGGAACTGACTAGAACCATACGAGTCTTTTTTGCAGTAATGTGATTTGAATTTGAACATTTTATTAATTTTTTTTGTAGTGACATAGCTGAGGGTGTTTTATTGGTTTAAAATAAATTTTATTCCCCTCAACTAGACAGAACATGGTATGACAAGGACGCTTATGGTGAAACCAGAGTTTTCATTCTAATTCCATCATGTACACAGTTGAGGATCACTGTCAGACTCACTAAGTAATCCCTTTCTTCTCTTATTCTGTTTCATGACCTTCTTCTGAGTTTTGTGATCAGAAAAGATTTTCTCTGCAATACGATGGTGATACCACTTTATTTCAAAATGTTTAATAACCCAGAAAAAGAAATATGTGGAACTTTTATCAAAGTTTTTCAGAATTGCTAAAGTATCAAACTGTGATTCTAATAATCTCTTTCTCCCACACTTGACTTGGGTTGTATCAGCCCTGAAAAGCTGTGGCCCCATCCCCCTGACCTGTCTCTGGCTCAGGGCACTCAGGGTTAGAGGCAGGTGATAGGCGGGCTCACAAAAGCCAAATAATTATAATGTATCTTTTTTTTTTATTTTTTATTTTACTGATTTTTTACAGAGAGGAAGGGAGAGGGCTAGAGAGTTAGAAACATCGATGAGAGAGAAGCATCGATCATCCCCTACTGGGGATGTGCCTGCAACCAAGGTACATGCCCTTGACCGGAATCGAACCTGGGACCCTTCAGCCCGCAGGCCGAGGCTCTATCCACTGAGCCAAACCGGTCAGGGCCATAATGTATCTTTTTTGTTAGATTTTCAGGTGAAACTTAGGGTCCTGGGATGGAGAACAGGGAGTGTGATTTTGCCCATGAGTCTATTTTAATTACTGCTAAAGGTTAAACTGCTCAGATAGAGATTCTTCTAAACTGTGGTAGCTTTAAAATGATGTCTCACGTCCCGGAATGAGCAGTTCAGTTGGCCGGCCAGAGAGGCTGTATATAGGCTTTCAGGGACCCAGGTCGTGGCACACCTGGTTGTTCTGTCATCTCTGAGGATGCTGTCCTTACCTACCTGGTTGGAGCTGGGCTGTGGGTGCTGGCATCATCCAGCTGTCCCAGAAAGGGAGCAAGTGTGGAGCAGAGTGTTCCCAGTGCTTTTAAGGACAGATCCCGGAGACACACGCCCCTTCTGCCCCCATTCCCCTGCAGAATCCAGTAGCCAGCCACATGTAGCTGCAAGGGAGGCTGAGGCACTGGGGGTCTGAGTGGTCACATGCCAACTTGGTTGCTGGTTGTTAAGGGCCAGGTGCCCAGTTGCCTGATTAATGGGCAGGCATTGATGTGTGTCTAGTTCATGGCCAGATACCAATAGAAACCTATTGAATTAAGTGCACGAAACTTCACTAACTCTAATATTATATGGTTAATACTTCAAATAAAAAGAGCCTTTTAGTCTTTGGGGACTAAATCCTATTACAGAGAAATGAGGACTTTTAATACATATACCCAAACATTCCTGAGTCACATTTATGCCAAATTTCTTGGTGCCCATTCACTTATGGTGGAGTAAAGCCAAATCAAAAATCTTTGAAGAAACAGTCAACTTTGAAAACCCTGGGTGCTGCCTTACTGGTTGCTGTTTACAGGTCAGGAATTAAATGTTTCCTAGTTGTCAGTCAAGATTTAATTTGATGGTTTTTATGAAGAGGTTGTCCATGCCAGCTGATGGTGCGTACTTTCATCAGTCACCCTTACCCTGAATGTCCTAGCAACAATGAACTCTGCTGGCCTCCCAAAGTGGCGTTTGTAGCCCAGCCCTTGGGCCTGTGTGAGACCCCTTCAGCTACATCTGCCTCCAGCCCTGGGACACGCCATGGAGGGCAGCGAGTCAGCCACTTTAAGAGGTGGAGTGCAGTGGGACAGGGACATGACTTGCTTGTTTATTTTATTAAAATCTGTAAGATTCTTCTTTTTTCTTTTTTTAACCAGCTCTAGATTTGTTTTTCTGACAATGGCCACACAGTCTTTCATGAAATAGTTTGTCTCTCTGAAGTTCTAAGGCATTACCCAAAAAAACCATATCGGATGGAGGGGCTTCATCATGTGTGGGTTAGGAGGCAGTTCCCACCAAAAAACCATAGCGCATGGAGGGGCTTCATCATGCGTGGGTTAGGAGGCAGTTCCCACCAAAAAACCATAGCGCATGGAGGGGCTTCATCATGCGTGGGTTAGGAGGCAGTTCCCACCAAAAAACCATAGCGCATGGAGGGGCTTCATCATGCGTGGGTTAGGAGGCAGTTCCCACCAAAAAACCATAGCGCATGGAGGGGCTTCATCATGCGTGGGTTAGGAGGCAGTTCCCACCAAAAAACCATAGCGCATGGAGGGGCTTCATCATGCGTGGGTTAGGAGGCAGTTCCCACCAAAAAACCATAGCGCATGGAGGGGCTTCATCATGCGTGGGTTAGGAGGCAGTTCCCACCAAAAAACCATAGCGCATGGAGGGGCTTCATCATGCGTGGGTTAGGAGGCAGTTCCCACCAAAAAACCATAGCGCATGGAGGGGCTTCATCATGCGTGGGTTAGGAGGCAGTTCCCACCAAAAAACCATAGCGCATGGAGGGGCTTCATCATGCGTGGGTTAGGAGGCAGTTCCCACCAAAAAACCATAGCGCATGGAGGGGCTTCATCATGCGTGGGTTAGGAGGCAGTTCCCACCACAAAACCCTATCGCATGGAAGGGCTTCATCATGTGTGGGTTAGGAGGCAGTTCCCACCACACCGTGCTGTGATTGTAGAAGTCCGCTCACCAGGGTGTCCACGTTCTTTGTGATTCTCAGAGCCCATGGGAGCGGCTGCGGTGTGGACTGTGGACCACACTTTGCTGACTTACCTGTTCTGGGCTGCCTTTTTTTGTGCCGGGGTTGGTGGTTTATTTCAGTAAATGACAAGCTTCCATTTCAGTCTGGTAACAATTTTCCCCACATCTATCACTTGTGCATTTCTTGGGGTTTCCCCCAGGTTGCTACTGAACCGCTGTAAGTCCCACAATTAGGGTCTTCATGCTTCACATCCAGTGGCTCCATGGCAGCTTCTGGAACTGAGAAATGTAATTATCCCAGAGGAATCAGTAAAAGGTTAATCCTCATTGGAAAGTAATTGGGTCCAAATTATTTGTTTATTTCATTAGATCATTGATAAATCAAACTGAAAGCAACTTTGCCGAAATGAGTTGCTAACTCAACCTCAGTGCATCAGTGCTTATAGAGTTGGAATATTCTTTCATTCCTGTTCTCATGTTGGGAGGCGAAGTGGTCTGGGAGGAGGGGCGGTGGGGAGGTGTGACCGTCCTCGCCCTGGGGGCTCTGTGGTAAGTGACAAGAAGCCTGCAGCCAAGTGGAAAATGTGGCCACAGGGGAGGGCTGGAGCTGCACTTCTCAGACAGAAGGAGCGGGGCTGCTCTTCAGGGGGCTGAGGCTTACGAGTAGTTGGTGAGAGGCAGGGCCTGTGGTAGACTGATGTCGGAGAGTGCCGCCCAGGCGAGTCCCGGCAAGGGCTGAGCACCCACTGTTCAAGCTTAGACGTAGTGTTTACTTTAGAGTCACAGGTTTTGATCCTTTGGAACTGTTTTCTGGATCTTTAAGGACTTTGGGGTTCACAAAATGTGCTTGACTTTGAATTCATTACTTCAGCAAACAACTGATCCCCGCCCATGAGCCCAGCTGTGCTAGGCACCAGCCTCCACCTGAAGCATCCCAGCTGCTTACTGTGTGTGCGTGGGTGCTTGGGAAACATTGTTTTGTTGACTGAAACTGAGCAGTTTTCAAACCTCAGTGTCTTTGGAAATGCTTGTTTTGAGACCTGAGTTCCTGGCAAATATGGAGACTTTTGCAGTTCGTTCCTACATCTGGGGCCCCTGCACTGCCCGGCTCCATTTCTTTCTCCAGGATTCTGGGGGAGAGGCTGCATTTGTTGGTCTCTCCTCTTTCCTGAGGATACCCTGTCACAGTCCCTATATTCCATCCCCACCCCACGTCTATATTTAGAAGAGGCTTCTGGAAAGGGCATAGTGTGCACCATTGTGGTCTGGGCCACACCCAGCGGAGGCCTGTTGTCCACAGAGTCGGACGCAGTGGCTGGCGACAGCTGCCAGGGGTCATGGCCTGAGGGTCTGGAGCAGTGGTCATAAGTCAGGGGGTGGCTGTTTACAATGGCTTGTCTTTGGGACCATGAAGCTAGTGTTGTGATCTTTGCTGTGACTCGTTCTTTTCCTAGTGAGACGAAAGAAGGGAATCCCGGTATCGGTGGGTTCATGCCCTTCGGGTTCTCCGGTGTCCTGTCAGGAGCAGCCACCTGCTTCTATGCCTTCGTGGGCTTTGACTGCATCGCCACCACAGGTATGCCCGAGCGCTGTCGGGAGCCCATGCCCCGCCCTCTAGCTTTCCAGACAGGCCAGCCTCATTGTACCCACGGGTCACTATTTTCCTTCCTGTGGGCTTGTGCCAGTCACCAAGCTTCCACACCTGAGTAATGTGTAGATTGCAGCTTCCTGCTGATCTTTCCTACCCTTATCACTTCCCCAAGTCCCAGGTCACAGTTCCTGGCAGGAAACTGCATCCTGAACGTGACTAACCCTTCTACTAGAATGGGATAATGACAGACAGGGCTACAGCCTGACTTCATATCTGTGCATCATCCGGGAGAAGCGAAGCCATTAAAAATATTGTCATCCTGGCGAATTGAATAGTCTAGGCTCCATTGGACCTCCCAAATCTCCCTGCCAAAGGAAACAGGTCTTTTCCTTGGTGGAACCATGATGTAAAGGCCGAGAACACCATCTAGGGCCTAGGGGTCATCTGGTCTGTGTTGCAGAGGGCCACCCTGTGTTTCCAGAGCCCAGGGAGGCATTTGTGGTGGAACAGACTCCCTGGACACTGACAGGCCTGGGGCCTCATGGTTTGTGGTTGTCCCTCCTGGCTGCTTCTAGGTGAAGAAGTCAAGAACCCCCAGAAGGCCATCCCCGTGGGCATCGTCGCCTCCCTCCTGATCTGCTTCATCGCCTATTTTGGGGTGTCGGCTGCCCTCACACTCATGATGCCATACTTCTGCCTGGACAAGGATAGCCCCCTGCCTGAGGCCTTCAAGCACGTGGGCTGGGATAGCGCCAAGTATGCGGTGGCCATTGGCTCCCTCTGTGCTTTGTCTACTAGGTGAGGATTCTCAGATTCTTGGGTTGATGTCAGGTGTGGTGGGCCAGGTAAAGCTGGACACGCAGGTCTGCTATTAAAGTTACTTTTTTCCCTGGAAATGGAGCCAGTGCCTCAAGCCTGATTCTCTGGCTTTTCCTTGTTGCTATTAATCACCCAAGAGTCATTCGTGTTACTGATCTCCTTGAAGAACCCGAGGCCCACTTTTTTACATCATCTGCTCAGCAAGGGACTGTCTTTGTGTCCCCGACTTTGGCCACTGGATCAGGCCAGCTCTTTGAACACTGCATTTTGGCCTCAGTTTGGCCATAACATGGAGGTAACCTTGAAAAAGGGAGAGTGCCTTTTCATGAGAGGCATGTTGACCTGGTATGTCCTGTTAGCCCACATGAACATTTACTATTTGTAAATGTCGATTTACCATAGAGACGTCCTCATGAACGCTGGGATGCTTTTATTTTCTGTTTGAGTCAGCTGGAAATAACTAGGAATAAATGTAAAATTTCACTTCCAGAAAAACGACTAGTTTGTGCTGGTTTGTTAAGCTTTTCCTATTCTTAGATTTATACATACTCAGAGTAGTGCTTTTTGTAGGGTTGGTGTATGGAATTCTGAGGTTATATAGCTTGGTGGCGGCAGTCCTGGTGAGAGTCCGGGGCTCCTACTCCTCAGGTCAACTGGGCCTGGTCAGATCCTGGTGCCTTGGTTCCTGGGAAGCTCCTCTAACTGATGCCTTTTCTTCCATCTAGCCTTTTGGGTTCCATGTTTCCCATGCCTCGAGTTATCTATGCCATGGCTGAAGATGGACTGCTATTTAAATTTTTGGCCAAAATCAACAATAGGACCAAAACACCAGTCATCGCCACGTTAACCTCAGGTGCCATCGCTGGTAAGACCTGGAACTAATTTCACACACTAATATTTCAACAGTTAAGTCATTATTGTTCCCTAGGGAAACATCCTGAATTGTACTGTGGTCTGTGAGAAATTTTAACTTTTGTTTTCTAGCCTTAGACCTGGTTTATTGCAAGGTAACTGCCCTTCCAACACAAGGCAGAGGCCAGTGCTCCAGAGGATGTGATGGAATTCCCAATAAGTTTGAATTCTTCTGTTATTATTATCCTCTCATTGGCCCGAGCTTAGGATACACATGGTTCCTCAAAGCCATTAGTCTTCTCCTTTTCTGAGTGTCCCTGAGTAGATTTTGGTAAGATGACATCTTGCATTTACAAGCCAAGTGAGAGTTTGTGTTATTACTAGAAATTTAGTGTCCTTGTATCTTAGCCTGTGAATTCCCTGGGAAACGAGGATCCCTTATGATTGGTGTTCTATAAAATGTACCACTTTGCCCTGGCCGGTGTGGCTCAGTTGGTTGGAGCTATGTCCCATGCACCAGGGGGTTGCGGGTTCAATTCTTGGTCAGGGCACATTATCTGGGTTGCAGGTTCAATCCCCGGCACTTTTGGGGCCCATGCAGGAGGCAACCAATTGAGGAGGGTGAGGGAGGGCAGGGCTGAAATTTATTTGCACTGCATGCTGTTTGTTGTATCCATTTCCTCCTTTAATGACTGGACTGCATTTTGTAGCAGGAAAGGCAGTGTGATCCCATTGTACAGAGGTGGAAGTGGAGGCACAGAAAGGTGAAGGCAGAATGCAGATCCATAGTGTAGATCTGGCTCTTGGTTCCTGGTTTGTTTTTATGCCAAAGAGGCTGGCTCTTTCCAGGGTGCGAGAAGAGCATCGGGTCTTTTGGTAAATTAAGACACGTGACACCAGCCAATTTGTGCCATAGGGACTTGTCAAATGGCCATTGGTAGGGCATCTTATCATCTTAAATGAACGAGTTGTTATTAGTAGGATTTATGCCTTTAGCAAAGTGTGCTTCATTTTGTGGATTAACATTACATAATGGAAGAAAGCTAGCTTTTTATTATTTACTAAATTTGTCCTGTAATTCTACATTTCTTTTTTATTTGTTTTTTGTTAATCCTCACCCAAGGATATTTTTTCCATTGATTTTAAGAGAGAGTAGAAGGGAGGGGAGGAGGTTGGGGGGAGAAGGGAGAGAGAGAGAGAAAGAGACACACATCGATGTGAGAGAGACACATTGATTGTTGTCTCCCGCACTTGCCCCGACTGGGGATGGGGATTAAACATGCAACCCAGGTACGTGCCCTTGACCCTTCAGTGTGATGCTCCAACCATTGAGACACATTGGCTAGGGCTGTAATACATTTTTCAGAGTGATCACGGTGGTCAGGTTAAGGGACACATGTCAGAATACAACCACTATATTTAAGGGATTAAGGCATTGGAAACCATGAACATTTTTTCAGTATTTACATGTAATTTGATTAGATTAAAGACTGGCCTTAATTTCCTTCCTGTGCTGATTAAGGGAGATGAAACTATCATCATTAAAGTGACTACAAAGTACATTCACTAAACTTCTTTTGGTGGGAGTCTAAATAAGTATTAGGTTTTCTAAAATCACTTCACATTGAAGAAGCTTGTCTCGGTTTCTCTGAGTGAGTAGGAATGCAGGTGCCTGTGGTGTGCATAGTAGGTCACCGTTCTATTTATCTGGAAGTCCTCTTTGCTCCTAAATCTTATTATTTGTTCACAATTTAAATTTGTTTTAGCTCCAGTGATTTATAGGAGCTTGAGAAGTGTTTGTGGAAAAGCAATGGTTTTGTGTTATGCTTTAACTTGTCTCGATTGTGAATGATTTGAAAATACCCCAAAGTAGACCTAGCCAAGTTATTGTTTAAATGGGAAACAACCTCTATACGCATGTAAATACACATACACATTCTCACAAAAAGTACAAAGAATTTTCAAATAAGCATGCATGTGTTGTTTTTTTTAAGTGTGGTCATGGTGAAGCGCTTGAAATTGTTTGGGAATAACACTGCTTTCCATGCTCAACTGTCTGGGTCAGGAGCCTCATCCACCTCCTCATCATTGTTGCTGACAGATGCATATGTCTTGGATGATCTACCAGAGACTGTTCTTACCTCTTCAGTGGTGTATAGCATGTTCAACGAGTGCTGGGTGGATGATGGATGAATAGATGCATGGCTGATGGATAGATTGGATGGCTGATGGATGGATGGATGATAGATGGGTGGGTGGATGGATGATGAATGGGTAGGTGGATAGATGTACATGATTTGTCTATGAGTCAGCGTAATATAGAAGAAGAAACACTGGACTTGGAATCACAAGAACCTAGTTTAAATTCTGACTTTTCCATCTAGCTATGTGACCTTAGGTAACTCTCCCAAACTTGTCTGAATTTCAGTTTCTCCATCTGTAGTGTAGGGGTAGCTTGCAAAGTTACCATCTGTTGAGGACTGTATACATGATTTAATCCTGAGCTTTTCTTCCTGTAAGCATCTTTCCATGGAAGGGCCTGGGGTTGGGAGGCAAGAAAAAGAAGCACCTCTGTGTGCTCTGGATTACAGGTGGGTGGTGGTTCTGGATGTCAGTATGTGTAGAAGGCCATCCATGGATCCTGATGTTTGTCTCCTCCCCAGCTGTGATGGCCTTCCTCTTTGATCTGAAGGACTTGGTGGATCTCATGTCCATCGGCACTCTCCTGGCTTACTCTTTGGTGGCTGCCTGTGTGTTGGTCTTACGGTATGTATGGCTTTTCTGGGTCCCATGACAGAAATGCACATGAACCCTCCTAGCCTCTTAGCAGTTCAAATTAGTGGTTTATACAGTGCAAATTTTAGGTTGTTGATAACTCCTTTGGGAACTTCCCAGGAGAGGGTGGGGATATGGTGGTTGAGAGCCTACTTATAGAGAATATCCATGAAAAGATTCAGGGGTGGCCCCACCTCCTTCTATCATGTGCCCTCATTTTTCTGGCTGGATGTTGGGAGAATAGAGACAGGTTCTCAGCCAAGCTGCTGAGCCTGGATCTTGGGATCAGCTTTTTTGAAGGTTTTGGTGATGATTTCAATGTGGTCCAGCTTCTTGGGACAGAGTAGACTGGGGACTGGCCCTGATGAGAGTTGGGAGAATCCAATGAAACTTCGGTCACTGTGATGACCTTCAAAACTCAGGTTACTGCGGTGCTTCATTGCACGCTGCTGGAGAAAGGAGTTCCATTCTGTGGTGTGGGATGGCTGAGGTTGATGTTCAGGAAGACTTTCCAGGTTCTGGTGATAATAAAGCAGCCCGGGCTTAAGCTTGGTGTCTCGGCTACTCCAGGGCACCCCAGCAAAGCATACCTCCTGGTGCCAATTTTTCTTTGTTCTGGAAGGACAGGGCTCTGCTTCCCAAGTCCCAGAAATGGCCCAACGTAGCATTCATCATGAGAACATGTACTCATGGAGACTCTTGGTGTTGGTCGCCTGGCAGGAGCCTCCGTGTTTCTTTCCAGGCATTTATACTCACAAGGCCATTACCCCGTTTCTCATGTGTCAGCATCTAATGTATGTAAAACCTGGGTTGAGCGTTGGTGGTGATTGTATAGGATCAGCTTAAACTAGTTTACTACCACTTATTGCTTCCCAAAGACTCAATGCTGCAATCTTCTCCAAGGTCCCACCACCTTCTTAATTGACCTCATGGTGTTACATTTAGTGAATCAGTGAAAATATGGTGAATATCTTTATGCTTACTCTTAGGCTGTATGCAAAGTAATTCATAAGGCACTCTGTTTTCCAAGACTGGTGGAAAAGATTTGAGTTTCATTCATTTTGGGTAGGAGGATAAGGGGCCTCATTTAAAATGACTGCTCCATTCGCAAGTAGCTTGTATCTTGGAAATCATGCCACTGAATGCTATAGATTTATTTAGGCCAAGGCATTGGAGTTTTAAAATAAATTGATCCAATTAAGTCTCACAAACAGTATCTCAAAGCCATCAGCCTGCAGACACATTTCTCCAGCTCTCTGCACCAAATAGGATCCTGATGTTGCTTTCTATTTCTGTCTGTGCATTTAGTTCCCTGCAGCCTGGTTTTGTTGGAAGTGGCCTAGTATCTTAAGTTTCCAAGGGCTAGTGCTACTCTCAGGGCCAGAGAAACCATCTCAAGACATTTCTCTGGGCTGGTTTATGGTGGAGGTCAAGTTGTCTCAAAACAGAGACACCAAAGAAGGCTGTTGCCAGAAGGCGAGACCCAGGTCTCCTCTGTTTCCACTTTGCCAGAGAAGACATCATTCTGACCATCTTCTTCCCGTTTGATGCCTTGCGTCCTGGGAAACTTATCTTTGAAGGCTTACTAAGAACCTGAATCATTGCTTGTTCTTTTGCTTAATGAAAACATGTTGGTCACATTTGTCTGCAGGTATCAGCCAGAGCAACCTAACATGGTATACCAGATGGCCAGAACTACCGATGACCTGGATCAAGTAGACCAGAATGAACTGGTGAGCACCAGCGATTCCCAGACAGGCTTTTTACCAGAAGCAGAAAAGTTTTCTTTGAAAACATTACTTTCACCCCCAAACATGGAGCCCTCCAGATTCTCTGGGCTAATCGTGAACATTTCAACCAGCCTCATAGGTAAGAGCCTGCCCTTCCTTGGAATGTGTCTGGGGTCCTGCTTGTTGGCATTGCATGGTTTCTTGTCGCTGAGTATGGGGGTGGGTGTCAGAAGTCCTGCTGCTGGATGGACTGTGCTACCGGTTATTCTGTCCTCATTGCAGGTGATGCCTACAGAAATAGAGCCTCCCTCTCCATAGGTTTGGGGGAGAGCTGAGGATATCATGGGAACTTGAGAAATGGTTGAGATGCATCTCTCTTTCTCTCTCTCTGTCTCTGTCTTCAGCAATTCTTATCATCATCTTCTGCATCGTGACCGTGCTTGGAAAGAAGGCTCTGACAAACGTGGAGTTGTGGGCCATCTTCATGCTCATTGTCTCTGCCGTCCTCTGCTCAGTAGTCACGGTCATCATCTGGAGGCAGCCTGAGAGCAAAACCAAGCTCTCGTTTAAGGTGAGCAGCTCTGCCTGTGCTTCTGCAGGGAGCTGCCCGATGGGACAGACCCCGCATGGGCTCTCCCAGGTGTGGGTGTTTGGCGGGAGGTACTTCCTGGCCAGCCTCAGGGGAACATGGGCCATGGGCACAGACTGCCTGGTGGGGACCTGACCCTAGCTCTCAATGGTGTAGCTCCACCTCACCCACCGGGGCGTCTCACAAATGCCATCCAGGTGGATTGTGTATCATCACCAAGCCTTGGAGGTACACTTTTAGATTTTACAAATAATAGAATAGTTCAACCTTAGAGGTAAAGTGGAATCCTTCTTCTAGCCCCTGCTTTAATGGGAACATAGCAGGAGTGGAAAATAAGAATAGAGCTTTCTTCGGCAATTAGTTGCTTAGACCCAAGCTCCCACCTGTTAGGGTTTGCCTGCCTGCATGGGGGTGTATTTACGTTGAAGGAGTTGGGGGTGCAAGGGTAGGATTGGCACTCACTTCCTCTTCCCAATGTAAAGATGGTAGCCCATATAAATCTCAGAGGTCCATATAAGTGTCAGGTGCAGGATGTTTTCTAGGTCGTTTTGTTAAATGATGCAAACAGGTGCCAGCTCCAACTCTCTGCTGTCAGGGCTGACGCTGCCACCTTGTGTCTTTGCAGGTGCCCTTCCTGCCAGTCCTTCCCGTCCTGAGCATCTTCGTGAATGTCTATCTCATGATGCAGCTGGACCAAGGCACCTGGGTCCGGTTTGCGGTGTGGATGTTGATAGGTATGTCCCATACTCCAGTGTCTCCTGAGACCTCCCACCCCTGCTGATCACTCATGTCCCTGCTACTTACTTGGCAGATGGCTAATGTCTTTGAACCTCCTCAGTTCAGATTTCAAAACGCAGTAGAAACACAGGTAGTCAAGAGTTTTCTCTCAGATAACAAGGAGCTCCCGGTAGGTTGTGGGTCCTTCCCTCTTTTTCAGATACTTTTCATTTTAATAGCCTCTTGCCTGAAGTAGTTATGTTATTGGGCAAGAGCTTGAGGTTAACAAGAGCAAGGCTGTGAGCATGAGCCTGCTGTCAATAAAGCACCAGTCGTTTCCACCCCGTGGGAAAGTCGGGACCTCACCTCTTTTCGTGGGCGGTGGGCACTGGCAGGGCCTGCAGGGGCTTGGGTGTCACCTTGTGGGTGCTGGTCCTGTCTGGGACTGACCGTGGCCTGGCCTCTCTCTGGGCCTCTGCCTCTGGGGATAGCAGGAGATGGGTCAGGTTTCTTCCTCAGTGTCCAGTCTGAGTGCTGATGAAGGGCGACTGGCCTTGACCTATGTCCCTCCGTGTCCCTGACAAGAGCAGAAATCTCAGGACCAGGTTCTGCTAAACCTCTCAGTCCGGGGCCACACCTTCGGGTAGACGGCTGCTGCTGTGCCATCTCCAGGGTGGTACTTTGCTACCCCATTCTCTGCAGACCCCTCACTCCCCTCAGAGTCTAGCCTGTGTTTAGCTGGACAGGCATCTCCTGTGGAGTCATTCTGTGAGAGCTGGCTCAGTCTGCGCTCAGCCCACTGTGGCCATTCCTGGAGACTGCAGAGCCAGGTGCTTACTTCCTGCCAGAGGTGCAGGGACTGCTTCTGAGAATCCCTATGTAAGCGCCTGGCTTCTGGGCATCACCTACTTCCTGTACTTTTGGTAGCTGAATTGAGTCTTTCCTTTAAGGACCACTCAGCAAAAGGGTGGCCCCAGGGCCACCTGGCTCACAGTCTCTGGACAGTAGTTAGAATCACAGATCTCTGGACCAGACTGATTCGTATGGTACACTCATTCCCAGGTGACCCGAATGGCCCCTGCAGTGGGCGTCACTTACACAGAGAAAAGGAGCAGCCGGGACCGTGCGGACTGCACGGAGACCCACTCTGGCAGGGAGGAGCATGGCTTCTGCTGTCCGTCTTGACCCTTCCGGTGGCCACAAGGCCCCCAATTAGGTGGTCAGTGGATGAACCTGAGGGATTGATGTCCCTTCCAGGGGCCCCCAACCGAGCAGTTCCCCCTGCTCAGGAGCTTCCCTGGTATGACGCTCTCCAGAGGGTCACCTTTGCTGGACCTGTTTGGAGTCGTGTTGTTTCTTTAAGTGTAAAGTGTAGAGAGTGGAGGCTCAGCTCAGAGCAGGCAGTGTGGCGAGGCTTTGCTAGGCCCAGGCTGCGCTGTCTGCTTCCTTGGACCCCATCTGCTCTGTTCACTGCTCTCTGCTCTTGGCCTGCAGGCTTTGCCATCTACTTTGGCTATGGGCTGTGGCACAGCGAGGAGGCATCCCTGGTCGCTAAACAAGCAAAGACTGCTGATGGCAATTTGGACCACTGCAAATGACGCACAGCCTCATCCACCGGAGGTGACAGCAGCCTTGAGGGATGCCCACAGAGCACCCAGAAGCACCTTGTTGTCTCCACCAATGCAACAGGACCCACCCACAACCACAAGGCTCCTGAGCAGCAGAAGGTGCACTGCCTGGACTGCAGCCTCAGCCCACATCTCGAAGGGCCTGCCCGTCTTGCTCTAGGGCAGGCTCACCAGGCCGGTTACTTTTGACAGCTCCCTTCCAGGGCCACTTGGCTGTGGCTGGCCACTGCATCTCCTAACTTCCCTCTGAACGAAGAAAGCAGCTCCTCCTGCCGTGCTGCTGTGGCCCCAGGCAGGATGGAGATCTCCTTCTCGTTACTGGGCAGCCAGGGCTATGTCCCCAGGCACCGTTCTGGTATTGAAAATGCGGCTACTCCCGACTCATAGTAGCCATCTCCCCGCTCAGCCTGGAACAGCCGGCCATCAGTACAAGATGAGTACCACAAAACAGTATGCCTCCACAGGCCCGCCCCTGAGCCAAAGGACAGCTTGCTTCAAAAGAAAAAACAAAGACTGGTTTTCTTTTCCTGCCCCTGCCCTCTGAGTTGTTTCCAGAAGGGGTCTTAGTGTGACCCCTTCTCCACTCTGCCACCTTGACAGAGCAGGAAGACAGAGTGGGAAGGAGGCAGGGCTGGGGGCCAGCTGCACTCCAGAACGCGTATGCAAGGGGGACCTCCTTCAGCCACATTCCCGCCGGGCCCAGCCTGTTCTTGCTGCTCTGGCATCTCATTGCTGCTGTGTCCTGAGCAACTGGAACGTGACACTGTTTATGGAGGATCGGCCTCAAATTAGCAGCGCTCAAAACACCCTTTTCCGTGGGTCTCTGCCGTTCACTGAACCCTGTCCTCTGATGCTTGCGTGTCAGTGTTTGGGGTCTTGTAAGGTTCCCAGGAGAGGTGTCCGCTTGTTCTGAGGTGATGGTGACCGTTCCTCCCCACACTTGTGGCCCCTGCCACGATCTCGTTGGCCCTTCTCTCAAGTGTAATCAAAGTGAGTCCTCCTGTTAGTTTCTGTGAATCACTCCACCAAACAAGCTGGTGCTTAACATTAACTTGGAAAATGGCCAAATGATTAGCCTGTGCCATCAGTGTATTGTTCAGAGTGTGGGGCCCGCACACTCGACAGTTGGGGTATATTGCTGTCCCTCTGTCCAAATGCCCTGGGTTTGTTTAGAGGTTTGTAACCCGGCCCAACCCCCTGCTCCATACGTCTCCACAATGAGCTGCTCTCTGCGGCACTCACAGGCCGAAGCTGGAGAAAACAAACACCAGTCCCATCGTCCTCGTCAGAGTGTAGTCCGGGAGACAGGAGGCCCTTGTTGACAGAGGTAGAGGGAGACAGACATTTCACACAATACGGAACATGTAAATGCTGCTTTCAAAGCTTATTTTCCCATTTCTTCCCCCCTGGCCTTTGGCACAAATCTGGTAGAAGCTGGTAAGTTGACAGCGCTTGTCTTTTGTCCTGCCCAGAAGACTCTTGGAGAAAAGTTTGAGTTTGTCAAACAGCCAGACGGCTAGGCTGGCCTCTGGAGGACGGCTGGGCAGTCAGCCCACCGGGGCAGGGCCCTTGGTCAGGCCCCAGGTGGATTTCCAAAGAAAGGTATTTAAATTTATGTAGATTGGTGCTGTAAACTATTTTGATAAATATTAACTTATTTTGTTTGGGTTTGGTTGTCTGCTGTTTTCTTGGGCCTGTTAGCTGTCTGCTCCATGTGGCTGATATTTTCCCACATAAAGAACTGGAGGGAGGTGTGTCTAAAAGAGAATTTTTTTTTTTTTAATTTCTCTTTCTGGTTGAAATATCCATGAATTTTCTGGGTGAGCAGAGAGCAGAGAGCAGTGAACAGAGCAGATGGGGTCCACGGAAAGTGCCCAACAGACTGTGATTACAGTTGACCTTTTCACTAGCAACACCCATCCTTCTGCAAACTGAAAAGGTGCGATTCTCCTGCACTTCTCACGGATGAGAACCTGCCGACAGGCCAGGCGCGGCCCCTCCTTCCGCAGCCCAGAGCCAGACCTGCTCACAGAAGGCGCGGGGCTCAGGCTAAGGAGAATCCCTCACCCTCCCTCCAGGCAGAGCCCCAGTGTGGGGCAGGGCCCCCGAGGGTGACTCAGACATAGTGCACGTGGTCCCTGCACTCTTGCTGAGAGTAGTTTGTTCTCTTCGTGTCTGAGGGCCATGACATAGGGATGGTATTGGGGCTAACCTCTCAATGTGAATAGACCCAAAACACCTCATCCTGCCCCTGAAATACACACACACACACACACACACACACACACACACACACACACACACACACACACACACACACACACACACACACACACACACACACACACACACACACACACACACTCAGGCAAAAAGAAAATCCACCGAAAGTGCTCCTCCCACCAAACAAGAACAGGATTGTCAGTTTTGCAGCTCGGCCAGTATTTTCCTACACAAATTTCACACATCTGGAGACCCTCTGGGGATGTTGTGTCTACTCATCTGTGCCCCAGCCCCAAATGCTGAGGAGGGAAAGACCCTTTGTGCTGAGTAAGTGCCCCTTCCTGCCTCTGAATTCCCATCGCATGTTTCCAGGGCCTGAAAACTCACAAAGGAGCAAATTGGAGCCCCAGGGCCTCTGCTGAAGAGGGAGAGGGAAGGGGTTTCCAAGGAAACAGCCGGCCTCTGGGACCTTCCAGAAGGGGGACCCTTGGCCTCTGCACATGCCCCACCCTGCCCCATCAGCTCACACTCCCTCGCCCCAACTCTGAGCTGGATTTCTTTTTCCAAACCAAGAAGGAGTAGTGATAGAGCCATCTTTTCCAGGCTGTTTTGGAAGGACTGTTGCCAGAACCCCTCACATCTTGCCCACCTTTGGTTTTATTCCATTGCGTTATCAGGCAATCAGCCACCTGCTCCCACGTGCTGATGTGTGTTTTGGACACCACAGGTCTGCCTCCTGCTGTGTGTTCCCGCCCCAGCTCCCAAGGCCCTGACACACTGCCCTCTGCCCCTGTGGCAAGGCCTACGTTCACACTTGGACGAGGCACCTGGCCCTGCCTGATCCTTGACCACTGCAGTGGTTCTGCTGCATGCGTGGGGGTGGGAAGGTGGATTCTGTCAGGTGTTCCCTCCACTCCCACCACTAAGGCTGTCTGAATTGACTAGGTTTTGCAATCCCAATAGGATGGCCTCTAACCTAACATTGGAGACAGACCTATGAGGTCAGGGTGGGAGGCTGGGTTCCTTGGGTGAGTGTGGACACACCTCACGGAGGCCCTGCCCATTAGGTAAGCTCACTGGCATTTTGGGGACCTCTGCCTAGCTTTGTACCAGGCCCCACTGTTAAACACCTAATACAAGCCATCACCATGAAGACAGGCCCCATGACCAGCGTGTTCCAGGATGCATGGAGAGGGAGTGTTTGTGGGCACATCCATCCTGCTGGGCGAAGGTGTGTGATGCGTATTTATGGAACTGGTTAGTTCCCTTTCAATGGAACTAGATATGTTATGTATAATCTAAACTATATCTGTTTGCCATCATAAGGAGAGTATTGTACTTAAGGTTCTTTGGGGAGAGGAGATGTAGATTTTGTCAGACTCTCCTGGACTTTTTTTGGTAATGAAATGCTTTATTACCATCCAGTGGTGTAAGAAGCTAAACTCTGTATTTCCTCATCGTCATTGTGATGCCTGAAAATTAGGCCAGAAAATGTCAACTGACGTTCATCTCCGTCACTATAATCCAGAGTTTTGTGCCCATTGCTTGCTGAAGTAGCGCTCTCTTTCAAGGGGACATGGACTGACCAAGGGTCTCAGGCGCAGTTACCAAGGAGCCATCCTGGATCGTTCTCCAGATGTGGAGCTTGAGATGGACGACCTTGGCCGTGAAGTCCAGGCGATTTTCTCAGGGTGTGAGAGTGTCCGCAGGCTCAGGAAGCAGGGCTAGGAAGATGCACTTAGACTTTGCTAATTTAGTAACAAGGTATGATCTTGTGTTTCTTGATGATAAACTTTTTAATTTGAGAACTTATTCTCCTATTTGAGAAGCTATGATATATATTTAAAATAAGTTTCCTGTTTAAGTTGTGCCTTTCAGCATCACTGGGTGCAAGGAGCACCAAGGGTGATGATCCCCATGAGGGCTGGCTTATCACCAAACCTGAAGAGCTGTGGTTTCTCCAGTGAACGTTTTCTTCTATTGAACATGGAGCCATTATTAAATGAGTTTTGTTTTTTATTATGTAAATTGTAAAGTATTTTTTGTTTGATGCTCTATTTTTCTAATAGTTTTCTTACAATTATGATACTAGAGTTAGATTTTAACGCTAACTGCAAATCAGGTTGGTCTCTGCTGGTCCCTCCTGTTTTCACTTTATTTTAAGAACAAGCATAGATGTTGCCCATCACTTTTTTAAAATGTGAAACTGCATCCCATTTTCGCTGACAACACTGTGCATCGACAACTTCTTACTGTACTTGATGTTGTAAAATCAAACTGTTTTGTGGTACATTATCTCATGCTTCTGCAAATTCTAATAAATTCTGTAGCTTCAGTGTGCACGGTGTCCGTCTCAAGAATTCCAGCAGCGTTGGCCAGGTCCCCAGGAGTGGCAGTGCCCCACCGAGAGGTCCAGATCCCGCGCTTTGCTTCTGTAGTATCTTCCTGCCTCCCCACAGGCCGGTGTTCTATCGCCTCCTTCAGCCATTGGGTGGGAATCCTTATTCCAACAATAAGCTGGGAAACCCAGAGCCAGGAACCCCTAGAGCCCTCATTTATGATCCTCTGTCGCTGTCTCCCCGCTGCCCACTCTCCAGACTTGGCTTGGGTTTGGGCCCCAGAGGTTTCATTTGCTGAAGGACTTGGGTGTGGGGTGCAGCTAAACCCCTCACCAGAACGCCCCTCCACACCCACCATTGCTTAGGGAGGATGGGTGCATGCAGCGCAGGGAGAGGGTGGGGAGGATTGTAGCTGTTCTAATACTTGATCTATCTGTCCCGTTCCCCTTGAGAAAGGATCATTTTCTTGCAAGGAAGGCAAATTCAGTCAAATTGACCTTAGCTCTCAGACACTGACACACAGTGATCCAGTGATCACGTGGGCAAATCTGTTGCCAGAAAGACAAGGCCTAACCTGTGTGTCATCTCAGCTGATGACAGTGCTGGAGGGGACACCCAGGAGAGCAGAGAGAAGGGCAGGGAGCTGCTGTTGGGCCTGGCGCTGGCGGCTTGTCATGGGGAATAAAATACTGACGACCAGGCACATCACCTGGTGGTCGGCCAGATGGTAAAGTGGAACACAAACCCCACGGTGTGGAAGTGTCCCCAACATGTCCCCAGGGTGTGCAGTGTCTGGGGACGCCGGCAGGCAGGAGTCCATTGCACCCCCCAGGGCAACTTCTCAGAGGTCTCCAGTGAGCCCAGTCGCTGGCCTTCAGGACCAGTGGGCGTCAGTGTCTCAGAGAGCCCAGAACTGGGACAGGACCATGGTGGCAGGGGATGCGAGTGTCCGCTAAGCACTGGCCTGAGCTGAGCGCATGGTGAAGCCTCTTCCAGCAGTGCCACACTGCCACCTAGTGGCCTGCCACAGGGTTTCCAGCCTTTTCTTAGGGAAACCTTGAGCCCCAGAAAGGATCCAGGTTGCAGGCCTTGGGAGAGTCGCCCGAAGCACCTTTTCCCTGCACAGTTTGGTTATGATACACTTCTGCTGAATCCAGAGCTGTGCCAACAGCTTGGCATTCGCAGTAACAAGGAATCCTGTAAAGGCTCTTCACCAGGTGACAGCCAGGAATTGCGGCCACCTTGCACACCGACCACTCTAGCCCAGCCTGGCTCAGCCCCCAGAGCAAGGCGGGGTTGGAATACCTACTGGGGGTAACACTGCTGGCCCCTATTCAAAGGGAACAGTTTCGTTTGAGCAAATCAAGCCTGCCTACCAACCCATCAATGCAGTCACTGAAAAATGTACTGTGAGAAAAGGCTCAGGGACCAAACTGGCAGCACTTTTGCAAACGAGCTGAGCCCTTTGGCCTGTTTCAGATGGCCAGCACCTAATCCTAGGGGACTCAGGTTGGGTGGGGAAATGGAGAAGCTGTGCGAGTTACACTTTCTCACGGATACTTTAACATTTTACTTCGCAAAACAGTGAAGTTGGCCCTGGTGGGGTAGCTCAGTTTGAGTGTTGTTCCAATACACCAAGGTTGCGGGTTTGATCCCCGATCGGGACACATACAAGAAGCAACCAATGAGTGCATACATAAGTGGAACAACAAATTGATGTTTCTGTCTTTTTCTCAAATCATTAAATAGAAAACATTTTTTAAAAACACAATGAAGTCACTTGCTGAGTGCCTGCCGGTGGTCTGCAGTCACTGGAGAGGGGATGCAATACACCCCCTGCTACATTAACCTGGGTGCAGGGAAGGCAGAAACCACCACCCAGAGAGCAGCAGCTGTGCGCGGTGGCCTGCTGGTTGTCCGTGCAGTGGGTGCCCTGGCGTGCTGCACCCAGCCAGGACCCTGGGTCACTTGCAGCAGAGTGACTCCAGCTTAGAGCTGTGTCTTGGCTGGAAGAGCCTCAGAGACTTGAACTAGCGCCCCCCCCCCCCCCCGCTCCTCCCCCCGGGGGAGGGGGTGGAGAACAGAGCTGGGCTGGCTGAACACAGGGAGCCTGTTGTTTTGTTTTTAAGAGGTTTGAGAGAAGCAGAGTGGTTAAAAAAGATATTAAGCAAACTTAAGTGATTTAATTGCCCTTGTCTTAACAACTTTGGGTGTTTTTTGTGTATATTTAAGCATTTGATCCAAACATTCCAGTGGGCAGAATGCTGATTCATAATAACATTGTGCAGTCCCAGAGATCTGGTTTGATGCCTATACTCCAGTGATGGCAAACCTATGACACGCGTGTCAGAGGTGACACACGAACTCATTGTTTTGGTTGATTTTTCTTTGTTGAATGGCATTTAAATATATAAAATAAATATCAAAAATATAAGTCTTTTACTATGGTTGCAAATATCAAAAAATTTCTATATGTGACACGGCACCAGAGTTAAGTTAGGGTTTTTCAAAATGCTGACATGCCGAGCTCAAAAGGTTCGCCATCACTGCTATACTCTGAGGCAGCACCAGCTGTTCAAACAGGTGAGACACCTTGTTTTATTGTGCTTTGATTTATTGCACCTCACACATGTTGCATTTTTTACAAACTGAAGGCAAGGCCCTCCACTAGTTAAAAGATTACAACTTGCTTTATTGCAATATTTGTTTTATTGTAGTCTGGAACTGAACCCGAATATCTCCGCAGTATGCCTGTACCCACTTCCGGGTTTCTACCTGAGCATCGCTCCTTCCTGCTGAGATGAGTGACCCAAGTCCCACGCAGGGAGAGCCGGCTGTGCAAGGCTCCTTGCACAGAGGAGGTGACCAAGTGGTTGACTTTAGAGGTCTCTTCTGCCTGCTGCAAATCAGCTGTGAGAGGGGAGAGTTCTCTGCAGACAGGAGGAAGCGGCTCTAACGTCGTCACTCCCTGCACATGCCAGTGGCTGAGTCACCCGCCTGCTCAGTAAAGGTGAGACCTCACGTGTGGGGGGAAAGGAAAGTGGTTATTATAAAAGTGGAGGACACAAGACACATCAAAAGACACTAACAGGCTGGGACAGGTTGACAAGTGAATCAATAAATAGGTCGTCACTATCAATAACCTGGAAGCTGGGTGACTTAGAGGGGATTCTGTGGTCCTTGCAGGTCTGGAAGTGACTCAAGGGGATTTATCATCCTCGAAAGCTCTCTTGTTCAGCAGCTGTTCAGGACGGCAGACTTGCTACAGTCTCACTAAAGTCCCTACCACTCCTATATGCCCCACAGGGAACTGGACAACTAGGGGTCTCCCTTGCATCCTTAAGCAGGGGCAGGCTGGCCAAGCTGGCCGCAACCCAACCAGAGGTCAGGATTGGGGAGCAAGTGCTTTCAGGCTGAAACAAATGTGCTGGCTGCACAGAGTATTATAGGAAGAGCCACCGAGCTGTCCAGGCTCCTGTGTCCCCTGTTGGCATGAGAAAGCCTGACAGATCGTTGTGCGCGATAAGGAACTGCTGTCTGTGACCATCACACCAGGAGGGCTCCTCCTTGCTGCTCATGAGAGAGCTCTATGGCCATCCAGGCATGAACTGGCAGGATTTAGGACACATCAAACTTTCATTGGGGGTAGAATCATAACCCTGCCTAGGGCTGAATTTGAAATCGATGGTAAAGGAATTGCACTCAATCTTTTGTGTCCCTTTCCCACTGACTCCAGCCCACCCAGCCTACTAAAGACAGCGGGCTGAGCAGAGTCACTGAGCCCCCCGAAAGCCAGGACCAGGCTCCTGGAGATCCTGGGCTGCAAATATGGGTGTAGGGGCCTCGAACCTGTTGAATCAGGGCAAGAGGTCTGGAGACTCAGTGGCTGACCCTGGCAAAACACAGAAAAAAAAAATCCAGCCTGCCAAACACCCCCCTGGCTGCTATGGATCCAGCCCGAATTTCCTCAAGCCTGAGCCGGTCAGGCCAAGAGTTACATCAAGTGCGTGTCACGGGAGCTCCCTCAAATTAACTTTAATATGCTTCAAACACAAATATGCCATACAGAAAGTGTAGGGGCTGGGTAAGGAATGTGTGACCCCATTCAAGCAATCACACCCAGTGTGCCAGTCCATCAACCCCTCCCCTCTCAGACACCCGGCTAGAATCCTGCCCCGGCTCGGGGGCCCGGCAGTGGGGAAGGGCACACACTCAGCTCCCAAATGCCAAGAAAAGGTCGATGAGGTCTGATGGGTTTGTCTGAGGCGGCGGAGCTGCGGCATCTGTAAGTGGAAACAGCTCGGGCCTGGGACGTGATGCCAGGACTTCCATGTTGAGAGGTCCAAGTCCTAATAGCGTGCGGAGTGGCAGAAGGGAGCACAGTTCCAGGATAACGGCCAGAGGTGACGGGAGTCCACGGTGAAGGACGAGGCCAGGGCAACGTAGGAATTAGCTCAAGTGCCCAAGGTGAGGGCTGGTCAGGGCAGAGCTCCAGTCCACCTGGTGAGGGATTATTTAGTGCTAACATCACCACGCCTTGGCCACAATAGGCTAACACGCTGTAGCACATCCTAACAGAACACTGGAGTCGGTATTGCTGTGTAACTGCATTTAGCAGGTGTCCCTATGGACGCAGTTCCTAATTTGGAGAGCTGAGCTACCGCTGAAACTGTGTTTGGAGGTGGTGCCGCTAAAAGAAGACATAACTGTGTACTTTGTGAACGTGGCATAATCTACTCTAATGGAATGCCCGACTCAATATCTCAGCATCATGCAGAGCCATGAGAGGAGAAATGTTTCTTTGATGGGCATCTACTGTGTATGTCCCCGGGATGGGCGGATACTATTGGAGGTTTGCTAGAAACAAGATGGAACTTAAGCAGAAGCCCAACCGTGACTCAGGCAGGGAACACAGACCAGGTCTGTCTTCATGTGAGCGAAGCAGGCAGGCCTTTGGGCAAGCCGACCCCTTCCTTCTGTGGGCCGTCTCTTCCCCACCACAGATGTCCCTGCCTGAGTCCACTTGCCTTGGTCATACTCAAAGACTGCCCTGTGCTCAGGACAATTTCCAGGGGCCTTAGGGAGGGAAGTACAGGGTCTCTGTCACAAACAGGAAACAAAGGCATCATTATCATCATATCAATTGTTAAAACTACTTCCCCATTGGGTGTCATGCTCCTAACCTTCCACAGCACTACAGGAACACCTCTCACGCTCTAATTCTACCATTTCAGAGACAGATGCCAGTCCAGTAGCCAGTGACCACTGGCTGGAGTTTCAGTGGGCTCCTCTGTGTGGAAGGACCTTTTGGGTCTAAGATGGAGCACTGTCAGCTGTGGCATTGCTCGATGATCCTACAGAAAATACACCTGGGTTCCTGGAGGGTCAAGGGATGGTCTAGCTCAGCGTAGAATTGCTCCCCCAGGACGGAAGAACTGGTTTTCTGGAAGCCCCTGCTAGAACCCCTGAGCCATCTCAATGCACAGTGATGGGACTGAGTTACTGAACCAAACTGAAGGGGAGGTTGCTATGAATGGGGGCCTGAGGGTCATATCGGTGGGTTGGCCACTTGCAGCATCAGATCAGAGCAAACCACCTAGAATGCCAGAGCGTCCCTGCTCTGGGCTCAGTCAGGGCACAGATCCTGTCAGCAGTTTTCCTCTTGAGGCCGCAGGGCGAATGGTCTTGGTCAACTCCAAGGTCATCCTCACCCTCCCTCCAGAAGGGCTTGCTCTCCCATATTTCCCCCGAGGGAGCAATAGCTGAAGGACAGATTCCAGGATGTCGTTTAGGAAAAAAGCAAAACTTGTGTTTACAAGACTATAGATGATTCACTGTCATGTCGAAACATCCAAAAAGCTGCTAAACCCCGCAGGGTTTCCCACTGCGCTCCCTTAGCCGCTCACCACAGGAGCCTTGATCATTAAAGCCTGCGAATGGAGTAATGGTGACTTCAGATCATGTTGACTAAGAAGCTGATTGTTCCAAAGGCAGTTACCGTTCACAAGTCGCTGGTGTTTGTGTTAGATACAGTACCACTTGGTGGCAGGTCGAAAGGCGCTTCTTCTCAGTATCTTTTTTTTTTTCTTTTCTATTTTGGGTAGAAATATTCCTGGGAAGCTAGATAGAAATGCATTTTCATTTCCCAAGTATTCTTAGGCACAAGTTAGAAAACTGCTGACCTTCACCAAAATATGTCAGCACTTCATGTTATAAAAAATGCAATTTAGAACCACCGCGTGTGCAGATACGTTCATTGACATATCTACACACATCGGTGCAGCACACAATGATTATTCAGTATAGATTCCAAACTGAACTATCTGTCACTAACCTGAAATTCTGCAGTGAAAATTCATTGCTCAAAAACAACTGGCATTTCTTTCTTTTGGCTCTAACTACGGTCCAACGTTTGCACATCAGACACGACCTCGAACACTTCCCTCAGTGCCAACGCAGGGGAAGAGCAGTGGACCCGGGGAGGGCGCCGCTGTGCAGCTCCTGAGCATGCGCGGGGCTGGCCGCGGTCCAGACTCCCTCCAGGTGGAAGCGCGGGGTGCGTGAGGGGCCGCAGCTCCGAGGGCCGCGTGGCGTTGTCATCTGGGCGTGGTGACCACTTTGGCGGGTGAGGAGGGTCCGGAGGAGGAGCCTCGGTAAACAGGGGAAGTGGGGGTGAGTTTAATTGGGCTGGTTGGGTCCCCAGTTTGGAGCTTCCAGAGCAACTCTTCATTGGTGCGGCTCAGCCTCTTCTTCTCCTGGGCCTCCTTCTCGGCGTACTCCTGCAGGTTGGCGTTCTCCTCCGACAGCTGTCTGCACGGGGGAGAGGACAGTCATGCCTCAGGGCCTTAGCTCGCCACACGCCAGGCCAAGGACGCCTGCGGGGGCAGCGGGGGTAAGTCGGATCCTAACCCACAGTCTCGGTTGAACCACTATTGCGGCTTGTCCCACC
>NW_005369552.1:2004818-2027462 GCF_000412655.1 Myotis brandtii | reverse complement strand
GGGGGGGGGGGGGGGGGGGTATCTCCACATCCTTCCCTGGAAGTTGGGGACCTCAGAGCAGGGGACCAAGATAGAGACCATGTCACCAGGAGCAGCTGCATTTGGCTACACGGCTTCTCTCTGGCACATTCCATCTCTGCTGTCCTCTGTCAGGGCCAGCCCTTCGCTGCCAGGGCCAGGCTGGCCCATGGCGACAGCTCAGCAGCCAAGGGAGACGTGGGTCTGCACTGCTGAGCTGGCCAAGCACAGGGTGGTGCACATGGTGGTTCCCTTTCCCTGGGAACACCCAGCGGCCCCTCTCCCAAATCCGCCCTGGGAACAAACCTGGGCAACACCCAGCCGCGTCGGGGCTCCTGCTGTATGCTTTCTGACGGTCGGGGAGGCCTCACAGCTCAGAGGAGTGAGGTAAATTGGATGTTGGGACACAAACAGGACCCTCAAGCTCAGCAGTGAAGCCGCTTTGTGGGTGACACATGGTTTGTGAGTTTAGACACCTGCTCTGCCTACCTCGTGACAACAGTATTCTGGTCAATCCTTGCTCTGAGATCTTCGTTCTGCTGCTGGAGAACTTGGATTTTCTCCTCCAGGATAATGTTCTTTTCCGCCTGGAAAGGGTGCAGTGTTAGGAGGCCCCTGGCAGGGCTGTCTGACAGGAAGGAGACCAGTGCCCTGGAGGGTTATCAAGAAGCGTGTTTTGCAAACTACAGTGTGTAGTGCACTGGTGGCTTGTAAAATTAGGTTAGAGGGATGTGGTCAGCATTTGTTGAAAACAGAATAAAGCAGAAGAGAAAATACCAGAATGTGCTGTATTTAGTAAAAGTAAGTATAGTTATATGTATTTTAGATATATTGTTTTATTTCACATATATTATGCACGTGTGTGTATGTATATACTGGAATCCTGTGTAGAATATATTTTTATAGTGAGTGTCCCCAGGCCGTTGCCATTGTTAGAGATATGCCGTGATCAGCACCAGGACCTAGTCTGGCTAACGGGTCCCATGGGCCTCCCTGTACTGCATTACCCCCCCTTGCTGGGTGCACCCTATGACATTCTAAATGAATGGAGAGATGGAAACATGGACACATTTTCCCTTCTGAGACTATGGGCAGCCAGGAATGCAAAGCACAAGACCATCTTGGCACATTCTCAGAAAAATCACAGCACCCAGGGCTGTTACTGCTCCACAGTTTAGACCCTTCTCTCTGTCAGAGGGTCTCACAGGGCCCGAGACCTCGCTGAAGTACAGTTCCATTCTAATATGAAGTTTAAAGTAAATTATTTTTGAAAAGAATGTGACAAATTCTATATTAGTGTAGTTAATCTTTAAGGAAAACGTTCACCTCTCCAAGAATAAGGGTTAGGAATCAGAGCCAAAGAATGGTCCTCTGTCTCTGCTCTTCATCAAGACACTCTCACCCAGCCCTCCACTTTGCTCTAAGGAAGTGGGACGTGATTAAATCAGTAGCCCCCACCCCATACACACAACTGCTTCTGGAATGAGAAGTCATGAATGCCTGCAGAAAGCCTAAAACATGGCAAAAACAGCCACATCAGCCTCTAGGCTTGTCCGTGATTGAACAACTGGATGCAGATGGCCCAGCCTGGAGGAGGAGGGTTGCTATCCTCATGTTGGTTGGACTACAGGCAGGACCAGGAGGGAAGGGCTCTGTCCCTGAGCTCCCAGTGGTCTTAGCTGTTGTCTTGCTGGGAAGCTCTGGGCTGCCGAGGGCTGCTGAATGGTGCCACGTGGCCACATGTGCCCCAACCGGAAATCGAACCATGACTCCAGATTAATAGTTCGGCACTCAACCACTGAGCCACGATGGCCAGGGCTGTCTAATCATTTTCTATAATGCACATATTTTCCTTTTATAGTATCAAAAGTTTGTTTTACATATAACAATTTATAAAAAGAAATAAAAGGAATAAAACATAAGAATTTATCTGAGAGCCTTGGGTCAAGTTCCAGTCAGGATGGTATCTCCTTGGAAACTGGCTTCTCTGCTACTAACTTTGGACAATCATCTCCTCGAGCCCTGGCGTGGCCCTTGTGCCTAAAGGTAGAGAATGAACTTTGGGGTGCTCTGTTCCCCCAAAGGGGCGCCCTTTGCTGGTTCTGTGGAAGCCAGGCTGAAAGGTGAGGCCGAGAGTGGTGAGAGCGCTGGGCTGGGGCTCCCTTCCACCTGGGCGTAGCCACTGATTGGCTTTAGTGAGGTGCCCTGTCCCAGGCCCCCATCTCTAACTTGTGAAAGGAGGCTCCCAGCACCTCCTTCACAGCCCTGCTGTCAGAACAAAGGCATGGAGAGTGCTCTGCGTGGTGCCTGGCACACGTCAGTGATGCTCATCTGTGCTGGCTGATCACACGTCCGCCAGGGAGGAGTGAGGAAAGCACTTCAGAGGGATGGGGCGGGGATGGAGGCTGCAGAGTTGTACAAAATGAGGCCACCTCTGAGACCCCTGGCTACCTAGGAAAGGCCTTGGGACTCAAGGATAGAATTCTCCACTCAGGTGGTAGCAATGGGTTCAGGGCTCGCGTCCTGAACGGTGTCAGTGTTGACATCAACGATGACAGTAAGGTTGCTAGGCTCTCCCCAGGAAATAGACCAACTCACCAGCTTTTCCAGCTCAATAATCTTCTTTTCCTGCTGATGTATTTGCTGATTCTTCATCTCTAACACCTGCTTCAAACTCTTCATGTCTTCTTCCAAGTGCTGATAGGGAGCCAGTGCAACCTATAGGGGCAGAGAGCAACAAGCTATCTTCCCGGTCCTGGCAAAGGCCACTGCTCACCACAGTCATGGATTTCACTAAAGCTAGTCTTCTTTAACCAGCTGCCCAGTAGGCACTGGAGCATCAGCTCACACAGCCCTCCCTGGTAGAGATGCCCACTGGTGTCCCACTGGGAATGCGACTAAAAGTCCAGCTCCCTGGGGAAAAGAAGAGAGAAAGCCATCACCACTGGAGAGTGTGGGGGCTGGAATGGCCGGATGCTACCAGCCCATCCCCAGAGGGAGCTGGTGCGGTGAAAGGAGTCAGTTTGACACTGGCTTTGGACAGTCACTCAGACCACTTGGTTCAGCAGGTGGCGGGGATTTCCAGGTGCCAGCTGTGCCCTTGGAGAGCCCCAGCCCAGCATAGAAACAGAGCAAAGTGGTTTTAAAAGCAGAAAAGGCATTAAAAAAAAAGAAATGTTAGAGTGAGGTTGCCAGATGTAACAACAACAACAAAAAACCCATAGTAAAGTGGGTTAAACTTGAATTTCAGATAAACAACATTATATTTAGTATAAGTATTGAAAGGGACATCCTTATACTAACTTCTCTGTAATGCAGGTTTAACTGGGTGTGATGTGCTGCATATGGCAACTGTACACCAGAGGGGAGGAACTGTGCCAGCTCTTCTGGCAAAAACTCGCTCAACCTACTCACTCGGGCCTCAGTGGAGCCTCCCCGTGCCAGCCTAAGGGAGCTGGAGAGGACAATGGCGAGGTGGTCCTGGCCGGGCCACGCTTGTCCCAGGAGCTCAGGCACAGTGGCGGGAGCCGTGTGCCGTGTGGCAGGAGTAACATTTAGATGGAGAAACCCCCGCTGTCCTGTCTGAGAGGTGCTGACAGGAATATGTGTAAGATCCGGGAGGGCCTGACCAGCTGTCGCTTTGGTAGCAGATTCGCACAGAGGCCCTGTCATCGGGGTGACTGCTGAGGAAGCCACAGGGCTTCCCGGGGAGAAGTCCACAGAGCCCCGCTGAGCCCCGCGGTGCTGGAGGCCTGGGAAACTCGACACCTCCAGCTGCTCTTCAGTGTTTTTCTGCAAAGCCTCCTCGAAGCGTCTGGCTCGGTCCCGCAGAGACTGGCTCTGGAAGGTCAGCGTGTCCACCTGGTCCTGCAGGAATGACACAAGGAGTCCAGCTCGGTCCTCTGCGGACACTGCAGCCCGGGGAGCCGTGATGACGGCCTGTGCACACGCCAAGGGCATCAAGCTGAGGCAGGTGCTCAACATGGTGTGACAGACCTCCCGCGTCAGCCTCGCTCGCGTTCCAGCTGGGGCTCTCGCTGCCCCACCCCATTTTACAGCCCAGCTCTCCCACTGGCTCCATCGGCCAGCTCCCTCTCCTTCCAGGATCACTTCTGGCTCCTCTTGGCCTCCCTGGGCCTCAGGACTGGGGTGCAGGTCCCTGATGTGAGCTGAGGCTGTCCCGCCTTTTTAGACTATCTGTCCCCTCAGTTTAGACCTTCTGTTTAGACCAGTGATGGCAAACCTTTTGAGCTTGGCGTGTCAGCATTTTGAAAAATCCTAACTTAACTCTGGTGCCGTGTCACATATAGAAATTTTTTGATATTTGCAACCATAGCAAAACAAAGACTTATATTTTTGATATTTATTTTATATATTTAAATGCCATTTAACAAAGAAAAGTCAACCAAAAAAATGAGTTCGCGTGTCACCTCTGACACGCGTGTCATAGGTTCGCCATCACTGGTTTAGACCATGCTCCTGGCCCCCAGCACACACCAGCCACAAGGCAGCCCTCCGTGTGCCGGCTGAAGGAAGGTGTGTCTGAGGGGGCACCACACCCCTTCCCTGGCTCACCCCTCCCTGGCAACCCTAGCAAGGACTGATCATCAAAGTTCTCTGCCCAATGACACAATTTCTGTAACATTAGAACCTACGGAATTCCAATGAACTCTTCTCTCAAGAGAAATGGCCTCATTCCAGCCGACACAAGGAGCAAGGTATTGTAAATTATGGAATTGTACAGACTAACACTGTAATGTATGAAGTGCCTGGCTTGACTGCTTTCTTCATCATGGCAGACAACCCTGTTTGGCAAACCAGCCTTGGTTTTTTCTTGTCCTCTTTTTTTGTTTCTTTGTTTCCAGTTACTTCCATTTCATCTTAAATAACAAAAGCCCCCACAGTGCCATTAAAAGCCAAGGCTGGGTATTAGGGCAATGCGGTCGTCAGTGGGAGTCTGCACCCACAGGCCCCGGCGACGTAGGCAGTGGTGCTCTGGAACCTGACTACCACACCCCGGTGCCTCCCCAGGCCGCGGCACCAGCTGTGTCAGGGCCGTTAGAGGTCGAGTTTCTTTCAAGCCTCTCCTCCTCCATCAAAAAGCAGAACAGCAAAAGCGCATCAGGCAAATACCACCTAGGATGGACCTCAAATATCAAACTGGTGTTTCTGCCGCATTCACCATGACTCAACACCAATCCCCAGGCCCACGCGGTGCGCAGCAGTCACACGGCACAGGCTGCTTCCAATTGGATTGGCTCCTGTATGTCAAGGATGAGGCCCAGCACCGCCCCTTAGGAGCTAACCAACGGCATGATAACAATAGTGAGGGTAATAAAAATAAATATAACAAATAATATTAGCCACTATCAGAACAGCAAGAGCTGCTGCTTATTAGCATTTGCCGGGAGCCAACCCGGTGCTGCACACTTTACACACGTCACTCCTCGCGGAAGGAACTGTCAGCACCGTTTCACAGACGAGTAACCAAGGCTCCCGGAGCTCACATATTGCCCAAGGTTTCAAAGCTAGTAAGAGGGGGCGCCGTGGGATTTAAGCCCGAGTTCAAATCTCTTACCACAAGCCTGCTGCTCTAGCTGCCAGTCCCTGGAGACAGTTGGCTCTAGCAGCTCCACCCTCCTTGTACCAAATAACCTCCCGCCCAAATGGTTCTGTCTGCTACAGGGTGTTGCCCGTGGGATGGCAGGGGCGGAATGAAGACTCACTCACGGGGGAAACAAGACCTTCTCTGCGGTTTGGGGCTGGTGGGTCTCTGTTACACCACAGTCTGGCTTTCCCTTTCCGGGCGTGCATTCCTGAGGACAGCGCACCTGATGCTGCGAGAGGGATGCATGAGGAAGGCAGTTTGGGATAAATTTGCTGAGGATGAGCCCGTGAGGACTGCGTGTTGCAGGCCCATTGATGGGAGGGTGGTGGGCTTACTGCAGACTGTTTCCTGTTTAGAAAACATGGAACAGCACACTCAGTAGTGTGACATTGGTGTCACAAGCATGGGTGCTTGCGTAGGCAGGGCCGCCTCTGTGTGATGCATGCTGCCAGGGGAGAGTCAGCCGTCAGAGGCAACACTCCTGGCTTTGTGTTAGTTATGGTAATCAGTGCGTATTTGTTGTTATTGTCATCACAATGTCCAGGTGTGAGTGTCCCCAATATTAAAAATTAGCCTTGCTCTGATTGAGATGCCCACAGCTGGGAACGGAAGCACCCTAGCTTCCCAGGCAGCTCCTCCCTGGGGCTGTGGGTGGCCATCATCTTTCCACAGAGCAGCTGGCAGGGTCTCTGGAAGGAGGAAGGGGGTGCAGGTGAGCTGGGGCCCCTTCAGAAGGAAGCCAGGCTGCTCCCTGGCATGAGACCCGCATGTCGTGTAGGTTGGCAGTGGAGGCAGGGAAGGTTCTTTCCGTCTCACCCACCTCCAGGTGATGGAAGTCCTTTGTTTTAATCCCAGACATGTCCTATGGCTTCTGCCCTTCGCAGGCCTCCTGACACCACTCCCTGCCTAGCATGCGCTTCTCCCAAGTCCCTTTCCTCACACACAGCGCGGTGACTCCTCTGACCACAGCAAGTGTGGCTCAACCTTGGATCTCCGTGGCACTCATTGACGGTATTATTCCCTTGGTGCAAGGATGTGCTACCTTTTGTGGGTGTCTGTCACTCTTTCTGCCACCACCCTCTGAGTAGACAATAAATTCCTTAGGACAGGGGAACGTCTTTTCTCCCTCTATATCCCAAATGTTTGTGGACAGGACTAACGATGCTGCCATTAGCTTGACTTCAGGGTTAAGGAGATACTAACCTGTAATGACAGCCGCAGCTTTTCAAAACTGTCTTCTAATTCTTTCTTTTCAAGCTCATGGGTAGACATCAATTCTGGAGAGAAGACATCAGATTGTTAAGTTAGCTTTTCATCTGAAAAGGATCAAACAAGACTCTTGCCAGACTAAATGAGAAACGGGTGAATAGCAGACGCTGGTATACAGCAGACTTGAGCCTAAAGAGACTTCTCCATTACTTTGGAATTGTAGGCGGTGTTATTTAGAAGAGAAATAAAGAGGGAGGGAATAGGAGAAAGGGAGAGAAAAGGGGGGGGAGTAAATAGAGCGTGCACACACACTCATTTCTATACCCGCTCTCCCACCATCCGGACAAGTCAGCTCCTCCATCCACTTGGTTGATTCTCCAAGTTTTCCTAATGGGAAAGCAACTGGGTGATCAATGTTCAGTCTCCATCTCCTTCCCCTCCCAGGGCCACTCTTTCTTTCCACCACAAAGCAGCCATCTGGGCCGCAGGAGGGAGCTTTCAGAGAGCTGAGCTGTGAGCAGCCTCCGTGCTGCCTGGGCTCGCTGGAGAGCGACGGGTGAACAGGGCGAGCGCTGTGTCTGTGAGGCCTTATGGGAAAGCAACTGGGTGATCAATGTTCAGTCTCCATCTCCTTCCCCTCCCAGGGCCACTCTTTCTTTCCACCACAAAGCAGCCATCTGGGCCGCAGGAGGGAGCTTTCAGAGAGCTGAGCTGTGAGCAGCCTCCGTGCTGCCTGGGCTCGCTGGAGAGCGACGGGTGAACAGGGCGAGCGCTGTGTCCATGAGGCCTGAGCCACACTCTGAAAACCACAGATCTCTAGGGTTTGCTTGAGCAAAGAGTCGCTGTGAAGACATTCAGACAGAAGGGAGGACTAATTGGATTGGTTCCTCTTGGAGAGTTTGGAACCATTCTCTTCTAAGCAAAGTGTCATTCCAGTAATAATTTGCAAGTGAGGCAGAAAGAGATGTCATGTAAGACTTATTAAACAAGTGGATTCTCTTTTCCTCCAGATGGGAACAGTCTTAAAAGTGTCATTCCAGTAATAATTTGCAAGTGAGGCAGAAGAGATGTCATGTAAGACTTATTAAACAAATGGATTCTCTTTTCCTCCAGATGGGAACAGTCTTATTAACTGGGTGAAGCCCATCTCATTCTGGCTACACAAGCAATTTGTTTGCATGTTATAACTGGAGGGAGGAGAGGTCTCATTAATCAGCCTGGGTCACACAGGCTTCGGACAGGAGAGTACTAGAGACCAACAATTATCATTCTGGCTGGCCAGAGCTGCAATTAGGAAAAGCTTTTGGTTTCCATTGATCCAAATCGTTGGAACTAATAGTGGAGAAGGTCTCTAAGAAATCTAGTTGTTATAACTCAAATTTACATTTGGAAAAAATTAATTTGTGCTGATTGAATTAAGATAAAGCCATGTGTCTTTCTGTCAATGATTGGTTTTAATAGCCATTGAGCACATTGTCCTGACCATAATAACGAATGTTTTTGCTACTATTATATGTATTATATATAATGCAAAGGCCTTTGATGCGGCATCTAAGCAAGGCTTTGCTAGTGAGAAAAATCTGCCAGGTCTATTTTATGAAAATCCAGCAACAAAAGTCAACAGTGTGGCTCACTGCATCATTTCCACTCGCATTCCCACTCAGAGACTGTTTTTCTACAGCGCAGTGATGGGCTTTAGGACATTCAGATGACCCCAATACCCCAAGAAAGAGGCAGGCCGTACCTATCCTGGACATGGTATCACCATGCCTGACAACTATGTACCCATAACATACTTAATTATTTTGAGGTCATAACACTCTGCCCCACACCCAACACTGTGCTCTAAGACAATGGTTCTCAAAATGTGCTGCATATTAGAATCACCTGGGGAGCTTTAAAAAGCCCTGATGCCTGGGCTGCACCCAAGAGCAATTAAAGTGGAATTTCTGAGGTGGGATTTACTCATCAGTGTTGTTTTTTTTTAACTCCCAGGTGGTCCCAATGGGCAGCCCAGGGTGGGAGCTGGCACATGTGCTGTTTCTGCCCCAGACGTCTTTGCTGCCAACATTTTTCTGTACAGCTAATTGGCTATAAGGCTTCTTTTCTGTAAACAGATAAAATAACTGGTTGGTAGTTTGGGGTTTGGGATGTTGTTCAGTTTCATTTCTCCACTGATGATTCTGTTTCTCCCATCTTCATATTCTATGTAAATGTTAGCGAGCCCTCATAACGGTCTATGTAGGGACGAGTGGACACGTGGTGGTACTCTTAAAACAGTTAGCATTTCTTCCAGGTGAGATGACCCGTCCAAGAGTCGGTTTATTATTTTGGAACAGTGCATTGGGAGGAGAAAGGGAGGCCCAGTGCCCTCTTGAATTCTCCTAGAAGAAGACAAGTCCTTAGGTTACATCTACAAAATAAAATCAGTTATTTGAGCAGCATTGCTATGAATCTATACATATTTTAAATGAAGGCTTACTTTTGTTATTCCTTTTTTATGTTTCATTAGGTCATTTTTAATGTCCCTCTATTTGTAGTGATTTTATCTTTTTTATCGCAAAATTGCCTTGGAAAGGTGTGTCCACCGAGACTGCTGTTTAATTGTGTGAGGCCCAGACAGGCCCGGGGTTTCCACGCCTACGTGACACCGGTGGTTCTTAAGCACGACTCCCCGTCAGACTCCTCCCAGGAGCTTTATAAAATCTTGATGCCCAGCTGCACCCCAGACCAGCTGCCTGGGGGCCCGAAGTGGACCTAGACGGGCACCAGCCTCCAATCACAGCGCCCAGGGATTCCAACATCCAGGCAAGGTTGAGAGTAACTGCCGCGGAGGAAAGAAGTGCTACCTGGATCCTGGTTTTGCATCTTTCCTTTCCACAGCAAGCAACACAGAGAACACGCCAGGAACAAAAGGAAGGAAGAAAGGAAAGTGGGACAAGCAAGCAGGAGGTGCTCCTTGTGTCTGCAGCAGGAGGCTGGGCTCCCATGGCCCACCCTGCCGGCCACACACATCTAGGATAGTAGCTACCTTGGACTTTGTGGTCGTGGTCATCCTGCAGGATCGCGATGGCCACCGTGTGGTTATTTTCCATCTCTAGGAGAGCAGCCTCGTGGCTGGCGGTGATATCTTCTACCTGCGGGAGCATCACAGTGACCGTTATTCGGGACGGACGGGTGGCAGTGATATCCTCACTGCCTGGAGAACAGTGATGGAACTCACAGAATAGAAAGGTCAGTGGTCCAAAACGCAAGGAAAAGTCATTCTGCTGTGGTGACAGCCACCCTCATCCTGTGTGGAGGCAGGGGAGCCAGGATTTGGTGGGGATATGGCAGCCCCTGGAGGTACGCTATCTGCAGGAGGGTGGAGGCTCCTGTGGGAATGGCTGCTTGAGCCCCCTCTTTACCATCTGGGGCCCGGCTTTGGACCATCCACTGCCCACTCCCATTCCTTCCCCTCCCACCGATCACTCTGGTGATGATGACTCAGGAAAAGAAGAGGGACCTCCCTTCTAGATGGTCTGTTCTGTGTTCCAGCGGCAGGTGGGAGCCACAGTGCACAAGGTACATGGAGGGAACTGACACTTACTAAGCTACCTGCTACCAGCTACTGGGCTTACCCCTCCTAGCACATTGTAAAGGAAACACTTATGTCCATCTTATAGGAAACTGAGGCTTAGAGAGTTTGAAACATTTTGCCCAAGGCCCAGTAAGGGGCAGAGCCAGCAGTCGGCCCATGTCTGTCTGACTTCACAGGCGAATCTCCATCAAACACACCGCTGCTGCCTTCCCAGCAAGAGCAGCAACGAGTGCCCGAGGAGCCTCTCACCAAGGCCAAGGCAGCCGAGTCCTAGCCATCAGCTTGCAATCTGGGCCTCCCGTCCAGCACTGCGAGGCTGCGGTCATTTCCAGGACTTTAATCACGAGGAGCACAGCTAGCCTAGGATTTCTCATTTCCACTCTTCCTGATCTCCGCCCCGCCCCCCACCATCACCACATGTACTGTTTTTGTTATTTTGTTGTTGTGCTGTTGTTTTTAACTTCAAATGTATGACTTACAGGAGTAATTGCCTAAAACGGCCTCTCCCCACGCTAGCAAACCGGAAGTGTTTTTCCAAATTCTTTGTCAGCCACCATTGCAAAAAATACTATTGTACATTGTAACATAGCGCACATGCACAAACCAAAGTGTCAAAAAACAATACTTTCCCCTCCTACTTGCAATAATCTGTTTTTTAAATTTTTATCTACTAATGTGTCAAAACCTAGTGTTTGAGGAACACTGAAGCAGGAAGTGTGCCCAGGTCCTGAAGCTCCGTGGTGGACCAGTTAAACATACTGCTTCTAGCTGGTACTATTCAGCCACCGCCTAGGGTCCTTTGTTCCTCAGGAGACAATTCACAGGCCGACCTTTGATCTGAAAGGAGAAAGGGCTCTCCACAGGAAAGGAAGCCCATGTGTGGAGTGGATGCATGGGAGTATTTTTATTTTAAAATGGGGTAGATTTTCACTTCACGTACTATAATTGCATGGGAAAATTTGCCTGACTTTTTTCTCCTAAGGTAAAAGAGAACTTCATCCATGAAAACAGAAATGTCACTGGCAAAACCAACAATGAACTCCACAGTGTTAGGATAGCTGCATCACATTTTTCAAATGAACATGATATGCAATGATTCACTTTTATTTACTGGCCATCCTTTTTTTTATTTTTAAAAATGTTTTTATTGATTTCAGAGAGGAAGGGAGAGGGAGACAGAAACATCAATGATGAGAGAGAATCATTGATTGGCTGCCTCCTGCATGCCTCCTACCGGGGATTAAGCCCACAACGCAGGCATGTGCCCTGACTGGGAATGGAACCGTGACCTCCTGGTTCATAGGTCGATACTCAACCACTGAGCTATACCAGCCAAGCTTACAGGCCATTCTTGAGGAAACAATGTTTTACTTAAGGCTCAGACCTATGACTCCATTAATCAGAAAAGCTGATTACCACAGTACATAATTGTCCAATTCCTTTTTATATGAGGTTTTCATAGAATCTTCATCCAAGGCATTTCAGTCTCTTGAAAAAATAAATCACTGGTTAAAAAAAATACAAGTATATATTTTTTTCTGCTTCCCTACTGTATCAGTTGAGCCGAGGTCACCCTGTCTGCAGACATAGGTCCCCACACATTATTTGGATGCTTGTTACCCAGTTCAGTTTGAGGAAAAATCTTTGATCAGTGTTTGGTGTGATTCTATTTTATTGGCTCTGACACAAATTACCATATTCCAGAAGAGTCCCCTGTGTCCCTGGCGGAGAAGATGCCCTGTCAGGCAATATGACATTATGTCTGAAGCTGAACGTCGCCCTTCTGGTTTGTTGGGAGGCAGGTCTTTGATTTAATGGTGACTCAATCCCATGCTCAATATAGGAAGCCTGATGTATGGGCATGGTCTCTCTGTTACAGCCCCTCACAGGTGCTTTTATGAGTGAAATACGGATCCCCTAACTCTGAAAGGCCATATGCAACAAGAGGAAACCAATATGAACCAATGAGCCAAGATTTGGGCATAAGAATCCTTGCTCTTCAGTAAAGTTCCTATACATCTTTATGTTTTTTGAAGACTGTTCCCTCTGTGGGGAGGGAGCTGTTCACTATCGGCCATCCTCTTCTTGTCAGAGTATTAATCCCCATGACTGCTCCTCCCCTCCCGGGCTCCTGGCTTCTTCCCAGGGCATGGCCTCACACTCCGAAGCAGCCAGTGAGATTTCAGCCCGAGGACACCCTGAAACCCGCTGCAGGCGTTTGAAGGGATTCAGACAAGTTGACGGAAGGGAAACATCAGATCATTTGATTCATTGTCAGTCCACGGCAGGCTTAGGCAGGAGGAAGCATCCTTCTCTTGGGGCCTTAAGCCACTGCTGGACCATCCTTCCTTCTCCAGGAAGACGGAGCTCGGGGCTGCGCACGGAGGAGGAGTCTGGCTGTGCCCTCCACTAGTCCTGGTGGTGCGGAGAAGCAGCTGTTCTGTGGCAGGCTCCATTCCGCAGGGGCTTGCAGTTCTGCTGGGCTGAGCAACAGCACAGCAAAGGGTTGGAGAACCACCCTCTGGGTAAGATACAGCTGTGGGCTTCCTTACTCAGCCATTTGCAACATACAACTATCTGAGGCTTTGGCCATTCCCTGAGAGACAACTTACATTTAGAATGAAGATGCATGTGCTTTGTATCATCTCAGCCTTACTCATTAAACCCAAATCAGATTAACTTCCCATCTACTTCCATCCCAGACACGGATCCCTGTCTGGTGGGACAGAGGGGGCTGCCCATGTTCACTCTCCCCAGGGTTCTCTTACGGACTTTCCTTCCCTTCGGTGCCTGCTTACATAGCCTGGGTAGCTGCTTACTCAGAGTGGGCAGCCAGCCATCCCAGAGCGCCCAGTCCCACTCCATCCCATTCCAGAATGTGCCTTCTGCCCCCACTGCAGCCCACACGTGAGCAGGAGTTCAGGAGGCCCCCACCTTCCCACAGCGCCTCCTCCCACGGTACTGGGACTCTGGGCTGTGCTGGGCGGGGCTCTGGAGCTGGAAGACTGAGGGTCCCTGGAACCTCCTTCTGTTTGAGGGCCTGTGGCTTCTGCTGGTGGCAGCTGTGCGCCTGTCACGCAGGAGGACTAAGGAGATGTAATGCCAGAGGATGAACCAAGTGGCCTCTGTATGTTCTCATGAAGTGCAGGATGCGGAGGCTGCCAGCTAGTCTGAAAGGGTGCTTTCCTTCAGAAAGGGAGAAAGGACGTCCTGAATCCGAGACAAAGCAACGTAAAGGCCAAGGAGGAGCACTGCTTCCCCCGGAGGGGAAGGCACCTCTGCTCAGACTTCATTGAGCAGAGTCCACAGTGACTTCAGGGCCAGGTCAGGGAGGAGGACAAAAGGCCACAGGGTCTTGGAGGAATGGGGTCAAAGGTCACATAATTGACCATTGAATGTGAGGCTCTGTGGCTGAGCATCTTCGGGAAACAGTAGACAGCCCAGAGAGGACAACTGGAAGGCACTGTGTTTGGGCAAAAGGGGACAAGCCTGTGTGTTTTCAGTGAAAATCCGTTTTGTGTGCTTCAAGGTGGGGGGCTCTGGCAGTTTGGCTTCTATTCATGCGGAGCTAGCTATGGCACACGTGCTGATTTTGATTAAACACCTTATGGTCATTTTGAAATAAAAATCAGGCCCGATCTTTATCGGCACTTAAGGAAGCCTGGGGGCCTGTGTCTGGGGACACTGCATTTCAGGTAGGCTGACGAACAACCCGACCCACCAGCCATTCTGATGCAGTTACCGTGGGGTGGGGATGAGGAGGGTGTTTTGCCACACGTTCCCCAGTGACTCCCATGTGCGGGCAGAGGTGAGCGGACGGCTGCATTTGTCAGAGGGAGACCCTGCAGCAGTCAGAGGTGCACGTGTCTCAGCGCACGAGCTCCCAGTCTGAGCGAAGCCGCAGGAGCTCCTGCGCTGCTGGTGTGGGGCGCTGGGCGGCCAGAGGCCAGGTTGGTTGACTGTTAAGCTGGTGGAGCACAACTGCGGACAGATGTCACTACCCATAGGGTCAGCATTGCCAAATGCAAATTGTCCCCAATAAAGAAGCCTGAGGGTGGGTAGTCCGAGCTGGAGAGCTGAAACAGCAGACCTCACAACTCTCCATCGCAGCTGTGCACTGAGTTTCCTGCACAGAGCGAATGCAGATTCTACTGCATGAGAACCAGCGACGTCCCTGCCTCGCCTCCCTCACTGCCTGTACTCTCTCTGCTGGCGGAGGGGGGGGGGCGGTGAAGGGCTGTGGTCAGGCTGGCTGCCCATGCTCCGCAGCAGGGGCCAAGTCAGGCCCGAAGGACTCACAGATTTCAAGCATCCAACCCCCAGCCAGTGGGTGTCTGCAGGCAGGTTTACCCAGACCTACAGCACTCGGGTGTTAGTTCTAACAGAAAATGTTCCCTATCCTCACAGCTGGAAGTAAACTCTCAATTCCTAAACACGTCTCTGCTGCTCACCCAGGATCAGTTCCCTCAGAACTTCCCTGGCCATTGCCTGAGGCATGGATCAAGCACGCCCACAGTTTATAAATCTGGGCGTCTCTGGCAGGACCCTGACGTGTGCCTGGTGTGCAGTGGGCACTCCAGATGTTCTTGGCCTAAGTGAATGGGTAACTAGATGAATCGCTTTAGTGAATAAGGATCAAGAAGAACGGAACTCAGAGGCCTCATAAGGTAAAGCCCTTTTTAAATGCTCACAGGTAGCATCTGCAACTCATTCTCAATGTCAGGGCCTTCTTTCCCTCAATACTGCCCAACAAGAAATCTCCAAAATGCTGCTGTGTCCCAGCTTAAAGGCGAGGTGAGGGCTCATCTCCCCACTGTGCTTCTGCTCACAGGACGCTGAGGGGCGCTCTGCCCGCGCCAAGTCCCAACGGTGGACAGGCTCTGCCCGGCAGTGGCCTCAGCTGCGTGGTTTCCAGACACAGCACTGAAAAGGAGCTTTCACTCCGAGGGCCCCTCGAAGCACCCTTTCCTGCATGGCAGCCACCTCCTGCCCTCCCTCCCACCTCTTGGCACCTTCTCAGCCAACCCTGGACTTTGGATCAGAAGTCTCTTAGTGGACACAGGTATAAACACGTTCTCTGTGCAAAACTGGGAGCAAATGGCCCAGGGATACAGAGGCTCAGAACCGCTACTTGCAGCGGGTTGGGGATGTATCCAAGGGACATGCTAACGCTGCAGACAGCTCAGGGACAAACGTCTGCTTACAGAGGTTATGCTCTGCGAGCTCAGGAGGCAAGATGCTGGAGACCTGGTTCTAACATTAGCACCAGTGGTAACTTTAGCTGTAACCTATTCTGTTTCCTGGTCTGTAAGTCTAAACAACCTTAAGCAGGCAGGTGTGTCTGGTTTCCACAGAAAAGATGCTGAATGGAATAAAATGTGTCAAATGGGAGATTTTTAATGACAACAATAGTGCTTATTATTACTCTGGAATTCTCCCTGTGCCCATTAGGCTCACAAGCCTCTGGGGACCGTCACCGTCCAGGGTGTCTACTTGGAAGCAGTGGGAGGGGGGCAGCCTGAGACTTAGCGTGCTCTTTGCAAATGCCATTAGCAGACCACAAGAAACAATGTACCACTTAGAAGGCGGGTATTAAGGCAACAGAGCTTTGGGGACTTAGAAAGAAGAGAAAAGAATGGAGCAGAACTGGTTCTCATGGAAGCAGAGTCTCCGGTCAGCACCCACAGTGATGGACAAGGAGGCTCCCGCTCCTACCTGCTGCGCCTGACAGGCTCCCTGGGAACCATTCTCTACTCATTCCAGATGAATCGCTCTCTCTGGGAAGACCGCTGGGCCAGCTAGCGGCATTCATGCTTTTATTTGGCAAGTTCAAACCTATGACCTACTCTGTGCAGGCACATTCAGGTACCAAAATTCTAGCAGTAAGCCTGGCAGATAATTCTCTCTTGGTGCTTGAGAGGGTGGCCACAGAGTGTCTAGAGGGAGAACTTTCTAGGCAGGAAGGAGGAGCACGCTTGGCAGAACAAGGAGAGGGAGGCCAGAATGGCAGGAGGGGAGGAAAGGAGGCAACGGAAGGAAGAAACGAAATCAGAGAGGGAACTTTACAAGTAGCTCACCTACGGACAGGACTCCGGCTCAAGTAGCATGGCTCCCCCTCCACCTTCCACCTGCACATCCCAACAGCAGAGACAGAGCGCAGCACAAACACATACCTGCTCTTGGTGCTGACACCGGATCCGCAGCAGCTGGGCGCTGTGCTCCTCCTGAAGGCGCGTCATCTCCGCCTGGAACTGCAGCTGCAGCCGCCCCTGTAGGTCCTGGAGCTCGGCCTGCTGCTGCCAGCCCAGCTTCCTCACCTCGTCCTCAAACCGCCTCTCCAGCTCTTCCTTCTCCTTCTGTAGTTTCTCACACCTGGCTGTGTTGAAGGCTGGGGACAGAACAGCATCTTTGTAAAAATTGGAGAAGAGGCACCAGAAGGTTTCAGCATCCACGGTAGAGCATCAAGGTTAGTGTCACAACCGGGGCAAGACCGTCTTGCTTTGGAAGAGCCTCACAGTCTGTAAAGGGCTTTCCCATCTACTGCACTGCAGGTGTGGGGAAGCCCAAGGTCACCTGCTGTGGATAGAAAGGGCTGTGGAGGCAAACTTGGGCTTTCTGACTGCCAGCCCCATGGTCCTGCCACTAGAGCAGGGCTCCTCTGAGGGCCCACGGAACGTGGGCATCAACATCATTGGGGTTTTGTCCGGCAGGACTCTCCCAGGCACACCGTGGGTGGGTCAGGGACCCTGGGGAAGCAGCCCAGGACCTAAACGTTTCATAAGGTCCTCGGTGGGCGACTCCTCTGCCCCTCAGGGCTCCAGAGACCTGTGCATTCCTGGGAGCTGAGACGGGACAGGAGAAGCACCAGGTTAAAGGCTGTGCTCCCCAGGCTGAAATGCTGAACTGGACATTCACAGAGGAAGTTCGGGTCTCCATTCAGGGGCCCGAGGCTGCACAGTAACCAGCAATACCCCCTTGCATAGGATGCCTCCCGGTCCCCATCCTGGTGCGCTTCCCAGGCCGCCAGCAGAGGACAAGCCAATGACAGCAGCCACTGATCACCGATTCTTCCCATCTGTGCCTCCCCTGGGCTGTGGGCAAGAGCAGACTGCTTTCATTTGCAAGATCTCTTTCTCAGCTGCAAACTGCTTCCACGAGGAGAAAAGCACCTCGTCTGTGCCTCCCCTGGGCTGTGGGCAAGAGCAGACTGCGATCATTTGCAAGATCTCTTTCTCAGCTGCAAACTGCACCTCTGCAATCTACTATGTTTAGGTCAAGGGGTGCTGATTTTCACTCGTATGGCACAGACGTCCAGGTGCAGGCACAGGTCATTACGGCCCACAAGGACGGTGCTGCTGTGCTCGCCTCCTGTGCGCATGCGCAGACATGGCCACTTCAAAATCGAGTGAGCAGGTGTACGGGCTGGTTCGTGACAACCTGCACTCCAGGGGTGCTTGGCTATGGTCAGACATATACGTCCACGGTAGTTAGGCTTTGAAACACCCTGATCAGAAGTCCCGCCTTAAGGATGAGCTAATTCAAGGGCTACTTGGCCACATTTGGCACTAAAAGAGTTTGTTATTCAGCACGCGGGATGCTTCAAAGTATTTTTCCCCTGATGAAATGAGTGTGGGTTGATGGATAGGCACCTTGCCCATGGACAGTGCAGCAGCGTAACACTGCCCCCAGTGGTCTTTTTAATCAATTGCCCCAGTGTCCCATGCCCCACCTTTGTGTGGGGGAATCTGATCCACATCTGAAGTTGTGAGCAGGATCTGCCACTGTAACCAGGGTGAACCGAGGGGCGGGTGCTGGGTGCTGCTTCCCCCGGGGGTAGGCAGTAAGCGGAAGCACTCTTGCGGAGAATTTCAAAGCCATAATCACCGACTTGAACTGCCACCTCCTGTCAGCAATTCTAAAGACTGTTGGTGAAAAATACTTCTCAGAATAGTCCTTTGTTGGTCTGCATCTTAAACAATTGCTACAATTACCGTTGAGGTTTTTAACAATAATTTTCATATTTTAAAAAGATCACAGAGAAAACTTGAAAGTATGGCCCGAGGACATACTTGTACAAATAACCTTCCCTCCCTCCTCCCTCCCCCCGAAGTATTTTTCCCCTGATGAAATGAGTGTGGGTTGATGGATAGGCACCTTGCCCGTGTGGACAGTGCAGCAGCGTAACACTGCCCCCAGTGGTCTTTTTGGTCAATTGCCCCAGTGTCCCATGCCCCACCCTTGTGTGGGGGAATCTGATCCACTTCCTGTGAAGTTGTGAGCAGGATCTGCCACTGTAACCAGGGTGAACCGAGGGGCAGGTGCTGGGTGCTGCTTCCCCCGGGGGTAGGCAGTAAGCGGAGGCACTGTTGCGGAGAATTTCAAAGCCATAATCACCGACTTGAATTGCCACCTCGTGTCAGCAATTCTAAAGACTGTTGGTGAAAAATACTCCTCAGAACAGTCCTTTGTTGGTCTGCATCCTAAACAATTGCTACAATTACCGTTGAGGTTTTTAACAATAATTTTCATATTTTAAAAAGATCACAGAGAAAACTTGAAAGTATGGCCCGAGGACAAACTTGTACAAATAACCTCCCCTCCCCCCACCCCCAATCATTTGAGAATAATATGCTTGACCTGCCACCAACCCCAAATTCCTTAGTATATATTCCCTTCCAACAAGGACCTTCTCCATGATCATAATTCAGTCGTCAAAGTCAGGGAGTCAACATCGATCCAATAGCGCCACCGATGCTCAGGCCCACTGTTGGTCCTAATAATGTCCTTTCCATGAAAAGTCCTGAACCAAGTCCTGTCTCCTTGCTCTCCGTTTGTCTAGGACAGCCCTCAGCCTTTCCTTGGCGTTCAGGTCCTAGACACCTTTAAAGGAGACAGGCCAGCTGTTCCCCAGAAAGCCTCTCATTCGGTGCGTCTGATGTTCCCTCCTTAGATCCAGGTCCTGCATGTTTGGCAGAAATGTCAAAGAAGTGATGTTGTGTGTACTCTTTTCATTTGAATGTTGATGCATTTTTTTTATGTTTTTAAATGTTATTTTATTGTTTAAGGTATTACAAATAGTAGTACATATGTTAATATGTTAATGCGTTTTTAATTGTTTACGTAGATTCAGGAAAATCACGCTTAGTATAATCATCATCATTGCAGGATTATACTGGAAATGATTTTGTGGTAGAGAGGAGGGAGTGTTACAAGAGGTCTGGCCTGGGTTTCAAATATGTTAAATATTATATAGATATTATTGTCACATGCCTGAGGTGAGGGGCAGATTGCTGGGAGTACACTGGGCTTCCCACCACAAGCAGTATAACAGCATCTTGCTGGCTTACTAATAAATAGGGACGTGATTAGCAGAGTCGGGCTGAGGCTTTCGATACCTGGTAGTGTGGTCATTGTGGGGGTCAGCATCCTCCTCTACCTCTGACCACTGGAGGCTACAGTCCCTATGAAAAGAACCCACAGGCCAAAGTGGCTCAGGCCTGGTGGCAGGGGTGTGGGATGCCAGGGCAGGTTTCTGGGTGTCTGGGCCTCTTCGGAGGGCGCTTTTGTTTTTGTAACCCATGTTAACTGACTTCATAGTGTTCCCCCACCCCACCCCATGTAATGTATCATGCCATGGGCAATGGGATCAAAATAAAGCAATGACAACAATATGTCTTCTTGTGTTTAAAATAGGTCTGCAATGCAGTGCCCTGAGAGGAGACACACATGGCCAGGAAACACGAGAACAGATGGTTAGCACCATTCATGATAAAATACATGCAAACTGAAGCAATACATTTTTTAAATCTAAAAGACCAATAAAAATGAAATATTCTTGTAATATAGGAAGGGTCTGAGGAAACTGACATTCAGTGGACTATTGGTGGGAACACAGTCGATAAGCTGCTTTGAGGGCACAATATCTTTAAAAATGTCGATGATAGAATTGGTGTCCTGGCCAGTGTGGCTGAGGGTTAGAGCATCGACCCACACACCAGAGGATCTCAGGTTTGATTTCCGGTCAAGGGTACGTTCCTGGGTTGCCGGTTTGATTACCGGACCTCAGGGTGCATGTGGAAGGCAATCAAACCAATTGATGTGTCTCTCTAACCTCTCTCTCTCTACTCCCTCCTTCCCTCCCTCCCTTTCACTCTCTCTAAAAATCAATGGAGAAAATATCCTCAGGTGAGAATTAACAACAACAACAACAAATAAAAATAAATGGTAGGATTTGTAGTCTTAGGGAATGACAACTAAACAGTATGGGATTTCTTTTTGGGGGGTGATGAAAATGTTTCAGAATAGATTGTAATGACAGTTGCAGAACTCTGCGAATACACTAAGAACCATTGAGTTGTACATTTTAAATGGGTAAATTGTATATAGTACATGAATTATATCTTACAGTTTTTTTACAAAAAATGAAAATTTAAAAAATAACATGACAAAAAAATGACTTAGAGCAGTGGTTCTCAACCTTCTGGCCCTTTAAATACAGTTCCTCATCTTGTGACCCAACCATAAAATTATTTTCGTTGCTACTTCATAACTGTAATGTTGCTACTGTTATGAATCGTAATGTAAATATCTGATATGCAGGATGGTCTTAGGTGACCCCTGTGAAAGGGTTGTTCGACTGCCAAAGGGGTCGCGACCCACAGGTTGAGAACAGCTGACTTAGAGGATAAATTTAGATTTTTTTTAGAGAAGGAAAACTCATCTTATTATTTAAAACTCTACACAACAGTGGTAAAAATATATGATGACAAAATAAAACAAAAATGAAAACTTTATCACTATGCTGTTTCACACACACACACACACACACACACACGGATATAGGCAGAATCTAATGGAACCTAAGATGGAATAAAACAGATAAAAAGATTATAAAATGAATAAAAATAAATAAGTTATAATGAAAAAAATAACATGAAGGTTTTAACACAAGTGCACACAAGAACATTTGGTCAAGAGTTACTACAATGTGATTTGCCGTAGGGAACTATTGGAAAGTTAGTTAAATAAATGATAATGAATCCAATATACAGGAGTGGGCAAAAGTAGGTTTATAGTTGTAATACAAATAAATAATAATACAAGAATAAACTCTGTGCTTCACATACTCACAAATGTAACCCCACCTTATACATATAGAACAAATCCTATACATAATGGGCTATAGGCAACCAGTAAAAAAATAAGGTAAAAATTTTTTTGTGATATAATGGAATGATTTCTGTAATACATTATTAAACAGAAAAGGCAAGGTACAGAAATAGTATGCTTCCATAGTTCTATTTGTAATGGAAATGTATTTATCTTTCTGTCTCTCCTCCCTCAGGAGCTTGTGTGCCCAAGTTACAGGACTCATTGCCCAGTGGACACCTGCAAATATATATATTTAACAACATTCTATTGTTGGTTTACATGCTTTATGAGTAAAAACCATTTTTCACATTACTACCATAATTAAAAAGAGAAGGGGTTTGAAAAGGTTATAATATCTGGAGGTCAGAGATGCCCTGACTCTTCTCTATCTCCTGCGATTTTAGTTATGTCAGTGGCAGGATGATTCATGGGCCTGGCTCCCGATTTGGGGGCTGGGAGGCTATTGGTTTTCATCCTCGAGCTGCCCCTGAATGTGCTGCTGCCTTAAATAAATCAGGAGCAGTAGAGGCCTGTTTCGCTGTCTGTAAATTGGCAAAGTAATCCCCCCCTTTTTTAACATATAATCCCTTTTTTTACATATAGCCCCAATCTCCAAATTCCCAACTGCTATTATGTATGAGAGAGGTGATGTTGATCTCCACCTGATGACCCCATGCTAAGCCCCAGGCCTGCAGAAGATACTGGATAAGAAGAGCAGCTGGGCCCCAAGGGGAAGAGCTCTAATAACAGAGTCCCTAAAGAAATAAATATCCTCTTGCCTCTGGTAAATCTTCAAAGATGTATCTAGTCAGGCATTTTGCAGTCAGAGATTAACGGAGGCTAATTTAATGATATTAGGCAACATCTGGAGTCTTACTTTCTTCATGGGAAAACAGTTGGTACTTTGCCATAGAGGCCAACACCCCAGTAATAAATCCCTAGAACCCAAATTGCTGAGAAAATAATTTCTAAAATAATGGGATTGTGATTGACCAAGAGAATATATCACTCCTAATTCATGAGCATGAGTTTAAAAACAAAAGCAGAATTAGGATCTGTTGTATAGTTTAAATATTTG
>NW_005369552.1:1954277-2004716 GCF_000412655.1 Myotis brandtii | reverse complement strand
GTGTGTGTGTGTGTGCATGAATATTCATAGTGTGTGTATGTGATGTTAAAATACCTAAAATATTATTACAGCTATATTTAGAACATCCTCAGACATATCTACCTCAAAGACACCAACCTGCCAGCCTATGAGTGCAAAGCATGATGAGACAACGGCCCTCGGGACCACATCACACGTGCCATGGAGCCGTTTGCAACACAGGCTTAATTTCAACCACAGTTCACAAGTCAAGTGACAGGGGAAAAACTCAGTGAGCAAGATCAAGTTACTTGAAGTAGACGCTCCAAATGTCTGATGAATAACTACAAGTTTTTATTGGTTTACCAATGAGGTAGCAAGTTTGGTGGTTAACAGCACTAGACTTAAACTGGAGAGAAGGATCTGGCCCTACAGATCATGATAAAAACAAAAAAAAAATGATATTATGTTGCCTCTTATGTCCCAGAGTATGCTTTAGATATATCAATTGTACAACAAATCATTGAATATGATGACACGATACTGTTCCACTAAGTGGAAATATTATGATGTCACTTTTAAGAGCTGAATGTCCCCCCCCCCCACCCCATCCCTTCCAGGGCCTCAAAACATGGCCTTTGGAGAGGATTTTTACAGATTTTAATTAAGTTAAAATGAGGTCATTAGAGTAGATCCTAATCCGGTATGACTGGCATCCTAATAAGAAATTAGGAATTAGGACACAGATCCCTAGAGACAGAAGAGGATGTGAGGACACAGGGGGAAGGTGCCATCTGTAAGCCACGGAGAGAGGCCTCGGAAGAAGCCAGCCCCACCAGCAATTTGATCTCAGATTGCTAGCCTCTGCCATTGTGAGAAAATAAGTTTGTGTTATTTGAGTCCCCCAGCCTGGGGTCTAGTCGCTGTTGTTACATATTGCTGGCAGGAGATCTCACAGTTAGGTAAATGATTAAGTTGTTTCTTTAGGAGATGGAAATAAATAAAAGGACAGAATTCAAGGGAAAAAAATTACCTTAAAAATTACCCATTATCTCACTGAACCAAGAAAAATGGAATTTCCAAGTGCAAAATCCTTCTTAGCTATTGAAGTCCTGTGACTTCTTTATACTCTGTTGGGCATTTCCCATGTCTTCCCACCTAACATTCTGGTGGCTACCTTACACTCTCATGTTGAGGTAGTATAAATTATGTGCCCTTTTGCTGGACACTAGTTTGTGTTTTATATATATATTAGGCTAAATTCATAGGGGTTAAAGATTATTAGCATCTTTATGCTGTGGTTTTATTGTCTCTCTTTTCCTGTTTTTTGATGGCAGCGATCCTGTAACAAATGGGCACCGACCAGGAGGAGCTATGATGCCTGAAAAATGCCCTCTGGTGACGCTGCCTTTGTTCAGACTTGTCAGATCTCAGCTACAGGCAGGCTCATGGAACACGCTACCTGGGATCCAGGGCACACTGCTCTCTGCAGCCCGACCCTCTTTTTTTTTCCTTAGGACCCTTTTTGGGAAGATGTCATGAAGGAGGGGCTGAAAATGGACTATGAAAGGATCATGGACCAAGAGTAGAAGTGGGAGTGAAAGAGCCATCTCTGCGGGGCCCTGGGGGAGCTTGTGCCATGGAGACGGCAGCTCCCGTTTGTGGTGCTTCCTGGGACAGCTCGCCCCGCCTAGACAGGTAGTTATCTACTGTCACCCCCCGCCAGGTGTCCATGGGTGGCCTAACCTCCATGTGCAAGGAGCAGGTAACAAATTGATTCGAGGCCACGAGGAGTGGGCCAGGCCCTAAAGAACAGGTGCTGGCGCCTGGCCCAGGCTTCTCTTGTCTCCACCCAACGGCGGTGGGAGCGGTCCCAGTGCACCGGGCTCTGCCAGCCCAGCGAGGAGGCAAGGCGTTGGCATATCGCCCTTCAGGCACTCGCTGTTTTGAACCCAATCTCCTCACCTGTCTCCCTCGCCAGTGGGCGGGGACTGTGCCATAATCAATTTTGTGCTTGTGGCCAGATAGGCAGGCCGAGTCAACAGAGTAATTGAATGTACTGAGCCCCCGCTATGCGCTCACACTAATCAATTTTGTGCTTGTGGCCAGATAGGCAGGCCGACAGTCAACAGAGTAATTGAATGTACTGAGCCCCCACTATGCGCCCAGACACATTGTCATGGAGGCAAACAAATGAGAAAAGTGTTCACATGCACAATTGTAGATTAAAAACCTCTTGAGCTAACAGCAGTGAAGAAAGTCAAACAAGGGTAAATCTGGGAAGCCTGGGCAGAGGGGAGGTTAGCTGCTGGGTAGACAGGAAGGCCACGCTGAGGTGACACTGTCCAGATAGATATGAATGACAGAGAGACGCGTGTGCAGAGATGGAAGGAGGGAGTTCTGGGTGGAAGGAACTGTCAGTGCAGAGTCCTGAAGTGGGGACAATTTCAGCATACCAGGCACCGAAAGACAACCCCCTGGAGCGTCCCTGACAGGCCAAGTTCAAGAGACAGGCAGGGCCAGGTTCCGCAGGGCCTGTGGTCCCAGGAAAGGAGCCAGGGTTACACTCTGGTGACAGTGGGAAGCCCCGGACAGTGTTCAACAGGGCTAACGAGGGCTTTCCCAGGACCCCTCTGCTGCAGCAGGAGCACAGAGGCAGGAGACCAGGAATGCTTCTGGAGTCAGGCAGGTCTGATGGTGACTGGGAGGGCAGCTCCTGCCTGGGGAGGGGGGGATTCACTGCGAAGTATCTGGAGGCAAAGCCACCTTGATTTGCTCCTGGGTCAGATGAGGGAGGCAAAGGAAAGACAGGAATTAAGGAGGCCTCAAGTTCTCAGTCAGAGCAACTGGGGGTGGGGTGCCATTTAGGGAGATGGGACATCGAAGGGGGAGTTCAACTGGGGAGAAAACCGCACAATAGACAGTGTGCGAGTCTGCTGCACTAACAGAGGAATTCATGTACATCTACGGGCCCACAGCCCATGGACACTCCTCCAGTCCACGGTACCCAGGGAGGGCCTTTCTAGATGTTGTCAATTAGTATGAAAAATGGGAAATTCAGGACTACTGCTTTTTGACACTTTAATGATTAATGATGTGATTGCATTTCACAGGGTTGCTGTGGGCAATTTTATAAAAGTGTCAAAGTCTTAAAAGCATGAGACCTCAGAACAGACTGGCTGTTACACTGCACACAGTGAAGTGGGGGCAGACTGACAGATGTGTTTTGCTCGTTTGGGTGTGTAAATGGCTTGTGCAAGGACACGAGATGTGGCTTCAGTAAGACAAAAAGAGCCTTTCCTAGCTGCTAGGCGTTGTGAATGCTGCGTAACAAAACAGAAAGGTTTCTTATCACTGTCACATTTTAAAGTACACTAATACAGGGTGTCCCAAAAAAATGTATACACACTTAACAGTTGATAGCTCAATTGCTGTTTCTTTTCAGCTTTAATCCATTGGAGTTAATAGTTACTCAAAGTGTGTACACATTTTTTGGGAAACCCTGTATTTTACTTACCTGTGTCTAACTTTGGGAACAGGGCTCCCAAACCGGATGACTATATATATAAGAGGCTTCAAGGTCCCCAAATACATGTCACAACGTGCAGCACTGAAGGCCCAGCCCCAACAACTGAACCTTTCACATAAGAGTGATGTTAAGTAACTCTCGGTACACTGAATCCTGAATGTCAGCATCTCTAGATAATGGAGGTTAGAAGGGGGAGGAGTGAAAGCCCAGGAGGGGAGTAGTCAGGTGACACCTGGAAAGGAGGGGAAATAAAGGCAGAACCGGCAAGGCCAGGGTGGCACTTGCAGCAGGCGCACCAGGCCCGGCCTCTGTTCCAGGCTCATCCCACGCTGTGGGCGTTTCTCACCTCTGAACGGAGGAGGTTGGGCACTTCTATGGGCTGAAATGTGTTCCCCTAAATTCACGTTGCATCCCTAACCCCCAGCACCTCAGAATGTAACCATATTTTGAGATGAGATCTTTGAAGAGGTGATTAAGTTAAAATGAGGCCTTTAAGGTGTCTGTAATCAAGAGCCAGCAGGGATGTGTGTGCTCAGAGGCCATGGAGGACACAGGGAGCAGACAGGCATCTACAATCCACGGAGAGGCCTCGGCAGAAACCGTTCTGCCGGCAGCCTGATCTGGACTTCGATCTGATACCCAGGACCGTGAGGACAAGCTCCCGCAGACTGGTGCAGGCGCTCTGAGTGCAGGCTGCCTCTGTTCCATGTTCCAGAATTCTGTGGATGTGTAACAGGAACCTACTTAGGTTACAAAAAAGAGTTCTCTTATGTACACGGTACTCTCTTAAAGAAGACAGGGGAGGGCATCCCGTTTTTATTATGATTTCTTCCCAAAGTGGACCCCTAAAGAGATAAGCTTCACCTACAGAGAAAATGTGTTTTCTGTAAAACCACGCATTCCCCAGTGCTGTGAGACATGAATAGTAACATAGTGCTTGACATTTGTATGTGTTTAGTTTAGCATGTTCTTCAATACACAATACTGCCCTACTTAATCTTCCCAGAAAATTTCAAGCTGGATAAAGCAGGCATCTTTTTTTTTGTTTTTCTTTAATCCTCACTAGAGGATATTTTCTCATTGATTTTTAGAGAGAGTGGAAGAGAGAGGGAAAGACAGAGAGAAACATCGATGTGAAAGAAACACATCGATTGGTTGCTTCCTGCAGGAACCCTAACCAGGGCCTGGGCCAGGGAGAAGCCTGCAATCGAGGTACGTGCCCTTGATCAGAATCGAACCTGGGACCCTTGGTCCCGCAGGCCGACGCTCTAACCATTGAGCAAAACCGGCTAGGGCTAAAGCAAGCATCTTTGCTCTGATTTTTAGAGTAGGCAACAGAAGCTCAGAGGGGTTAGAATCTTGTCTGAGGTGACACAGCTGAGAGCCAGGACTCTAGCCAGGTGTTCTGAAACCCTGGTGTTCTGAAACTCGGAAGAGCCCCTTTGAATGATATGACTCTATTCTGCTTTGTTTTGGAAGAAGCAAAAGGTACGTGCCCTTGATCAGAATCGAACCTGGGACCCTTGGTCCCGCAGGCCGACGCTCTAACCATTGAGCAAAACCGGCTAGGGCTAAAGCAAGCATCTTTGCTCTGATTTTTAGAGTAGGCAACAGAAGCTCAGAGGGGTTAGAATCTTGTCTGAGGTGACACAGCTGAGAGCCAGGACTCTTCAGAGGGGTTAGAATCTTGTCTGAGGTGACACAGCTGGAAAGTGAGAGCCAGGACTCCAGCCAGGTGTTCTGAAACCCTGGTGTTCTGAAACTCGGAAGAGCCCCTTTGAATGACATGACTCTATTCTGCTTTATGTTTTGGAAGAAGCAAAAAAAAAAAAGATAGAAAGAAAGAAAGAAAAAGAAAAACAGTTACTAAGATCCCAATTAGTGAAAGGTTCCATTTCATAATAAATAAATACTTTGTACCATTTTTATGTGTTCTTTAAGACAAAGGATGAGTATTTCAACAAATGGCTAACGACTGACCCCATGTGTGAATATAATTGTAATGCTTCTTGGTCTGGGAGGGGAAAATACGTGGATGATTTATGGGGACAAAGGAGGGAAGAGGAAATGGACTTAAGAGGTTGGTTATAATAAGTTTCGAAGAGAATAGAAAATGCTGTCTACATGAGAACTAATAACTGCTGCCCATAAATAGGAAATGGCTTTCTGGGGAAATGGCTTTGCATGAGCTTGTTTCCTCCTTTCCTCCACAGTAATGTGGGCTTGCAGAGTTCTAAAAGCATCCCCAGGCACCGGCTCACCCGCCACGCTGCCCGGGGGCAGCCTGAAGGCCAGGTAATGGCTCCGTGTGGGCGCCCTGAGTATTTACTGCTCTGAAATTTTTAGTCTTGTAAAAATGGCATTAAAAAGGTGACCCTATTTGTTACGTTAATTGTACCGGTGACATCATCCACATGTCAAACATTCCTTTTCGAAGGAGCTTTTAATAACTTCCTCTAAAACATTTAAATAGAAATGTAAGTGGAGCTCCTGGACCCTTTTCACGGTGGAAGTGACACTACAGAGGTCTAAAAACTGGACTCCCATGACCTTGTTACTTAACAGGCTTCCTAGCAGGGCCCATTCCCACAGCATGCTGAAACTTAATCCTCCATCCCATAGTGTGCTATTTGGATATGGAGACCAAGGGGCCGCTAAATTTTAAGGCATTTGCTGGTCATAGCCTTAAATGTTGTAATTCCTTCTTTAACAATGTCGAAATCATGGCCCAAGAATTCTGTGCTCTCCCTGATACCATTGTAATTAACCTAGTTATTAATAACAGGAAAGCAGCAAAGGGAAGACCAAATATTGGAGGCATGTTATTTGGGCAGCTTTACACCCCCCAGGCAGCCACTGGTCCATTCCCCGCAGATCCCTGGGGAAAGTACTGGATGAGGGGAGATAGACGCATGCCCAGTAAAGTTGGGGTGACATGGGAAGGTACCTTCCTGTCAGTCACACCTGGGCACAGGTCATTGGCCAGAATGGACATGACCACTGCAGGGGCACAAAATTTGGGATATTTAATCCCCTAAACAAAGGAGTTTGATCTCTTGGCTCTTGGTTGACTCCTGGCTTTTGGGGGTCTTGCTCCTGCTTCCTGGCATTCTCCGATATGGCCCACAGCCATGTGGACCCCACACGCAATGGACTAATGGCCTACAACTAAGCTGATGCTTTGCCAGACCTGGCTGCAACATGGAACAGGAACTCTGGACACTGGCTCTGATTTTAGCTCTACTGAAGCCCCATCCACACTTCTTCCAGGGCTGGGCTAAGGGAAGGGGACTATGCAGACCCAGGGATGTATTTACATGCAAATTAAAATCACTTTTCCTCCCATGAGAGCCTCAGAAAATTCTTTTTTCTCAAGATTTTGTAAGGACTCTACCCCCAGCAGTCAGTGGGGAAAGGGATAGCCCAACTTTTCTGATAACATCTCCAGGCCCATGATTGGTTTTTGTATGAGGGTTTAATGCTTTCAATTTTACACAGTAATGAGGGATTAATGTTTTCAATCTATAAAACCTCATTTTTTAAAAGATGTGCATTTCCCCATGAATGCATCCCAGCCTCTCCCCATAACTTCCAAGTAAATCAAATTGACTCCGAGGAACAAAACGGTCCACCTCGAAAGGTTTCTACCCGTTAACTTTAGACACAGACTTAGAAGAAGCAGAGTTTATAGGAGATCTACAGCAGCAGCCCAAGTGAGTTTATGATTAACAGGGATATTTGCCTAACATGGAACAGGAACTCTGGACACTGGCTCTGATTTTAGCTCTACTGAAGCCCCATCCACACTTCTTCCAGGGCTGGGCTAAGGGAAGGGGACTATGCAGACCCAGGGATGTATTTACATGCAAATTAAAATCACTTTTCCTCCCATGAGAGCCTCAGAAAATTCTTTTTTCTCAAGATTTTGTAAGGACTCCACCCCCAGCAGTGGGGAAAGGGATACCCCAAATTTCCCGATAACATCTCGAGGCCCATGATTGGTTTTTGAATAAGGGTTTAATGCTTTCAATTTTACACAGTAATGAAGGATTAATGTTTTCAATCTATAAAACCTAATTTTTTAAAAGATGTGCATTTCCCCATGAATGCATCCCAGCCTCTCCCCATAACTTCCAAGTAAATCAAATTGACTCCGAGGAACAAAACGGTCCACCTCGAAAGGTTTCTACCCGTTAACTTTAGACACAGACTTAGAAGAAGCAGAGTTTATAGGAGATCTACAGCAGCAGCCCAAGTGAGTTTATGATTAACAGGGATATTTGCCTAATGCCCTGGCTGGACCCCGTGCTGCCCTCGCCTATGGAATCCCATCACTTAGCACAAGGCAGGGCGATTTCCATAAGGATTCACAGACGGGGACAAAGCCAGGCCCTCCCTTTCAGTCTTCGAGGAGACGGGCCACTGGGACAGCGGCGTGGGGAAGCAGGCACACCCCTTTCAGAGTTCTTGGTCCTTCTCACCTGTGGAAGTGGAGTTGTTCTAGTTGATGGGTTTTGGTCCCCACTGCATGGCAGAGCCCATTTAATTGCTCATTGTTTCCTCCTGTGATGTGTCTAGAATAGAACAGCCACCTCACTGCTTCCATGGAATCATTCCGTCCACGCTGGTAGGCGTGACGCTCCTGTGCAGGAGATTACCTCCCCCTAAGCCTTGGCTTCCTCACCTGTAAAATGGGGAGCACACCAGGACTTACCTCCTAGGGCTAGAAGGTTTAAATAGGATAATTCAGAGTAGGTGCTGAGCATCCTGCCTGCCTCCATTAGTCATTCGGTGCTAGCTGTGGATTGTTTTTGAAGGGTCCATACAATCGCTGCAGTTTTACAAATGGAACCATTTCCCAATCTTCCTGAAGGCCAGGGTGAGATAAAGCATAAGACACACATGTGTCTAGATGGGCCCAACCTGACTACCGAGGTTCAGGCTCCGGTGCAGACACTGCGGCCTCACTAAGCACTGTTTCGGTGTACTAGTAGTTGGTTCGCCCTGGCCTGCTGCACCTCCAAGGACATCTGAGGAAACGGTTATCGGATAAGGACCTGTGACCACAGTCCTGAGTCTCAGAGACCTGGGAATGACTGCTTGTGTCCAATCCAAAGCCTGAAATAACCGTGTCCACCTTATATCACAGGCACAGGGCGGCCAAAGGTGCCCCTTGCCAGCAAAGCCTGTGTGACAATGATTTTCATCAGAACCCCTAAGAGGACAAGTTCTCCTTTTAGTTATTGTCTGGTTAGAATAGTACATGCCTGTTTTCTAAAATACTAGAGGCTCAGTGCACAAAATTCGTGCATGGGGTGTCCCTCAGCCCAGCCTGCACCCTCTCCAATCTGGGACCCCTTGGAGGCAGTCAGACATCCCTCTCACAATCTAGGACCACTGGCTCCTAACCGCTTCTGCCTGCCAGCCTGATCGCCCCCTAACCGCTCCCCTGCTGGCCTGATTGACGCCTAACTGCTCCTCTGCCAGCCTGATTGCCCCCAACTGCCCTCCCTTGCCAGCCCAATCGCCCACAACTGTCCTCCCCTGCTGTGACCCCCCTCCTCTGCCGGGATCCACCTTCTCCACACAAGGCGCTGGAGACGCTGGGACTGGCCTCCTCCATGTCACACAGAGCCGCGGGACCCACAGGCCTCACTGCGGGAGGCAGTCAGACATCCCTCTCACAATCTAGGACCACTGGCTCCTAACCGCTTCTGCCTGCCAGACTGATCGCCCCCTAACTGCTCCCCTGCCGGCCTGATTGCCCCCAACTGCCCTCCCTTGCCAGCCCAATCGCCCACAACTGTCCTCCCCTGCTGTGACCCACCTCCTCTGCCGGGATCCGCCTCCTCCACGCAAGGCGGTGGAGACGCTGGGACTGGCCTCCTCCGTGTCACGCAGAGCCGTGGGACCCGCAGGCCTCACTGCATGGAGCGGCCGCCGGGCTCCGCCTCCACTGTGTGCATGGCCATCTTGTGGTGGCCATCTTGTGGTGGCCATCTTGTGGTGGCCATCTTGTGATGACATTGCACTCAAGGGCGCGAGGACCACCTAGGCTTTTATTAGTATAGATAATCAGAGAAGCAAGAAGGGCCTTCATATCACACTAGGTACCAGAAGATGCAAACATTTCTCTGCCACAGTTTTCTAGGAAAAGGCCTCGGGCAGAGAGGAAGGGCAGCATCCCAGGGTCTGACCTCTCACACGCCTGACGCTCTACTGAGCACCCATGTCGGGAAGGCCATTGAGCATCACAAGAACTCTGGGAAGTAGGTGCGATTCCTGCTCAATGTTCCCATTTTATCCAAGAGGAGCCTGAGCAGCAGAACCAAGTCAGTCCAGATCCGTGGCCTTCTCACCACCATGCTCATAGCGGCCACCTGTCCTCTCCGAAGCCAGGGCTTCTCAGACTGAGCGGCATCAGAATCGCGTGCGGGGACTAAAACGCAGGCTACAGGCCCACCCAGAGCTGGAGTCAATGGGTCTGAGAATCTGCGTTTCTAATAAGTTCCCAGGCGGTGCTGCTACTGGTGGGACAGGGACCACATACCAGGAAGCACTTCTGTAAGCAAAGACAGTGCTGCTGAAACTTTGACAGATTATCCTGTTAAAGTGCAGACTCTGACTCAGAGGCTGGGGTGGAGCCTGAGAGCGCATTTAGACCACTGGTCGCAAGGCCCTGGTGCTCAGTGCTCAGCCCCCAGAGCCCTGCCTCCCCCGTGTGCAGAGGACAGCAGGCTTCCCCACCGGCGTCCGAAGCAGAGGGCAGACAGCGTCTGCCACTAACTATAGGGCCTGCCCGCTGCTGCCCTTCTGAAGTCTAGGCCTACCTGCCTTCTCTCAGCCAGTGTGAGCTCCCAGTGCCGACCTGAGCCTGGTGTGCAGACTTAGCTCTGAGGGTGTGTCTTTCTGGAGAGTTAGAGTCCCAGGACACGGAATTTCCTTTCAGATTCTTGCATGTGGCTTCCCATCCTCCTCACCTTTTAGTTGGAGTCATATATATAGTGACACCCTGTCCCCCTGCCCACACCATGCACCCCAGGCAGTAAGGAGGCTGGCACTGCGCACAGCTATTCTTTCCTGCCCAAGTCCTTCCTGGCTCCAAGTCACTGTGACAGATGAAGCCCTCACGGGCTCCCCCTGCTGGGATAATGCGGAAGAAACAGGGTTTGGGGATAGAAGAGGGAAATAGGAGAGGATGGCAGAGCAGGAATAGAGGCGTTTGCATTGACGTTTTGATAAGAAGAAGAAGCTGAAGAAAAGCACTGTAAATTTGGATCTAAATGCTGAGCCCATTGGGGGCTGGGAGCTGAGAAACAAGAATGAGGAGCTGATGCCTGAGCGTTAGGGCTGTCCTGGGACCAGGGGCCACCAACAGGCCTGGCCATAATATGGGGAACCACACCTATTGGATGGAGAGGCAGATATTAAAATAGAACAAAACAAAAACACACTCTCTGAGTAGGCACGCGAGGCAGAGCGCTTATAGGAAAAACAGGCAGGGTCTCCGTTCAAACATCTGTTGGACAGCTCACCACCCTGGGCAAGACAACCACTGGTTTGCTGAATCTCATATTCTCATCTGTAAAATGGGCATAATACAAGCTAACTTACAGCAGGGTTATTGGGAGAATTGGAAACCATGAATTTACAATTCCAGACATCCCGCAGGCATGCAAATGCAGCTTTGATTATGAATGTGTGGGTAGTCCTCAAGCATCTGGTGAAAATCCCAGGGCAGGAGAGCCTGGCATGCCTCTAGCGAGTAAGTGATGGAAAAAGAAATTCATTTAAATGTACAAAATGGCATAGCATTATTTTTATTTAGTATGCTGTATTATTTTATTTAGTAAGTACAAAAGTATTTTAAGAGTTTTTCTTGTAAGCTCTGTCACCCCAAATAATTTTCCCCCTGTGCCTTAAATCCCTGGAATACATCTCTTGCCCATGGGATTCAGGAAACAGACCTTGACTCCCCAGCACAGCCCGAACCCTGAGGCCCTTGGTCTGCTGGCAGGAAGGGAGACACAAATGGATAAGTGAACAATGACAGCAATGTGACAATCACTATGAAACTATGTATGGGAACAGAGAAATGCTCTGAAGCAGGCATTCCTCTCAGGAGAAATGGCCCTGCTGGGGCGTTAAGGAGGTGATGGCAGACTTTAGTTTTCCAGGAAGCCCAGGAGGTTGGTGGGTGGGGAGAGGGAGAGGTCAGTTCAGGAGGAGGCAGTGAAGTGGGCAGAACTTCGGTGGAGGATGCGGAGAGAGGGCAGCAGGGGAACGTCTGGGAGGGCAGCAGCAGTCCCAGTACACTGTGCTAAAATGTTTGAATTCTACTTGTCTTAAGAATGATATAAAGCCACTGAAGGATCTTTCTTTATCTTAGTGTTGTTATTGTTTTTTAATCCTCAACCGAGGATATTTTTTCTATTGATTTCTAGAGAGAGGAAGAGAGGGAAGAGGGGTGGGGGGAGAGGGAGAAAAACATTGATGTGAGAGAGACACATGGACTGGATGCCTCCCACACATGCCCCTACTGGGGCTGGGTAACCTTCATCAGGGGTACATGCCCTTGACCGGGAATTGAACTTCCCATCCTTCAGTCTGTGGGCCAACACTCTAACCACTGAGCAAAACTGGCCAGGCTATTATAGTGCTTTAATTTTTATATTTTGCATGTGAAAAAAATTTCAAACAACATGGAAAGGAATATAGTGAGCAGTAATTTCCCCTCCTTCCCTAGACCCCCTAGCTAGGGACAACCACTGTTCTTGTCATAGGCAGACATGCTTCTGGTTACTGATGGGTTTTAATCATCGAAATGACAGAGGATGGCTGTATGGGCAAGCAGAGAGGTAAAGGGTCTAGTGAGGAGATTTTTACAAAAAACTAAGTCACTACATGAAGCATAGGATTCTAATCAACTGGACCTGGTGACTCACTGGACATCGAGTGTGAAGAAGAGGGAGAGGCGGAGTCGGTGATGGCGTCCAGCTTTCTGGACAGTTTACTCTGTGGATTGTGGTGTCAATAACTGAGCTAAAGTTGGTGGTTGAGCCTGCTGTCTCCCGTCTCTATCTCTGCCTTTTATTGATAGGATACTTCAAGTTTTAATTCAAATGACTCCGCATTCCAGCCTCCCTAGTAGGTCCTTGTGGCCCCGTGATTCTGCTGGCATCGATGGGATGTGAAGAAGTGACATGGCAACATCTAAGTCATAATCCACAAGGAAGCTGCTTGTCCTCTGCTTGCTCTGCTTTCCTTCCCCTCAGGCTGAAACATACGCCTGCCCACACCAGCCTCAACCACACAAGCAGGGACAAAGGCTTTGGGAACAGAGCAGAGATGCATGACCATCCTGGGCCTATTACATGAAAGAAAAATATCCCTCTATCATATTTATTCCATATATAAACCCCTGTATTGAGGACTACTTTGTTATAGCAATTTAGCTTGTACCTGAGCTAATTGAGGTATATAGAAGTAGAGATTTTTTTTGTTTGTTTTGCTCTGAGGTGGGGAGTGTGGGGCGGGTGGAGATAAAACTGTTTGACCATGAAGAGTTGTATTGCCTGTGGCACACCAAGAGGTGACCTTAAGAGAGACCAGGGCCAGAGATGTGAATTTGCCAGCTTAGGCAGTAGTTAAAGCCATAGCAGTAGATAGATAGACAGAGATCATGGAAAATGAGAGGAAAAATAGTGAAGAACAGCATCTAGGACAGACATTTGAAGGAGAGAGACACTTACTTCATTTTTATGTTAAAGTCATTTGCTAACATGCCTATTTTCCCAACTGATCATAAACTCTTTGGATTCATGGATTATAGCTTTCTCATACCTAAATAAAATATCTGGAATACTTTATTTATGCAGAACAGGCATTCAAAATTCTCTTAAGAATGGCACTCTTGAAATATTTTACATTTTACACTTTAGCAATAGATATACTTTCAATTTTCCTGTTCATGACTATAGACATAGGCCATCCGAGTCTGTCTTTAGGTGCTGGGATTTAGAGGAAAGAGCAGGTGGGCCAGGTGGGACTGTGGCAAACTTGAGAGAGTTTGAGTCCAGGTGAAGGGGCAGCTGCCATCAGTCAAAAGAACAACACAATAAAAAATGGGCAAAGACACTTCACAAAAGAAGATATCCAAATAACCAGTTAACACAAAAAGTGCTCAACGTCATCAAGTAATCAGGGAAATGCAAATTAAATCCATAGTGAGATAGTCCTCACACCTAGGAGAGTGTCTAAAACAACAGCAACAACAAAATTACTGAATGTTGGCAAGAATATGGAGGAACTGGAACTCTCAAACATTGTTGGGGACAGTGCAAAATGGTACAACCACTTTGAGAACTATTTGGTTGTGTCTCCTAATGTTAAACTCACATCTGTCCTATGACCCAGTCATTTCTCATGTAGGAATTTACCTGAGAGAAATGAAACCATCTCTGTCCCCAAAAAGACTTGTGCAAGGATATTTATAACAGCAAAAAGAGTGGAAAGGAGTGGAAAGAACCCAACTGTCCCTCAGCAGATAAATTAATTTTGGTATATTTATGCAAACAGAACACGACCCAAAAATACAAAGGAACAGACTACTGATACACTCAGCACCGTGGATGAATCTCTTATGTGGTGCAAAAGCATAAGCATCCAGACACAAAACTGATACACTCAGCACCGTGGATGAATCTCTTATGTGGTGCAAAAGCATCCAGACACAAAGACTCTACAACACTGTCCAACCCCATTTATATGAAACCCAAGAACAGGCAAAGTTAATCTATGGTGCTAGAAGTAAAAAAGTGGTCACTTCAGAAGGATGAAGGAGGCAGAGCTGCCTGGAAAAAGGCATGAGGGAACTTTCTGGAGTGATGTAAATGTCCGCTGCTCTACACTGTCCAACCCCATTTATATGAAACCCAAGAACAGGCAAAGCTAATCTATGGTGCTAGAAGTAAAAAAGGATGGAGGAGGCAGAACTGCCTGGAAAAAGGCATGAGAGAACTTTCTGGAGCGATGTAAATGTCTAATATCTTGTTTGGGTGGTGATTACATGAATGTATTCATAGTCAAAGATCATCAATTTATTTAAACAACAAAATAGTCTTTTATGGGAATTGTAGTTCTGGTGGCATACGGATCTCCTAGACACTAGAGGAAAGTGAGCCTGGAGCAAGTTACTGTTGCGGTGGGGGATGGAGGGAAAGCAAAGGTGAGAGACATAAGTAACATCAGAGTGTCTAGGAAAAATTAAAGGGAAGATATCCGAAAACTTCCAGGAAATCTCCACCAATGAAGCAAAGATAAAAAAGAGCCTCTGTTACTCTGTGAGCAACAAACCAAACTGGGTTGGGGGTCTCAGACAATTTGCTCATATGATTGCAAAGACAGATAGAAACTCCCAAATTGGAGAGGGCTCCCCTTAGGGCTCCCAGATTGGAGAGAGGGTGCAGGTCGGGCTGGGGGACCCACCCCCAGTGCACGAATCTGTTGATTCTAAGATGTGCTCTCCTCACAGCAGACTGGAGAAAAATGTGAGGTAGCTGTGCTCCATTTTAAGTAAATAGCTATCCTATATAATAAAATGCTAATATGCAAATGGACCGAACGGGGGAACAAATGAAACAACCGAACAACCGGTCACTATGATGTGCGCTGACCACCAGGGGGTGTGTGTGGAACATGGCAGACATTGTCTGCAGCAGGATGGTGGAGCAAGTGAGTGAGGGCACCAGACCTAGGCAGGAAAAATGTCAAATGCTGTCATTGGGGAGAGCCTCTGGTTGTTACTGAAAATTCTTTGCTCCCATGCACCATGGTCCCACCTGGCGCTTGCACTTGCTGCTGACGCTGACCCCACTTGCACCTGATGCTGGAGCCAAAGCCGCCACTCGCACCCACTGCCAGTGCTTGGCGCCAGCCCTGATCGCTCTGCACTACCAGTGGGTGCAAGCAGCGGCTGCCGGCTCCAGTCACCCCTCAGGGCTTCTACACCTCCCCCTGCTCCTGAGGGGCAATTGGGGCAGCAGCCTCTGCTTGAGCCTGCTGCTGGCACCGGCCCAAACCATTCCATGCCGTCAATGGGTGGGAGCAGGACTGCCGGCAGATGGGACCAGGGGCCGCAGTGAATGGGGCCGGGTGGGGGCACGGAGGATGGGCCAAGACCCACCCCTGTGCTCACCTCAGCCTCTCGGCCCACAGTTCCTTTCAAGGTGCACAAATTCGTGCACTGGGCCCCTAGTGTTTATAATAGTTTTTAAAATTTCTTATCTGCTAGTTGCAACATCTGGGTTATTTCAATACCTGTTTCAATTTACTTCTTTTTTGTTTGATTATGGGTCCTGCTTCTCTGTATGTCTAATTTTTTAAAATTATATGTTCAACACTGTGGATGATACATTGTAGGAAGTTTATATTATGGTGTCTTTCTTTAATAGGTATTAAATTTGTTGACAGAGAGGTAAATCATTAGACTCCTTTGTTTCAGTCAGGTGTGTTTTTCTACTTTGTTAGGGTCTGTCAACTTCAGTTTTCTTTAGTCTTAGAGCGACTCTTATTCCAGGTCATGATCTTTACTCCTTATGCCTGACCTTTCTCAGATCTTGACTGTTTGCTCAAGGTGCTCAGGGAGATCTCTCCCCCACCCCCACCCCTGCTGGGCTGGAATCCCGCCTCTTGGCACTGCTTGACTTCTGGTACCTCCATACAGCTCCCAATCCTGCAGCAGCTGCCCTCTGCCAGGCCTCTCTGTGCAGGCACAGCCCACCCTTCTAAGAACAAAGATTCCCCCCTCCACCCCCTGGCAAATTCCTGGGGGCCTGCTCTGCTCAGCTTACTCCTCTTCAGTGGTTGGCCCCACAATTACTTTAATCACCTTGAACACCGGTATCTGCTTCTGCAGGTCAGTGAGATAGTGGTTATTTCCTAGAGCACCTCTCTGTGTTGTGGGTGGTAAGAGCCCCACCCCAGGCAGAGAGCTGGGCTAATGTGGGACTCGGTGTGTTTCCCTTTTCTTGTGGTGTCCAATGCTTGAAAACAGCTGCCTCATATAATTTGTCTATTTTACAGCTGTGTGGAGTGCGATCTTAGGTGCAGTCCTAGTTATTCTGTTATGGCTATACGAGAAGTCTAGGCAGGGGTAGTTGGTAAAAGCATCCAGGTGATTCTAACAGGCTTCCATCTGCTCCCATGGAGATTCCTAAGATTTGAGGTCCTAGAAAAGCAAGAGTCACTCCATTGTTATTTATAGCACATGACTGATTTGGGGCCAGTAAGTAGTCTTCTGATTACAACTCTAGCTTTCTAGATAGATCCACTTATAAGGAGATCTATTTCTCATCATAAATTAACAAATTGACATTTTTGTTTTCTCTATCAGGCTCTAGTACAAGATGTTTCCCTGCCAGTCAGAGCCACTCTCGGGGTGCTAACGAAGAAAACAAAAGCTGGACCACAGCGGCTCCACCAAGGTGGACCCCACACTGCGCTGCCAGCCTGGTCTCTCCATCTGGAACCAAACTGACCACATGCCTCACCACCAGCTTACATTTTTATTTTAAGAAAAGTTGTGCTACAGAGTCCTGAGATGATGACCAGATTCATTATTGCTGAAATTTAGGAAGTCTTTACATAGTTACTTGCAATATAGAATTGGTCTAGTTATCAAATTTTTTCATCAGAATTCATTTCCCAAAGAACTGACAGTTGGCTAAAAGACTGTAATTTTGATTTTTTAAAAAGTGACCTGCATATTACATAAGCATATATTGCAATTTCTATATTATTCTGTTCAAATAAGCTGCCAAATTAAGCAAACAGATTGATAGTACTTGTGAATACAGTGGGGCCTTGACTTACGAGTGTCCCGACTAATGAGTTTTTCGAGATACGAGCCGTCTCTCGGCCGATTTTTTGCTTTGAGTTGTGAGCTAAAATTCAGGTTACGAGCCAGCTTCAGATACCCCACCGCTAGTTGGCGCAGCGAACGTCACAGTGAACGCCACAACATCAGCGTCTCTCGGCCGATTTTTTGCTTTGAGTTGCGAGCTAAAATTCGGGTTACGAGCCAGCTTCAGATACCCCACCGCTAGTTGGCGCAGCGAATGTCACAGTGAACACCACAACATCAGCCCAGCATCACGTGTCATTGTAATGGTGAAAATTGATTTGACATACAAGTAATTTGAGTTACGAGCTCCGTCACAGAATGAATTAAACTCGTAAGTCAAGGCCCCATTGTATCTGCCTGACCGTGGTGGTATCTGAATGAATAAAAATAATTCATAATGACATTAGACAAGAAAAATCAAATGTGAACCCTGACTAGTTTACAAACCCTCCTCTGAACTTCTAGACCTCTAGAACCTTACTCAACACACTGGATTTAAATGATCTGGTTATATGTCCATCTCTCCAAAAACAGGCATACTCTGAGGTCAGAGCCTGTGTCACATCCTCTGTTACTCCTGGCACACTAACGGGTATGTCTCCTGAGTTCAATCAAGTGTATAAAATGAAACAGTAAATGTTCCACATTCAGTGATCAGCCCTGGGCTGGGGCTCAAGGTACAAACAAAAACAGAGGGGGATCCGTGTGCATGAGACACTTGCAAGGGGAGGTGATGGCATCTGCAAAATTTGTGGATTGTCATTGAAAATACACATTTTGCAAGATGCTCTTCAGCAATTTTCATGTTAGATGTATAGTGTATGTCATGTCTTTCTCTTGCTTTTTATTATCTTCCTGAGACACCAACTGAGATCTTACAATAGGAAGGCAGCACGTGGTCATGGTGGAGTGAGATAAGGACCCAGCTCTGCTATTCCTCATAGTTATTTGACGTGGGGTTCTCTTTTAGTCTCTATAAACATGATTTATTCATCATTAAAATGGTGGTTGTATTATCTAGCTTACCTTTCTCCTAGGGTTGTTGTCAGGATCAAATGAAATAATATGTGAAAGGGCCTTGTAAACTGTACACCACTGTAAATATTAGATTTATGAAGTCACCATTTTATGGAGGCAGCTGACTCGGAATTTCAAGAAACTGTTTTTCCTCAGGGTAAGACAGTGGCAGCCTTTGGTATCTTAAGTTACTCTAGTCAGTCAGTTCATGGTAGTTAAGGATGAAACCCACAGATTTAAAAATATCAATGCTAACATACATCAGAAAGCAGAATTATCTTTATTCATAAAGGAATAAATATTGTAGAGAATCACAAAATAGATATCTCCATATAAAATAACTAAAATGTGCTATGCGTATAGATGTCAAAGAATTTTATAAATATAAAAAAATGTGTTGCTGCCAATTGGAATGAATCATTGTCTCAAAGAGAGTAGCAGTTTTGAAGTCTTGTAGCTGATAATGTATTTTCCATGGCAACCAAACCCAGTCTCTGGTACATTTAAGGGAGTTTGCAGTTTTGATGTTACTGTGCATGGGTAAGCACCTGTTTGGAATAGAAACTGAAATGACTTCAGAAAATTACATTTATTGAAATAAATCTAATCATGGCAGCTGACATCACTGGTTTGAACATTTTCCAGCTCAGAACAAATATCTTTTCCCTACAGGGGAGGTGGGCAATTCCCAGACCTGGCTGTGCTGAGTGGTCAATCCTGGGAGAAAGCAGTATGTTTGAAGCTATGTCATCACACTCAAATTTCTGACAGCAGACTAAGTCTGCTAGATCACACCTTCTTTACGATAACACTCCCTGCTTCCCTGCAACAGAGGCTAGGATAGTGATGGTACGTTTGCCCCTCCCCCCACCTCCACTAACGTTGTTGCACAATGAGAAGACTCAACTCTGCCGATCAGAGAATTTTGCATTCCACAGATTTTGATATGTTGTGTTTTTATTTTCACTCAAAGTCAACATATTTTCTACTTTGCCTTGGGGTCTCCTCTTTGACCCAAGTATTCTTTAAAAGTATATTCCAGGTATTTTCATAGTATTGATTTATTGTCTAATTGTGTTATAGTCCTAAACATTTTGTATTATTTCAATTCTTTTGTGTTATTTGAGGTTTGTTTTATGGTTCAAAATATGGTCTATGTTGCTCAATGTTCTGTGTGCATTTGGAAAGGATGCTATTGTTGGATGGGCTGCTCTCAATGCCAGTTAGGTCAAGTTGGTTGACACTACTGTGCAGGTCTTTTATACCCCTCCTGACTTTCTGCCTGCTGGTTCTATCAATGCTGAGAGAGGAATGCTGAAGTCTCCAGCCATAACTATGGGTTTGTCTATTTCTCATTTTAGTTCTATCCGTTTTTGCTTCATGTGATTTGAAGCTCTGTTGTTAAGTACATAGATATTTAGTATTGTTATGTAATGGCCATCTTCATCCCTACTAATATTACAGGTCTGAAGTTTAATTTGTGTGACATTAACATAGACACTCTGATTTTTCTTTTGATTGGTGTTAGCATAGTACATCTTTCTACCTATCCTTTTACTTTAAAGTTATCTGTCTTTATAATTGAAGTGGGTTTAAATGATGTGCTTAGAAGAGATATTTTTTATAAATAAGAAAATATCCATTATGTTTGTGATCCCAAGATTAATTATTTTTTCTGGGGTAACTTCTTAAAGTTTGCATTTTTACTCAGCTTTTTTTAAAGCTGTGAGAGGAAGGAAGATGGAAGAATCTAATTTGAGGTAAGGGAATTGGCACCATGTTAAGCCCTCTCTAGTCTGCCTAATACTCCGCTAGATCCTTTGCTCTCATCACTGAGTGTGACAGGATTATTCTCCCCAACTTACTGACAGGCAATTCTGGCCCCATAGCACAGGCTGCCAGTGGTCCTCCATTTTCATTCTCCCCTTCTTCCATAGTAATAATATAATACCTGGGCAAGGTATTAGAGCACATTTACCAATCTCTTTTTTAATGAAAGTTGTCTTGTGACTTAGTTCTGGCCAATGAGACCTAAGCTGAAATGTAGTTCCTGGAAACTTTCCCCAAAGAGAGCACTCTCTGTTTCTTTGCTCATTCCTTCCTCCACCCACTACCTGCAGTGCAGATACGATGGCTGCAGCACCACTGCCATGCCGGACCATGAGGACAAGGGCCACAGTCTTGGGCAGTAGAACAGTGAGCCATAAGCATCCTGGGCCCCTGTGCACTCTGTGGAGCAGAACCATACCTGCCCCTGGGTGTTCCTCCTGACTTCTGTATAAGAGAGAAATAAAAATCTACCTTGAGTAAGCTTCATTCTTTGGGGAGTTTGTTTTTTGCCCCTGAACCCAACCCTAATGAACAGTCTGAGACCAATGAACATCGTAAGTGTTACATAATCACAATCTACTCCACGTTTGGACAGATCCATACCAGCATCTGTTATGGTTTTGTGACAAAGTCATACAGAATTGGAAGAAAAGGCTATTTTATTTTATCTGATTTTTCAATTTACTAAATTAAAAATTACAAAAATAATTTGGTGGTGGGGCTGAGATGCCATGGAAAACTTACATACTGTGTATAGAAGATTTAGACTTGGGTTAAGAGTAGACTCTGTCCCATACCAGTTGTATGTTCTTAGGGAAGTTACTTAATCTGTCTGGGCCTCAATTTTCTATAAAATAAAGATACCAACACCTACTTCATTGAGTTGCTGGAATGAATAAATAAAATATATGTGACAGAGCTTGGTAAGTACTAAGCACTATGTAAATATAAGGGGTTATAATTATAAAATTGGAAGACAAGTTATATGTATAACCCAGAAAGGTAAAGTCATTACACATACAAACTCACAGTGGTGTTTGTATGTATGTGTGGGTTGCTAGTTACAAATGAGAATACATTGAAAAATCCATTCTAGTAGTAACTTAAAAACATAAAAAAACAACAATTTGTGGCATATTGTTACAAACATAGATTTCTATCGTATCATCACATCAAAGATGTCAGAATCCTTTAATATCTCTTATTTTATATTATAAAACATCCTTGTTTTTTTGTTTGTTTTTTGTTTTTGCTTTATTTCAATAGGTTGACTCTAGTCAAAATGTAGATTTAACCATTTGAGTTTCTGTACAATACCCAAGAAACTCTGCCAGAATGATTGCTTTGTTCAAAACTGCTTTCTGTTTTAAAACTATTCATACTAAGTGTTATTAAAGTGTTAAATAGGGATAAAAAAGAAAAGTCCATCTTCAGTCTGAAGCTGGCAGAAAGATAAAAACCCAATGGACCTGGATTGAGGTGGGAACAGCCAGAGTACAGGTTATAACAAGTTCTAGAGAGGAAGGGGGCTAAGAGAGGGCGATGGAAGCCATGTGTGGAAGCAGACGACAGCCTTGGGGACTGGGGCCAGTGGTAGGTAAATAAGACCAGAAGGAGGGCAGCTGAGGGGGCTGAGAACTTCAAAGATGAGAGGCACTTTCACACCAAATTCAGGCAGTCACAGCTGTGAGCAGCCCGGAGGAAGGAATAAGGCAGGAGGCGTGTCGTGGAATTGGTGCTGGCCCAACTCAAGTTTGCATGTGTATCTCAACAGCACTTGTGTCTGGCTGGGAGAACATCAGGGCCAAGCAGGAGTGTCAGCCAGAGGCTCCATCTGAACTAGCTATGCACTGCATATGTTTCTCTGTCTGGTGGAATTCATCCAATATATTTTTTTAAGGCTCAGATTTTCTAATAGGGCAGTTTTGCTGGAGAGAGGATCATAAGCATCTGCCTGATGGCAGTTAACAAAGTGAAGACTAAGGTCTCGAAAGGAAACCTGCTTCTAGGAAGAACAGCTTATAAGTCTATTTCAGCATTTACACCTATAAGATCAACCCTTCACTTATTCAATATTTGACTTCCAATTTCCGGTGTCCAAAGGGGTCAGGTTTCTGGTGGCGGAATTTGGACCCAACAGGAGCTTATTCTAGTTTACAAGTATGATAGAATGTTTTATAACTATTAAATGTCAAGCATGAAAAGTTTTTTTTATACCATGAAAAGATGAATGAGGAAATGCATAGTTTTTCTTTCTGTAGGTGTGCAAAATGGGTAATGCCTATAAATGATTGTGGCACCCATTGGTCCAGGGCACATTCACTGGGGTAGCAGGTTTCAGTATGTGCTCAATAATTGTACTCCTCCCCTCCCTACCTGCATCTACCCAAATCTTAGTTGTCCTACAAGGCCCATCTCAGATAGCCGATCCTCCACAGCCTTTGGTTGTAAGCTTGAGGACACGAGTTGCGTCTTAGTCACCACTCATGGTGCATAGCACTGGGCCACAGCTGGCCCACATGGCGCCTTTGTGCACATAGAAAAAAGCACTTCTCCATGTGGGTGCCAGCAGCCCCATGCCAGCTGGGGCACAGTGGGCTACAGTGGGGCTGCCTTTTAGCCCCTTCCAGAGGAATGCCCTATTGCAGGCTATAACCTACTTTTTGCAGCTTCCTCCCCTCTTCCAAGTCTGAATTTACAAGCTTTAGAAATTCCTCATTTCTATTTAGAGATAGGCTTGACCATCTCTCTTTGTCTACCATCATCTGTAAGTCAGGTTTGTAAGCTTAATTCTGTTTTCCTCTCGAGGGAATACCTTGCAGGTCAAGACACTAGAATTTATGAACTTCAGTTAATGTTGAGACCATATTCCCCTGGCTTTCTTCTACCCTCACAAATGCAGTCTCCACAGTGGCTCAGGCACTTGCTGCCTAAGTGTCTGCTGGGGCCGGATGCTGGGCTGAGTGGCCAGGCCACGGGCTGCCAAGGCCATCGGCCCTCCCCCTACCCATGGCTTTTTCATTTGGCAGGCGATTTCTGCTTCTATTCTTAGCACTAATATAGAAATGAAATAAGACAAATACAAAAAACTCAATGTAATCTTTGTGTGGGTCTTGCTGCATTTAGAAGCTTCTGGAAAAGACAGAGGGAAGCTGCACTGGATTTGGCCCACCACACCCAGCTAGGTCAGGGTGCACACCCCCAGGTCCAAAGCTTGGCCTCAGAGTGCAGACATCTCTCTGGGGAGGGATTCACCCTAAAGTGAAAGATAGCCCCCTCTGCTTTGGGTGGAAGGCACTACTAACCTAATAGTTATGAGTCACCTTTACAGGCTGGGGGAAAAGGCACTGGATGGCTGGGCCTGCTCTGTCCCTCTGCTCCTGGAGGGAACCACCCTGCATATATGGGCTGTCCCCGGACTACACTGGGCGGAGGACAAGTGCTCACTGGAAAGAGAAGAATAAGGAATAGACTATATTTATCTCACTTTTGCTGACTGCTTCTTGGGAGAAAAGAATAGCAGGTTCTCAGGAGTGAAATGGGATCAAGAAAGGGAAGATGGCAAATACTTGGTCTGATCTTTGGCTTCAAGTGAAAGCCCCAGGGTCTGGGGACCGTCCTGTCAGTTGTGAGGTCTCTCATGGTTCAGACTGAACAACGCCATCCTATCAGCAGACCAGGAGTTTCAACATGAACCTCAGCATTTGATCCACCCAAATTTGTGTTGTTGACCTAGTGCTCTATCAGAGAGTATTTTGGGGTAGGGCAGGCAGCCATGGAACACTTGCATCTTTCAGAGCGCCTCATGTAGCCCACCACAGCTGGGCTGCTGATCCTGGCGCTCTGCCTGCCCAGGGGGCCTACATGGAGCGTTGCTTGTCACAGCACAAACAGATGGATGGATGGGCTGCCATCTGCGAGGAGCAGAGTCAAGGCCTGATTAGCTCCACTGTGAACTGTTACGAAGCTGCTTTATAACCAGAGACATAAAAAATATGGCTCCCTGCAAGGCTGCAACAGCCCACCGTTGTGCTGGTAAGACACTTCATTTGTCTAGGCAGCTTTGCTCTGGCTTATTACATGAGGCATAATTGCTTTTGTTATACATTCCCAGGTATCAGGAAAAGACATTCTGCCCGCTCCTCATTTTCAATGCCCTACTTACCAACTTCATCCCTGATGTTGGCAAGTTCGATTGACAGCTCTTTTTCTTTCACAAGGGCACTTTCATTCTGAAAAAAGAAAACGAACACTGAGAGTCCCCTAGTTTTATGCTAGATAAGCACTTCCACATGTTTAATTAATGAATCATATTAAGCAAATATTTATAAGCCTAAACCTTAAGGAGAAAATTTTCTCATTATATAAGCATATAAAAATATACAAAGCCAAGTCTTATTCATTTGGATCACAGTCAAAGTGCAAAGCTTGCAATATAATATTAATAATATCCGTGGTTGTGCTTTCTCCATATTGCTCTTGTATAGATCACCCTTCAATAGTTTTTGCATCTCTATGTCCTTCACATTCATCTACTGTTATATATTATCAAACATTGTTAATTAGCACTATTATGAGATTTTTGACTATGAAAATGTGCATGTCGTATTTCTCTGAGGGGCAAATGCTTATTTTACTAACTGCCTTCTTAAACTTGCCCTTTCATTCAAAGATGCACGGTCAGCTCCCTAATGAATAATGAGCATAACATATAACATAAAACATTTATCTTTGTAATTAGACCAACAATAAAACATAAGGCTTCAGAGTGTTTTTTTGTGTGTGTGTGTGTTGAATTCTGTATCAATAGAAGGAATAAGAAGAAATCTCTCCCTTGAAGTATCATTTAGTAAAAATACATCATTTGTAACTAAATAACTGCTAAGCTGGTTGCAAATCAATACATTCTATGACACAAGAAAGAAGTAGTTGAAGCAATGCTGAACATACAATCTTCGTTATTGAGTCACCATAAACATTTACCTTTCTTGTGATTTTATTACTACTACAATAACTAAGAAAGATGTGCCATGTAAATTCTCTTCAAGTGAGAGATCCCAAAATATAAAGTTTCTGTCATTCTGTAGAATGTACTCCACTCCCACAGCAAACATTTCTGAAGAGGAGAAATTGGCTAAAATGTGTTCCAAATATCTAGCATGAATATCACCAGGCCTTGTGAATGCTCTCTCTTTATTAACCCCCTTTGACTCTGGTTTTAGCACCTTGAGGAACCTGTGTCAGATTTGAACAGACAGTTTTCACAATCTTGTTTCTGTGTCTGCTGCGTTTAGACCTCGGTAACACCTGTGTCACTTTGGATTAAGGGAAGGGTTTCAGTTTATCCAAAAGGCATTTGCTAGGCAAAGTCATAATTTCATAATGTTAAAATAAAACTCTATTTGCAGAATAAACTGAGAGCTATTTTGGGCCCAGGTATCAACAGCCATTAATTAGCTCACGGTTCTCTTAGGAACAATGTAGCAATGATATGTCTTTGAGGGACAATGGACCCCATCTCTTTCATGAACCTCTCGCCTCCCATCCCAGCCCAGAGCATCCTTGCCTCCCCTGAATTTGAAGCCTAGAAATCCCACCTGCGGGTGTGTACTTTCCTAATCACTAAGCCTTGCTGCCTCTATGCCAAGACCATGGTATAGGGTTGTCATGATGGTTTATAAATTAATATACTTGAAGTCGTTAGAATGGTGCCTGGCACTTAGCAAGCTCTCCGCAGGGGTTATTTGTTATTATCACTCCTCTGTTTCCTTTTATTGTATTTGTAACTAGATAGCATCCTATAGATAATAGGTGCTTTTCATATTAACAATCAAAATGTGTTTAACACTTTTATGCCAATCTCATACTGTTTTTTAATTTTTTTTAATAGCACCTTCCTGGCTGTGCCCTGATTCTACTCCAAGTTCAAAGGCAGAACAGAACAGGGAATGTATTTTAATCAGACTGATCACAGTGACTATATGCTTGTTCTATACAATATGGCCAGCTGACATTCAGCTTGTTACTACCAGTTGAGAAGATCTGGTATTCTGGAGAGGGTAAATCCCAGTATTCACTCTACAATAATTGTAATCTAATGAAAAAACTAACTTGTTTCTACTATCCAGAATACTTTTGAACACTAATATTCTTAGTTCCTAAGCAGAGCCAGCGGATCAAAATACTGTACTTTTCAGACCAGAAATAGCATCACTCAAATATTCACTCTCAGAGTGCAGAGAAGTGTGGGCACCGAGAGGCGGTCAGGCAGTGAACAACCAGAACTTAATAAACAACAAATGAACTTGTATTTCTAACCCAAAGCCAGTAGTTCCCTCTGCACCAGGCAGTAGCCCTTGGGAAAGAAGCCCCGAAGGGAATGTGAACATGCCTGGGGGATCTCCCTGTCATACCAAACCCTGGCCACTTTCCGGCCACAGGGGAATCAGAGGTTTGGGGAAGGAGAGGCCTGAAGGTCCTCAGCAGGGAGGAGGACGGGCCTCAGCTGGGACAGCGCTCACTGCCGTGGAGATGGTCCACAAAGACTCTGGACTTGATCGCTTTGGGGAAAAGCTAATTCTGATGTCCGTGGCCAGGCCTGTCTCACTCTCTTTGTTGTAGGAGAAACACAAGTGAGAAGAAAAGGAAGGGAGGGGATGGGGAGACAGAAAAGAAGGAAGGAGAGATAGGCAGGAAGCAGGTGAGACTGGAGACCCTGCACCTGCTGGGGAAGCAGAGGCGGTTGAGAGAGACTGAGAAGGAGAATGATCCCATCCACCCTCATCCCCACCCTTTTACAAGTGCAGGCGAGAAAACCAACTAGTTTGAAACTACGGTCATCAAACGGCTTGCCCAGGAAGGGTCAGCTGCCTAACAGAAGCCACAAACACGATGCCTCAAATGTTCATATTAACATGAACCTCCCTAAACACTTTCTACGTGCCAGGCACTGCGCCAGGTAAGCCCTATACCTCACGACTCCTCCAAATTCAGCCAACAGGTCCTGGGTTTTTATTTGCCTTTATGGACGACAAAACTGGGGCTGTATGGTTACGTAACCAGTCAAAAAGTGGCAAATACAGGAGCTTTAACCCAGAATCACACTCTTCATCAAACACTAACACACCGAGATTCTCCCCTCCTATCCATGCTTATCTAGAGGTAACATCAAGGTTCAAACTGCATTGCTCCTCAGATGGGCTCCTAACACTTCTTACCACGAAGATTTCCATGTCTGATGGGAGAGAGGCCGTGTCAGCTTCTGACCACTGTTTCAATGAAAAGTTCCCCAGCTGTATTCACACCCCACCCACCACCTGAACCACTCGGATTTGTCCTTGGTGTTGTTTTGTCTGTTGGGTGACAGGACCTTTGTAGTGTAGCCTGCATGGGGCTGTACCTTCTGAGTGGGTAGCTATTCAGCTTTCCCTATCAGCTTCCCCCAGCCCTCTCTGATGGCCTCTGAGTGAATATATTGCTGCTGGGACCCTGGCGCGGCCACGCTCTGCTGCCGACGGCCAGCCTGTGCAGTTTGGCGACAGGCCTTCCCTAAGTGCTTGTTCTTGAAACACCCACTTTTCTAATTTCTGAATTCTCTGCATCAATGACATTAGCTTTTGTTTTCTGCTGGCCAAACCGGAATGACGGGTGCTGCCCTGCCATGCACTGTCCTGGGCAAGCAGTGAGCTTAAATGGCCAAACCGGAATGACGGGTGCTGCCCTGCCATGCAATGACCAAGGCTGTGACTGCAGGAACACTGTCCTGGGCAAGTAGTGAGCTTAAGGGGGCCTTCACTCTCTCCTCTTTGCCTCAAAAAGTTGTTCTCCATCCATCGTGGTAAATAGATCCCAACAGCTGCCTTGCTAGGACCTCAGGTTCTGCTCAATACCCAGGAGTGAGGCTGCCCCAAAGGCCCCCTTGGAAAGGATCTCATGCCACCATGCCCCTTCGGTGCCCCAGCTAAGCCAGGTCCGGGGTGGTGACATGGGGGATGACTGGAATGCGATCCAGGCCTCTTGTTCGGCCCAGTGTTAGGCCAGTGCTTCCCTACATGGGGAATGAGAGGAAAATTCCTACCTGGTGCCAAGCACATGACTCCTGCTTTCACTCCAAAGGGCTAAAAATAGAGCTCAGGATTAACCACCCCAACCATCCTAGTGATACAGTCCAGAAATCGCCAAGTCTAAGAAGGCCACCCTCTGTTTACTGTGTGACAGGCTTAACTGGAACAGACCCTGGAGAACATTCATCTAAGCCCATACCAGCAGCTGTGTCTTATCAGCTACCTCTCATATTTGGTCACGGACCTCTGCTTTGCACTCTGAGTTCTCTATTCTCTCCAGTGTGGCATATTGCAGCCACAGAGGAATCCAAATGAGCTGACCCATGAGCCCTCCAGTCTCCCCTCCATGAGCCCTCAGAAGACCCCCGAGAGTCTGCTAGGGTGAAGCCTACAGTTCTCAGATATCACTCCCATGGGGCTGCTCACAATCTCTGGGTGTTACAGACGCCTGGCAAAGCATAGGACCTGCTAATCATTCCATTAACTTCAAGCAACTGGATGTGTGGCCAAGCCCAGGCAAACCTGCCACTCCCTTATTTTAACATGTGAACCTGGTGGTAACAGGATGTGAACAAGTCTCTCCTTGTTAACATCATCCACGTGATTCCTAGTGGGCACCAGCAGCTAAGCCCCTCCTTGAATTAGAAGCCAACAGAACAGACCGTAGCCAGTTTGGCTCAGTGGATAGAGCACTGGCCTGCGGACTAAAGGGTCCCAGGTTCAATTCTGGTCAAGGGCACAAACCAGAATCGAACGCAGTTGCAGGCTCCAAAGGGTCCCGGGTTCAATTCTGGTCAAGGGCACGAACCAGAATCGAACGCAGTTGCAGGCTCCCGACCCTGGTCTGGGGCATGCGGGAGGCAACCAATCAATGTGTCTCTCTCACATCAGTGTTTCTCTCTGTCTCTCCCTCTCCTTCCTATTCTCTCTAAAAATCAATGTAAAAATATCCTTGGGTGACGATTGTAAATAATAATAATAATAATAATCATCAGAACAGCCTATTTATTAAAACTGAATGTTGGGTGAATCTGAGGTGCTGTCATCCCAACCAAACCAGAAATAGGAAATTTATACAAAACATTGTATTGAGTGCCCACTAAGTGCCAGGCAGACATGCCAGGCAGGATATTTCTGCCTTCAAGGAGCCTTTGAGTCTCCCAGGGTCAGTGAAGGAGTGAGCGATTATAAAACAGCGCAATACAACTCGATGGGGCAGGGCTGGCAGGAAGATGTTCCGAGACCAGAGGATGAACAAGCAGGTGGATCTGAAGGACGTGCCCCAGGCAAAGGCCGGGGAACTGGGGCTATTTCTGGGAACCTGTCACCCACTTCAGAGGGGCCCTTCTCTTTTCCTCACCGAGGTTCTGCCTCAGGTCTGATTCTCCCTGCAAGAGTTCTTGATTGGCCACAGGGTTACTGATGACAATTTCATAAAACTCACTGTCGTTCTGTTTTTATCAGCTCCTTCTTCCCCAATTGATATTTTTTTTATAGGTGGGTCTATATATGTAAAATTTAAACATATACATGTAAGCCAAACGACTCCCAACTAATTTTTCCTATCTTTTTAGCGAGCCCCCAAATCAGTGAAGATTAGGAAAATTCAGCCACATGAGCTGAGCCACTTTTTTCCAGGCTAAACAAAAGACCCAGACAGGAAGCTGAAGAAGAAATCTACAGAATTTTGGTCTTTGAGGAAACATCCTCATCCTTTTGTTGTGAATTTTTGAAATTCAAAGGGACATGCTCATGAAATTACAAAGAGATTAAGAAATGTTTCATTCTTCCCAGAAACAATATTGCTTTTCACCCCGGGTTCCAGGAGTACAGGTTATGGTTTAATTCTACGAGTTAGAACTGGGTCACGTAGGGAAACATTTTCTTTTGTATTTCAAGACGAAGCAGCCACAAGAGGACACAACAGATCTTCTAAGTCTTCAGCACTGTTTTCACGCCACATTTTCAGTATCAGATGATGGAGATTGGCAAGATCATAACATAACCCTATGGAAATTCCTTTGGGAGGTGCCTGACCTTTCATCTTTCATTTTGGTTGTTATGGCTTTAAGGCAGTACTGATGCCATGCTTTGACTTAATCAAGGAGTATTATTATATTATTACTTTCACATACAATTAACCACAGGCCACTGTGTTTTTGTATCTGCCTCTCTGTGCAGAAATGAAGTTTAATATAGACTGGTCAAAGGGACTGTTTTATTCATATTAATATTCTCAAATACATGTTAATGTCTCCTTGTGTGAAAAATGAGCAAAACGTATCTTGTTTTAAAAATCAGAGTGACTAAATTTGAAGGTGCTTTGATCCAGCCTTTGCCCTTCTGCATGGCGGGGAGTGCCAGTGGTGACAAAATGACCAGCTTGCCCAAGAGGCTGCCATTAATCAGGGGGTGTCATGCCACAACTGGATTGCTAATGGTCAATTAGAGACCGCAGAGACTTACAGGGTCCCAAGGAGGATGAAATCTGAGTGCAAAAAAGTAATGCTGGGAAATTTTGGATCTCAGAGTGAGCAAAAGAAAGGAAACTTAGCCAGGCCATGATTTTTAATCCATTTATGTCTCACTTAAGAAGTTTCTTGACCTTTCTGGATTCTAGTCACTTTCCCAAATTCACTACTGTCAGACCACCCACACATACCTGAGAAGGACAGGAGGTGCCTTCTCCCAACTCCCACCACTACCAAGAATTTAGAGAAAAGGTATATAAGATTAGCCTCTGACATTATAGGCAACCCAGGAAAGATTAGGGTAGAGATATGCCAATTAACCCCAAAGAAACAAAGCGGTAACTAAACCAGCCAGGTGAGTTATAGTGAAAAAAGCAAAGCAAAGGGAGCTTAGAAAAAACAGGCACCAAGGTAATAACAATCACACAGCCTCTCAATTGCATTGATTTCAGGCTTGAAATCAACGCCTAAACAATGTGGCTCAGATTCCATTCTTATATCAAAGCTTCTTAAGAAGCTAGACGTTGACTTTAAGAGAAATAACATGTTTCTCAGGCAGATGAGCATTCATATGCTTGTTTTTCACTGTTAAAAAGCACGGTGGCATTCTGGTTTATACATCTAGGTTATTTCTCTTAATAACTCAACGTCCATAAGAACAAGCAGCTCTGGCAGGTTAAGGGTAAGGAGGTCTGTACCCGCAGAACTGCTGGCTTGATCCAGAGGCAGCCTGAGCCTGCAGCTTAATGTACTCTTTGGGATCCATCTGGGTGTCCCAAAGTTCTTCCTGGATTATGCATTTCCTTTAAAAATACCTGTAGAACACGTCTTTCTACAAATCGCTGCTCTGCTCTGTGGTTAAAAAAGGGCCCTGTAATACATCTGTCCAAAAGTAACCTCACAGGGGGAGCTGATCATAAATTCCTAACTGAGCAGGTCATGGTGGGTAGTCACTCCCCAGGCCTATAAAAAGGTTCATCTGTGCCTTAAGTAAGCCCTGTTCATTGCTCTTGTGCATCTATATTAACACACTAGAGGCCCGGTGCATGGATTTGTGCACCGGTGGCATCCCTTGGCCTGGCCTGCAGGGATCAGGACAAAACCGGCTCTCTGACATCCCCCAAGGGGTCCTGGATTGCTAGAGGGTGCAGGTCAACCTGAGGGACCCCACTGGTGCACAATTGGGACCGGGGAGGGTCTTGGGAGGTTGGCCAGCTGGGGAGGGACCACGGGAGAGCTCCAGGGTGTGTCTGGCCCATCTCGCCTGGTCTGGATCGGCCGGACCCCAGCAGCAAGCTAACGGTCTGCCCCCTGGTGGTCAGTGCACATCATAGTGACTGGTCAAATGGTCGAACAAGCGGTTGGACACTTAGCATATTAGGCTTTTATTATATAGGATGGCCCAACTAACTGAGCCACTGGGCCAGGGCAAGTAATCCTCTTCTTTAGGCCTCTTGGAGGCAGAACCACCCTCAGGGAGCATATAATCTTGGGAACTATTCTGTACCTTACTTTCTCCCACACGTATGTCATCTTCCATACATTTCCTCCTTAATTCCAGTTGCATAAGGAAAACTGCAAAATTGTCAATTTCCGGAGAATTTGAGATCTTTTTTCTGGTAGTGTCTTCAGTTTGGTTCAAATAAAATTATTAAAATTCTCTACAGGTTTGGATGTTTCTTTCTTAACAGCTAAAAATCCCAAGATGGACCCCACTACTTGTTAACGCAAGTTAAAAAACCTGGGTCTGGCTTTCAGCCTGGGAAATATTTCCCCACATTCCCTATGTGCTCAGATCCCACTGCGTTTACTCGCAGCTTTCACACACTGGGCTAAACACCACTACTCAGGTGCTCCTTGCTTAGAAGTCCATTCCTTCTCAACAGTTCATGAAAACTCCTCCACATTTTTCCAAATGAAATTCATGTTCTACTTTTTACAAGAAAGCTTGCCTATAATTCCACACTAAGTTCTCTTTTGACTAGATTCCAGAATCACATAAGATCAGGACCACAGAACCTCACTTAATTATACTACACTATTGTACTAATGTTTTAATTGCTCTATTGTTTTGTTGCCTGCCCCATTTGTAATTTCTCTGGAAAAGGTAGTGCAACCAAATAAGTTACTGCTGAAGTCCATTGGGCAAAATGTGCCTTTTAAGAATTCTTTGAGAGTCCCCACAATAAGTAGGCACAGAGTAAACCAGCAATAGTCAATGAATAAGTTTTTAAAAAGTTGAAAACACATAAGCACAATCAGTTTTTAATAACCATTTGTTCACCTAACACATTTACATTTATTTTATACTCTAGGAAAGATTCTATAGTTTCTCCCAATAAATTAATGCTAAAGAAGCATTTTCAGATTTCTTTTTCTTGGCCCCATCTCTGAAACCAATTACTTAAAAGTATCTCATTGTCATTTTAGAATCTCTTTAGCTGCACTATGATCAAACTGCTAAGAAATTATTTTTAGCCCATCTGGTGTGGCTCAGTGGTTAAGCATTCACCTATGAACCATGAGGTTACAGTTCGATTCCTAGTCAGGGCACCTGCGTGGGTTTTGGGCTGATTCTATAGTTTCTCCCAATAAATTAATGCTAAAGAAGCATTTTCAGATTTCTTTTTCTTGGCCCCATCTCTGAAACCAATTACTTAAAAGTATCTCATTGTCATTTTAGAATCTCTTTAGCTGCACTATGATCAAACTGCTAAGAAATTATTTTTAGCCCATCTGGTGTGGCTCAGTGGTTAAGCATTCACCTATGAACCATGAGGTTACAGTTCGATTCCTAGTCAGGGCACCTGCGTGGGTTTCGGGCTTGATCCTCAGTAGGGGGCCTGCAGGAGGCAGCTAATCAGTTATTCTCATCATTGATGTTTCTATCTCTCCCTCTTTCTTCCTCTCTCTGAAATCAATAAAAACATATTTTAAAAATTTATTTTTATTTCTCAAACTTAAGGTTTTAATTTTGTATCCATATAAAGTCTGAGGAAATGTTTAATTTTTTCTTTTTTAAGGGTTATTAAGCTTGGCTAAAGTAACCAGAAACAACTTTACCAACATTTTTATCAGGCCTCTTTCAATGGCGATGTGATGAACTAAGAGATTTTATTATGGGATTTAAAGGAGTATTAATTTCCAGACTTGGAGATTGTTTTGGAATCCCATAATAATCTTAGTATACGATGCCTGGCCCAATAGGTAACCATTGACTAAACAGACGATTTGGGCATACTGCCTGTGCAGTTATCCTGAAAAGTGGGCGACTAAGTAAAACAATAATTTTTTAAAAATTTAACAAAAGAAAGCCCTCAATTCCTAAAGTGAGCACCCCGCTCGTGAATACATATCTACAGAATCTCCACCAAGAATATTATTCTAAAATATGGCAAAGAGAAGTCAAGAAATGTGGGTATAAACTCAACAAGAAAGTTGATAGATGCAGTATAAGCTTTTAATTTTTCATCAGTAAAAAATTGCCCTAACCGGTTTGGCTCAGTGGATAGAGCCTCGGCCTTCGGACTGAAGGGTCCCAGGTTCGATTCCAGTCAAAGGGCCTGTACCTTGGTTGCGGGCACATCCCCAGTAGGTGGTGTGCAGGAGGCAGCTGATCGATGCTTCTCTCTCATCGATGTTTCTATCTCTCTCCCTTCCTCTCTGTAAAAAATCAATAAAATATATTTAAAAAAAATAATTTGCATTAGGTTGAATGTTTCAAAGCTAGATTATTTGAAAGTTACTTAAATATCACACTGCTAAAGAGATGAAATAACTTTTTAAAAAATATACTTTTATTAATTTAAGAGGGGAAGGCAGAGAGAGAGATGGACACATCAGTGATGAGAGAGAATCATGGATCAGCTGCCTCCTTCACACCCCCTATGGAGGACTGAGCCTGCAACCCAGGCATGTGTCCTGACTGGGAACTGAACCGTGATGTCCTGGTTCAACCACTGAGCAACACTGGCCGGGCGAGATGAAATAACTTTTAATTATCTTCCCAAACTAAAAAGAATGACACAGGGTTAATTATTTTCAAGAACTTGACTTGAAACAAACAAAAAAGGTGGTTTCACTTTAAAATATATTTTTCTCAATAAAATTATAGCTTCTATTTTAAAAATTTTGTATCAGGTTTAGGAATAGGAACATAATATTGTACATGTAGCAAATCTGTCCCTTGTTATAAAGCTTTCTTCAATGCCTTTCTGTGACCATTCCTTTTGAAAGAAGGGCTTAATCACTTCAATGTTGGATTTGCAAACACCTGAGTGCAAATATCTTATATTTCTATTTTTTGTTAAAAAGCATATAAATGTGTATATAAATATTTTAGTTCATACTCATTGAAACAGTTATTTCTATTGGAACAAAAGTACTAGGTGAGTTTAACAATAACAGTTTAATTTTCCTACGTGGTACATAACCTGACTTTAGGTCACAGTTATAAACAGACTGATAACTAAGAGTTCCCAAGTGACCCCTTGTAATGAGTTTTATATTAAGCCATGTATTTCCTTCACCTGGTCACATGCTGTATCTCAAGCTATCTCTATAGCTGAGGATTCCCACCCTTGTCAATTCCCATTTCAGGCATCTTTAGCAATCCCAGTGAGCATGAGAATATATCACACAGACAAGATTTCTGGCTAACATATCTCTAGTAGTAAAACTAAAAGCATATCCTAATCCATCTGCAAGCTTGTAGGCAAATGTCAAAAGCAAAGAAAGGCTTTGTGTTGGAACTGTCATACAATTCTCACGTGTATTGTGCTTCCAGGTCCCTGGCTGTGAATTTCCTGCCACCGATGATGGAACACACCCACAGACTCCAGGGCTTAGTATTCCCCTCTATGCTATTCACCCCAGGTGATGCAAAGAAGCCCAGAGAGAATGACTGTACTGGCGCTTTCTGCTCTGCACTTAAGCATAGAAATTAAAGGATGGATGCTGTTTGTAAAAAAGAGTAAACTTTCAAAGTTAGCAATTGGCGGAGAAGGACATGTCTAGCTAATCTAAATTCCTCACCAAAATATCTTAGGTCTCACAGGTGCTTTAAAATGCACTGGGAATATCCCAAGGGTTTCTTGGCACCTGAGGTTTCAAGATGTTTGAGCAGAGCCTGACTGTTTGAGGGAAATGCAACAGTTCCATGTGGGACTGCAGGGTACAGAATTATGTAAGGCTCTGCAGAGTGGGCGAGACCAGCGCGCTGGAACCAGTAAGGGCAGCCTCCTGCTCACCAACAAAGCGCACACACAGGTGAGGGGAGCTGGGCAGAAGGGGCGCTTCTGGCTTTCCCTCTGCCCTTTCAAAAGAGGAGAGGGAAGGAGAGAGAGGGAAGGCAAAGTACCGTCTTGTCCAGGCACTGAAGGCAGATATAAGGCTTGCAGCAGCAGTGGCCCATCCCGGCAGGTTGGCTGGCAGGGAGACCTCCTTCATTCAACGTGTCAGTGGCAATTCCTAAGGCGAGGTAATGGCTCAAACGAAAGGGGTGCGCGGCTGGGAGCTGTCACAACTTCCATGTGGTCCCCTTGGCTACCTTATTTCTCCTATTAACTTCAGGAATCCCGGAGCCAGAAGAACAGGAGGAGGAGGGGCTCCAAGCGGCGGTGTTGGGATCCTGCTGCGGGGAGAAGCAGCGCGGGAGCCAGGAAGGGAGGGGGCAGGCCGAGGGAGGGTCACTTTGCCTCGGGAATCCTCAGAACGAAGCGAATAAATAGTCGCATAACAATGGAGCACCTACCAATTGCCATCTCCCGGAGAGGACGGCCAGCCCGCCCTTACCGGGAAGGGGGTGGGGGCGGGGGCGGAGGCTGCCACTCCCATCCCTGCCCGAGTGAGGATGCGCCCTTGCACCACGCAGACTCGCCTGGAAAGGACGCAGGGAACACAAAAGAAGCCTGGCGTCCATGGGTAGTCTGTGCTGAGGACTACGGACAGGGCTGCCACAGGCTTGGCTCTGCTCAGACTATGGCTTTCGATTTTCCTGAGAAGTGAACATACTTATAAACATGGTGTATCTGGCCTTTCCTTTCCTGTAACTCCTCCTCCCAGGGTATTGGTTGCCTCGGGACCACCAATTGCTCATTTTCAAATGTGTGTGCCATGAGCAATTCTTGCCTTGCTTGATGAAATTTTTATATTAGAAATACTAGAGGCCGGGTGCATGAATTCGTGCACGGGTGGGGAGGGGAGGCGGGAGGTTGGCTGGGGGAGGGGGTGTCCCACCCCCAGTCGAACTCCTGGTAGAGGGAACAATTTGCATATTAGGCTTTTACTATATAGGATAATTGTGAAATTGGTTGCCCAGGCAGACATTCACAAACCTTTCAAAAGTGGCTTAAGCAATTAAACTTGGGGTTGGGGACAAACATTTCCCCTGGGCATATCAACAGAAAAGCCTTAGAGGACTTGACTTTTCTGGGCAATTTGTAATCTTGAAAACAGTTAATAAAAAAAGGTAAAGAGCAAAGGGTTTGTTTTTTTTCTAAAGAGACATGGCCTTTAAAATATATATATTTGTGTAATCCTGAAAGTAAAAGATGTGAATAATAATATTTACAAGATTAACTTTGTATTTCCTGATACTTCAAAGGAGAAATCCTGAAATGCATCATCTGCAGAAACATACAATTGCATTTTTTCCCCATTAAATTTGCCAAAGACTCTTAAGTAGACAACACTTGTTAAATCTATCTAATTTTACTAACTTGAGATTTTCCAAACAGATTTTAATTAAGTAGCATAGACTATTTAGATTTGCTTATAGGGCAAGGATATTTGGTGATCAAATAAGAACAGACTGAATGTTTGCCCTAAACTTGAAAGAATAAACTCAAATCTTTCTTTTAAACTAACAGGCAAATTAGCATAGTCCATTAGGTGGGCAGCATGCCTGTCCCTGTCAACATTTTAAATGTCCATACACTTTGAGCCATCATTTCCACTTCTACAATAATACACACAAGAATATGCAAGGGTGTATGTGTGAGGATATTCAATTTAGCATAGTTTGTAACAGCTTAGAAATGGAAAATACTCTATAGATACACAACACCTTCCCACTGTATGGAAAGGTGACACATTGTTGAGAAAGAAGATAAACTTATAAAACAAAAGGAAAATTATATTCATATATAAAGGGTGGCCCAAAACAATGTATATACACTCTGCATGATTATGAAGTCAGTGTTTATTAACATGCAGTTCAATTTAAAAAATGTAAAAAAATCTACAGAAATAAGTAACCAGCAGTCTGATCTCTGTATCCATGTCTGTTCAATTTTGTTTGTTTATGTATTTTGTTCTTTAGGTTCCATATCTTAGTGAAATCATATGGTATTTGTCTTTCTCTAACTTATTTCAGTTAGCATAATACTCTCTAGGTCCATCCATATTGCTGCAAATAATAAAATCTCATTCTTTCTTATTGCTGAGTAGTATTCCATTGTATATATGTACCACAACTTCTGTATTTATCCACTTGTCTATTGATGGGTACTTGTGTTGCTTCCATATTTTGGCTATTGTAAATAACGCTGCTATGAACATAGGAGTGCATATATTCTTTGGAATTAGTGTTTTGAGTTTTTCTTTAGATATATAACCAGAAGTAGAATTGCTGGGTCATAAGACAGTTCCATTTTTAATTTTTTAAGGAACCTCCATCCTGTTTTCCATAGTGGCTGCACCAACCTGCATTGCTACCATACTGTTAGTTTTCTTGAATCAGGACTCAAACTAGGTACACATATCACATTAAGTGTTAAATCTCTTAGGCCTCTTTTATCAACGGCAGTCTTCCCCGCTACCCCCACCGCCTCCCCACCCAAGCCATTGACTTGCTCAGAAATTGAATGGGGTGGCGTGGAGAACATCCCACACTCTGGATTTGCCTTTTCGCTTCCTGATAATGTCATTTCACTTTTTCTTACATCCCTAAAAGTGAAATCTAGCTCTTGAGGCTGGATGAGACCCAGGCTCTATTTATTTGGGCAACAATACCTGGGATGTAATGTTGTGGGCATCATATCACATCCCAGCAGGAAGCACAGGATGACTGGACATTCCATTTGTACTGAAGCTATTGTGGATAGAAGTGAGTCTCATCTCCTCCATCATAAAGTTTCCCATCAACCTTTCATCTAATGACTTCACTTGCTCATGATTACTCCCTGAATCAATTATTTCATAGGAGCTGCAACATGATGCTCTGATTCCATCATCCATTTGCATTTATTAACTGGAATTTTGATGTAAGAAAAGAATTTTTTGTCATCAACTAGGGCAGTGGTCAGCAAACTCATTAGTCAACAGAGCCAAATATCAACAGTACAAAGATTGAAATTTCTTTTGAGAGCCAAATTTTTTAAACTTAAACTATATAGGTAGGTACAGTGTTATTAACTTAATTAGGGTACTCCTAAGGCTTAGGAAGAGCCACACTCAAGGGGCCAAAGAGCTGCATGTGGCTCACCAGCCGCAGTTTGCCGACCACGGAACTAGTGTGATGTCAGTTCCCTGCAATACAGTTTATACAGGAAAGACAGGATAAATGCTTATTCCTTTCCTTTAAGTGCCAATTTTCTGAAAAGACTTGGTGTTGCAATGGGATCTGATGAGGCTGTTTGCTTTCTCTCACTTTTTCAAAACATCATTTGAGTTCATGTTTTTATGTTAATATACACGATGTGTTTTAATTCATTGCAGTTACTCCTTTTAGCTGCTCAGTTTATCTCATCGTTGGCCAATGGGAGTGCCTTCTTGTTGGTTCCTGTGTCCTTTTGACACAACTCATTAGTCCACCTTCCTTGCTTTCTGACACAACATGATTCTGTGCTCATCTTGAATATTTCTTGCTAGAGATCCAGGAGCAGCCTTCCCCTCCAGGATCCTTGGTTTCTTCTAGTTGAAAATGGAAATTAGATACCACAAGCTAGGGCTGTTTGCTGTCTTTTTTTTTTTTTTTTTTTTAATCCTCCCCTGAGGATATTTTTTCCATTGATTTTTAGAGAGAGTGGAAAGGAGAGGGAGAGACAGAGAAACACCATTGTGAGAGAGAAATATCAATTGGTTGCTTCCTGCATGCCCCCGACTAGGGCTGGGAGCCTGCAACCGAGGTTCGTGCCCTTGACCAGAATCGAACCCAGAACCCTTCAGTCCCCAGCCGATGCTCTATCCACAGAGCCAAGCCGGCTAAGGCTGTTTGCTATCTTTTAAGAGCTACCTGGTAGGGATAAGAGGTCCCTAGAAGGAAGTGATATTTCCCATAGACAAAATATCCTTGAAGGAGGTCACAGAAAAACTCAGATGGGGCCTTAGGGTGGAGTGAGAGAGTAACAGCTCCTGTTCAGGGGCCCTTAGAATTGGAAAAATGCCCAATGAACTTCACTTTGAGGGAGATAAACTGGATGTTATAACATGGTAGCAAACCAAGGTTCAGGTGGGAAGGTGCCACCTAAGGAGTCCCCAAGGTACGTAGATACCTGTAAGACAGAAAAGAAACCCTGAACTTCTTCATGACATACAGGACGGGGAACATGGTAGCAAACCAAGGTTCAGGTGGGAAGGTGCTTTCTAAGGAGTCCCCAAGGTACGTAGAAAGGTCTGAGGGACAGTGAACTGGCCCCCTATTTAAAAAGTTTGAGGACCCCTGGTTTAGACTATTGTGATTTGGCATAAAATGAAGCTGTGACTTCACAGGCTGATGAAATCTGGAACATTCTGGCTTCTAATATTTTTAAAAGTTTGAGATGGTTTTTATTCCTGGCATGTTTTATTGCATTGGAAGAGGAATTAGCATTTAGAAGTAATATGAAGGTCTATTGGTATATCTCTTCAGAGAAAGCCTTATAAACAATGCATGTTTTGGAGCAATGACTAATAAGAAACATTAATTGATTATTAACAGATGCCAGGCACCATGCTTAAGTCTTGCATGCAGTACCTCATGTAGCTCTCACAAAACAGTGTGAAATTAAGCCCTATTATCACCCCCCCTTTTTTTTTAACCTAGAAATTGCACATCTAGGATTTCGCTTTGAAGATACATCTCTAACAATGAACAGCCTGTTCATTATAACATTGTTTTTAGCTGAAAAATATTTAAAAACAACCTAAACATACATAGAAGAGTCGTTCAATAAATTATGGTATATTTAGGCAATGGAGTACTGAGCATTTTTTTAAAAAAGGAATAAAGAAGATTTATATGAACGTATTTGGAATGAGTTCCAGAGTATGTAAATTGATAAGTGAAAAACAAGCAAACAAACAAGGTGCGAAAGAATATACTGTAGGGTAAAAAAAAAACATAAGGAAATAAACACTTTGTAAAAAGAAGGATAGACCAGGAATGAATCCCACATACAAAAGGGTTAGTGGGAGTGAAGCAGAAAGAACGAGGGACAGGAAGGAATGTAATATAAGGGACGAGGAGAGAGCACCACTCCTCTGAGTTTACTATCTCGTGTATTCTTGTGTGTTAAAGCAATGCCAATGTATGACGTACTCATTACAATGAGAAATAATTAAAATCAACCAGCTGTTCATGGAACCCAAAATGAAATACAAACAATCTTTTTTTTTTTTAACAAATGAATAACATACCCACGTTGAAGCAAATGGAGAAGAAAAAAATTAAATAACTTTGAAAAATATTATCTTAACTCTATATTATAAAGCTAAAGACAAAAAGAACTGTACATAAATGGGTGAACAATTGAAACTACTTTGTGTTTATTTTAGGATAGAGCAAAAAAGTAAATACTTTGTAGGTCATGACAGTCATGTTCTCACTGTTGGAGAAAGGAGTTACACATAAGCTAAGGGGTCAGCCTACCCCTAGAGTAAACCCTATGGTGCTGAATTCAAGGTAAGGTCTCAGAACAAACTCATCTGAGGTCTTTAATGTATACACAAGTAGACAGCTATAGATGCGTAGAAACTTGATACGTGACACAGATTTCACTGTATACAGTGAGAAAAGAATGGACTATTCAATAAAAGGTGTTGGAACAAATGGTTATCCTTATGAAAACAAAAGTGATGGCCTAACAAAAACTAATTCCAATCGTATTAACGACTTAAATATGAAATTAAAAATGTTAAAACAATAGAAAAGATTTTAACAAGTTATTTTTTATCTTTATTTATTTATTTATTATTTTTCTTTATTATAAAGACGTGTGCAGAGAGACTGGGTTTTGTGGATCCAGGGAGAGAGCTGAAGTGACAGCCACTAGGGTCCTTCTACTGAGCCCCTATCCCACACTGCAGATGCCAACTTTCTTAGGTGGAACACTCCCCTCTATAAGGTATCAGCCTGGGGGAATGCAATAGCTCAACCCTCTGGACTCCCTCTCACCTCACCCTGTGAAAATAACACCCTGCTGAGGAGTCAGCTGCCTGGGCTGGGGTGTAGAAGTCCTAGTAGACTCAGGTGAGGCCAGTAACTGGGCTGTGTGGCTTTGGGGTGGGAGCCATCCCCTCACTTTCCTTTGAGCCTGATGGGAACCACCCTTTCATGGGAGATCCACTAGCTCCACCTCACCCTGGAGCCTGAGCTCTCCAGGATGTCCAAGTAGAATCAGGAATAGGCTGGGTTGTGCAGCTTTAGGAAGGGGGCCATTTTTTTTCCCTTGCACTAACAACCAGTGCAAAGCCCTTCCTTTAAGTGGAGAAATTTTGGTCAGTTTGGGCCTAATGAACTCTGCTGGTCTCTCCCTAATGATTCTCTAAGACTCTGCCCCAAATAAAGGTCTGTGGGTAGGAGCTAGTGTTGGTGTACTCTGGGACTTTGCTGAGTGGCCTCAGACCTAGCATTGACACTGAGTTTGAATTTGTATCAATCTTATAAAAACCACCCAATCCTATATGGTCAATCACTAAGAACCTAACTCAACTTGAACACTGCCAGATGTTTTTCAGTGAGTGAATCTAATAGACACCCAGCAGGTAGAGGCAGGTAGAGGCATATTTTGAAGTATCTTGGGCCTTTTGCTGAACTGCCCTTGGGCTCATTTAGTGTGTAGCTTGGCCCTTCATATGCATACCCAGGTCCACAGAGACAGCTACAAACTGTGGATTGCTTTGTAGCTCCAAAAAGGTTGCCCAGGGCCAGTCACAGGTAGTGTCTGACTTTGACCTTCACCAAAGTCTCTCCCAAGAGTCACCAAGAACAAAAAATCCAGTGGCAAGCTTCAGACATAAGAGTAGGATTCAATTAGCTTCACAAGTGAAACATCCAAAGAAAAATCCTGACAGGCACCAGATCCTGCTGAGACAAATTCCTCATCATGTGGTCATCACCCATACCACAGCTAGTACACTGTGATTGGGGTAGGTTCTCACAGCCAGCCAAAAGGTTAACCTCAAGCATGGATAGGCAAACAGCAATCAAGGCTCAATTACAAAAGTAGCGTTCACATAAACCACACAAAAGACATTTCTTAAGTACCCAGTTCAGGTAATCAAGGAGACTATGCCACTGGGTTCCACAGGACACCTCTTACTTAAGGCCACTATATCAAAACTGGGAGACATAGCAAATCTACAAATACATAGAAACAAACACAGAGAAGTAGCCAAAATGGGGATACAAAAGAAAAAAACTCCAAATGAAAGAACAGTAGAATTATCCAGAAAAAGAACTAAATAAAATGGAGGCAAACATCTATCAGATATAGAGTTCAAAAAATGGTTATAGCCCTAGCCAGTTTGGCTCAGTGGATAGAGCATTGGCCTATGGACTAAGAGGTCCCAGGTTCAACTCCAGTCAAAGGCACATGCCTAAGTTTTAAACTCAATCCCCAGAAGGGGGTGTGCAGGAGGCAGCTGATCAATGATTCTCTTTCATCATTGATGTTTCTATCTCTCCCTCTACTCTCCTCTTTGAAATCAATAGAAAAATATATATTAAAAAAGTCACTCCAAAAAATTATAAATGGTTATAAGGATGCTTAAAGAACTTAATGAGGATTTCAAATATAATGAAAAAGCAACAACATAGAAACAATTTTAAAAAGTCAGAAATGAAGACTATAATATCTGAGAAAAAGGATACACTAAAAAAAAACCAGTAAGTTAGATAAGGTAGAGAATTAAACAGTGATTTAGAAGTCAAGGTATCAGAAAACACCAATCAGAGCAGAAAAAATAAATGAATAAATAAATAAAAATAAAAATGGTGATGCTAATAAATGTTCAAAAAGCCCTCATATTTGAATAATAAAGAAATCAAGAACAGGTTGTCAATATTATTTAAAGCTGAAAATTTTGTATAGGTCCTAGTAAAATTATTTCATTAAGAAGCAAATCAAAATTCGTAAGCCATAGCTACTTAACTTGATTATAAATGCTGATTATTCAAATGAAATTAATTACTCACAAATTTCTGAAGAACATTAAATTACTCCCCAGTGCTAGAAAAATGGGTGACTTTACTCTTTCATTAGATACATGCTGGATTATTTTCTTTTCTGGGAAATATGGAAAACAATTGAAGATTTATTGGTCAGTGTCTAAAGAAGAGCAGGAACCCTGTAGTTCCACAATCAATATAGGAATCTACTTATATAAAAACCCTGGGCATAACATCATAGCCAGAAGCGCGATCCAGTTTAAGAACCCATTGTGGCCCTCGAGTCAAAAAGTTTGCCTACCCCTGGCCTAGCGTAAACCCTATGGTGCTGAAACCAAGGTAAGGTCTCAGAACAAACTCATCTGAGGTCTTTAATTTATACACAAGTAGACAGCTACAGATGCGTAGAAACTTGATACGTGACACAGATTTCATTGTACACAGTGAGAAAAGAATGGACTATTCAATAAAAGGTGTTGGAACAAAGGTTATCCATGTGTTGGAACAAATGGTTATCCTTATGAAAACAAAAGTGATGGCCTAACAAAAACTAATTCCAATCGTATTAACGACTTAAATATGAAATTAAAAATGTTAAAACAATAGAAAAGATTTTAACAAGTTATTTTTTATCTTTATTTATTTATTTATTATTTTTCTTTATTAAGGTATTACATATGTGTCCTTATCGCTCTTAACAAGATATTATTATGATATTAAAAATTTAGTTTATCCAAAGATACTAAAAATAAAGTGAAAATCAAGTCACAAACTGGAAGAAAATTATTCTAATACACTTAAGTAATAAATAATTAGTATCTAGAATATGTAAAAAGTATTCTAATTGTTAAGAAAAAGACAAATAACAGAATAGACAAAGGAACAAAAGATATTAAGAAGTAATTCTCAGAAGTGGATCCATAAACATGCAAAAACATAGTCAATTATTAAATACTAATCAGTAAAATGTAAATCAAAGCCACAGTGAGATACACCAGCAGACTGGCAAAAATTAGAGTGTGATAGTATCTCTGTTGGTCAGGATGTGGAGTACAGGGTGCAGGCATCACAGAAGGTAGAAGTATAAATTAGGACGTCCACTTTGGAGAACAGCGTGGCGATATAACAAAGCTGAAGACATATACATACTTTGACTCAGTAATTCCACTTCTGAATATTTACCTTAAAGAGTAAAGTGTGTACATATGTACAAGCTGACATGTTTAGGAATATTCAGCTCATTTTTAATAGTGAAAAGAGAAAAGCAACCTCTCTTTTAATTAAATACTGGATATCTAAATTATGATATAGTTCTACAGTGGGATTCCAAAAACAGAAAATGAATGAGTGAGATTCACATGAATCAACATGGAGACATCTCAAAAACATAAGTTTGTATGTGGGAGGATATATACAGTATGCTATTGGTATAGATGAAAAAACTTTAAAAAAGCAATGTTACGTAGTTTATGTTATAAATATTTATGTGGTCAAAACATTTTAAAAAGTCTTGGAGTTGCAGTAATGAGACTTCAGGATGGCAGTCAGAGATTCCCACCATTTGGTATTCACACTGCCATGCATCCTGTCCCACCCTGTGTATGGGCTGGTCTGTCTCATCAGCAGCAGGTCTGAGGGGAATGATAATATGTCACCTCCAAATTAGGCTACAAAAGACCATGGCTTCCATCTGTGCATTCCACTTTCAGTCTCTGATCTGCTGCTATGGGGGAAAACAAGTTGCCATGCTGTGAGCAGCCTGTGGCCAAGCCAATGCGGTGACTGCAGCCTGCAGCTGGAGGAGTGGAGGCCTGCCACCGCCAGTGAGTGAGAGGAGGGGGCTTCCAGCTACAAAAGACCATGGCTTCCATCTGTGCATTCCACTTCCAATCTCTGATCTGCTGCTATGGGGGAAACAAGCTGCCGTGCTGTGAGCCAAGGCCCTTGAGGTGGCTGCAGCCTGCAGCTGGAGGAGTGGAAGCCTGCCACCGCCAGTGACTGAGAGGAGGCTTCCACCCCAGGGGAACCTGGAGACCAGGGCAGCTCTGAGGACAGCTTGGCTGCCACCTCCTGACAGAGCCAGAGCCAGGGCCACTAGCTTCTGCCAGCTGCGTCTCTCCTGGCTACCTGACCACCAGCAGCTGTGTGACGTAATAAAGGCCTGCAGTTCTTAGCTGCTGTGTTGTGTGGTAATTTGTTATGCAACAAGAGATAACTAACACAGAATAGGTTTATTCTTGGGAGCCATGGCCCTAAGATCAGGGAGAGGTACACAGAGGGCTTCACCTTACCAAAAATATTTTATTTTTGAAATAAAATATCTAAAGCAAATGCAGCGAGATGTTAAGGTCTATTAAACTTAGATAATGAGCACATGTCATGATCTGATTTTTATGCATTTCGTGTGTTTGCGGTATCTCACAGGCAGATAATGCTCTCCAGTGCTGTGCCTCCCTGGTAGCAGGACATCGTCCACAGCCAGGGCAAACCTGCAGTGGGTGAGGCTTCTGCTCTCTCGCTACTAAATATACCAGGTCTTTTTGAAAGCATTAACAAGTCACTTATTCTCTGCAGAATTAAAACACAGAACTTCAGAAGCTAACTCTTTTGGGTGGGTTGTGCTATGTAATTTGGGTTTCTGGTACAATACATGAGAAACAGTATTGAACTTCACATTTTCATTTTAAAAATTGTGATGCTAGCTTGGCCCGTGTGGTTCAGTGATTGAGCGTTGGCCTATTAACCAGGCAGTCACGGTTCAATTTCCGGTCAGGGCACATGCCCGTGGAAGTACTGAGTCCGGCCTTCAAACCAGACCCTGACAGTAGGGAGGAGGCAGCCCCATTCCTCACAGAATCTGCTGTTGGATAGCTTGCTGTCAGTGGCCTGCCAGCCAGGAACCCCATTTACCTGCACCCCGGACCCTGACAGGAGTGAGGTGGGAGCCCCATTCCTCACGGAATCACGGGTGAGGCTTCTGCTCTCTCGCTACTAAATATACCAGGTCTTTTTGAAAGCATTAACAAGTCACTTATTCTCTGCAGGATTAAAACACAGAACTTCAGAAGCTAACTCTTTTGCGTGGATTGTGCTATAGAATTTGGGTTTCTGTTACAATACATGAGAAACAGTATTGAACTTCACATTTTCATTTTAAAAATTGTGATGCTAGCCTGGCCCGTGTGGTTCAGTGATTGAGTGTTGGCCTATTAACCAGGCAATCACGGTTCGATTTCCGGTCAGGGCACATGCCCGAGTTGCAGGCTCGATCCCTAGTATGGGGAATGCAGGAGGCAGCCGATCAATGATTCCCATCATTGTTTCTATTTTAATTCCCTTTTAATGTGCACGAATTTTGTGCACCGTGCTACTAGTAGTAACAATAAGAAAAACTTCTTGAGGCTTACTGACTATACCTACATAATTTTTTTTTTAAATGACTATACCTGCATTAAAAAATGATCATTACTGAGCATGTGTGCAGTGACCTCTCATTTGGGGTTAGGGACCCCAGAAAAGGCAGAGGAAAACCCAGCTTTTCTGTTTATTAGATATTTAGCTTAAAACGCTACTTTGAGCATATGTTCTTCTTTTTGCCTTGCCAATTCTGTTTTGCCATGAGCAAAGTTCTAAGGGAAAAGGATAAGGCACATCTGTTTTCTACCCAACCTTTATGTCTTCCTCATTCTGTTTTAAATCTAGGTTTAAACTCTAGAAGTGGTTCAGAAAAGCTGATGAGGCATGGGACTGACTCTTCCCACCCCCACAAGGGCCAGTAACGGACTGATATGGGGGTACTAGAGCTCTTTACCTCTAGACAGGACAGCTCTGTGGAGTGATTGGAACATAAATTACCCCACAGAGTGATTCTGTGTTGTAGAGCAGCATTGATGCTTTGAAGAGACAATGAAAGATCAGGGTAATCAAACATTAATGTTCAGAAAAGCTGATGAGGCATGGGACTGACTCTTCCCACCCCCACAAGGGCCAGTAACGGACTGATATGGGGGTACTAGAGCTCTTTACCTCTAGACAGGACAGCTCTGTGGAGTGATTGGAACATAAATTACCCCACAGAGTGATTCTGTGTTGTAGAGCAGCATTGATGCTTTGAAGAGACAATGAAAGATCAGGGCAATCAAACATTAATCAAAATAAAGTATGAACATGTCTTCTGAGGGATGTGGGAGACAGGGCAGTAGCAAACACTGACATCCAATATCTGGTACTAAACACTATCATGCACCCCTGTAGAGCAGAAGCATAGGGGGGGGGGGGTCCCTTCTCCGCGTCCAGCATGGAGAGAGAGATGAACCAGTTCTTTAAGTAGAGGTGCTTGGGATTGAGAAAGAAATGAAAGAGACAGGACACAAAAATAGAAGAAGCTAGGTCTGGGTGGGCTTCTGCCCTCTGATGGAGGGACAGACATACGTCCAGCACCGGAAGTAAATTTAATATATACTCGAAGTAACAGGAAGTTACATCACATCTGGGTGGGCCTTGAGTTCCTGGAGACATAATGGGATCCACCCCGCTTAGCATCTGGGCGGGAAAGTCAGACTGAGTGGCGTCCTAGCCTCTTGACTAGGACCGCCCCCAGAGCGTGGCTCTGCCTGAGCCCTGAATTCAGTTGACAATATTTAAAAACGCCCAAAGTGCTTGCCAGCAGCCCTCCACATGAACATGCCTTCTGAGGGATGTGGGAGACAGGGCAGTAGCAGACACTGACACCCAATATCTGGTACTAGGCACTAGCATGCACCCCTGTAGAGCAGAAGCATAGGCGAAAAACTTCTTGAGGCTTACTGACTATACCTACATAAAACATTTTTAAACAATGACTATACCTGCATAAAAAAATCATCATTACTGAGCATGTCTGCAGTGACCTCTCATTTGGGGTTAGGGACCCCAGAAGGGGCTTTTGGTAAGGCAGAGGAAAACCAGCTTTGGGGTCAGAGTACAGGGAGTCCTGGCCCAGGTTCAAATCAAAGTGGGTCCGCAGAGTCCATAGACCTCAGTGATTATTCCCTTGATTCATAAAGGTGTGACCAGAATGGATGTACTTGGCAAGTGGCAGAAACCTCACACTGGTTCCTTCACCAGTGGAGTAACAACAATTGTTATAGGAAAGTCAAGTAGCAGCACAAGGAACTGTCCACTCTACCCCAGGTAAGATAGTAAGTGACAAACACTATTGTATCCTAGAAGGAATGGCAGAGGTTAGTGCCACTCTCGACTTAAAGGATGCAAGGCTGGTGGTCCTCATTCTATCCCCATCCATTTTCTGTCTGGCCCCTGAGAAAACCAGATGGGTCCTGGTGGAAGACACTGCTCCACCACAAATGTGACCAAACAGCAGGCTCAGTGTTCTTATGGGGTGACCTTTACCAGAGCAGCTGAACACTGGCTCTAGATGGCAAACTTGATAGCAGTTTTCATTTAGGAATGGATATTGTTGAAATCCCCTGTGAAATGATTTGTAATGGATCCATTATTGAAGCTACCTTTGGAAATACTATATCTACACTAATAAAAGACAAAGCTGCTAATTGACCATACCTTCGCTATGCTCATCAGCCAATCAGGAGAGTATGCAAATTAATCCAACCAAGATGGTCGTTAAATTTGCTTACTGCAGGCAGATCCCGCTCCACTGCCCTGCTTGGGTGGCAGCGCGATTCCCAGCCACCGCCCACCCCAGCGTGGGATCCAGGCCTGCCATGTGCAACCGGGGGAGACGGGGAAGGAACCGTGGGATCGGGCATGCCATCTGCCACCAGGGGAGTGGGCCTAAGCCAGCAGGTGGTTATCTCCCGAGGGGTCCCAGACTGTGAGAGGGTACAGGTTGGGCTGAGAGACCCCCTCCCCCTGCCAGTGCACAAATTTTTGTGCACTGGGCTTCTAGCCTATAGATAATATTAAAAATATATCTAAACGTGCAATTCTTTGTCCAAAAAATGAGCATGTTTAAAAATTAAATGAAGAAATTTTGAATATACTCAATGGAGATTTTCACACATATTTGAGTGATGATTCCATTGATTCTACAGATGATGCTGAAAAGGAAAATTCTGCCATCGAATTTCTTAATAGCATTACTCCTTTGGGAATGCTGTGTCATAAATTAAAAGTGAAAGTGGTGCAATCATCATGCTATTGAGAAATCTTAATAGTAAATGGGGTCTTGTAATGGTACCAGATTTATTATCAAAAGATTATGACATAACATTATCAAAGCTGAAGTATTACCAGCATCTGTAGAGGGAGAGGCTGTTCTGATTCCAAGAATTAATTTG
>NW_005369552.1:1922379-1953858 GCF_000412655.1 Myotis brandtii | reverse complement strand
TTCTTTTTGCCTTGCCAATTCTGTTTTGTCATGAGCAAAGCTCTAAGGGGAAAAGGATAAGGCACATCTGTTTTCTACCCAACCTTTATGTCTTCCTCATTCTGTTTTAAATCTAGGTTTAAACTCTAGAAGTGGTTCAGAAAAGCTGATGAGGCATGGGACTGACTCTTCCCACCCCCACAAGGGCCAGTAACGGACTGATATGGGGGTACTAGAGCTCTTTACCTCTAGACAGGACAGCTCTGTGGAGTGATTGGAACATAAATTACCCCACAGAGTGATTCTGTGTTGTAGAGCAGCATTGATGCTTTGAAGAGACAATGAAAGATCAGGGTAATCAAACATTAATCAAAATAAAGTATGAACATATGACAGGAGGGGGGGGGGTCCCTTCTCCGCGTCCAGCATGGAGAGAGAGATGAACCAGTTCTTTAAGTAGAGGTGCTTGGGATTGAGAAAGAAATGAAAGAGACAGGACACAAAAATAGAAGAAGCTAGGTCTGGGTGGGCTTCTGCCCTCTGATGGAGGGACAGACATACGTCCAGCACCGGAAGTAAATTTAATATATACTCGAAGTAACAGGAAGTTACATCACATCTGGGTGGGCCTTGAGTTCCTGGAGACATAATGGGATCCACCCCGCTTAGCATCTGGGCGGGAAAGTCAGACTGAGTGGCGTCCTAGCCTCTTGACTAGGACCGCCCCCAGAGCGTGGCTCTGCCTGAGCCCTGAATTCAGTTGACAATATTTAAAAACGCCCAAAGTGCTTGCCAGCAGCCCTCCACATGAACATGCCTTCTGAGGGATGTGGGAGACAGGGCAGTAGCAGACACTGACACCCAATATCTGGTACTAGGCACTAGCATGCACCCCTGTAGAGCAGAAGCATAGGCGGGGTCAGAGTACAGGGAGTCCTGGCCCAGGTTCAAATCAAAGTGGGTCCGCAGAGTCCATAGACCTCAGTGATTATTCCCTTGATTCATAAAGGTGTGACCAGAATGGATGTACTTGGCAAGTGGCAGAAACCTCTCACTGGTTCCTTCACCTGTGGAGTAACAATTGTAATAGGAAAGTCAAGTAGCAGCACAAGGAACTGTCCACTCTACCCCAGGTAAGATAGTAAGTGACAAACACTATTGTATCCTAGAAAGAATGGCAGAGGTTAGTGCCACTCTCGACTTAAAGGATACAAGGCTGGTGGTCCTCATTCTATCCCCATCCATTTTCTGTCTGGCCCCTGAGAAAACCAGATGGGTCCTGGTGGAAGACACTGCTCCACCACAAATGTGACCAAACAGCAGGCTCAGTGTTCTTATGGGGTGACCTTTACTAGAGCAGCTGAACACTGGCTTTGGTGTGTGCTGTGTGGCTATTAAGTTGGCAACTGGATTCTTCTCCCCATCAATCAAAATGGAGGCTAAGATAGTTAACCCCACATGGGATGGACATTACTCATTGAACCTTGCCTCAGGGCCACGTGAATGCTTCTGCTCTCTGTCATAGTCAAGTCTGAAGGAATGGAGGCCAGCTGGACATTTGCAGAGTATTACACTGGTCCACCGCATTGATGAAATCGTGTTAATCCAACTGGATGAGCAAAAAGCTGGCAAGTTCACTGAAGGCCTTGGTAAGACACCGGTGCTCAGGAGGTAAGTGATAGACTCTTCGGTTTTACAGGGGCCCGGCACATGGATCAAGTTTTCAGGGGTTCAGTGGTCTGAGGCAAGGCAGAACACTTCCCCCAAAGTAAAAGACAAGTTGTGGTACCTTGCACTTTCTAATGCCAGGGAAGAGATATAACCCTTGGGGGGGGGGCAGCTTTGCATTTTGGAGGCAGTATATTCTTCACTTGAGCATAAGACTGTGTGACCCATTTGTCAAGTGATGGGGAAGAGCTCTCAGCTATGGCCCAGTAGCCTTGTCTCCTATTTGGTCTCCCTGTCCATTTGCTTTCAAAACATGACTCTGCGCAGATCACCCTCCATACAGAGTCTTCTTTTCGCTCTTAGAAAAAAACTGGGATCTTCATCAAAGCTTAGGGGCCCTGCAAGTTCTGGCCTGTCAACCACTTCCCTAGCCTACTTTCTATTGGCCTTCCCTGGCCTCCTCCAGCTCCTTGGGTGTGCGTGTCCCCTCCCTCCACAGTGATTTTTTTGTTTGTTTGTTTTTGTTGTTGTTGATCCTCACTCAAGGATATTTTTTCCATTGATTTTTAGAGAGAGTGGAAAGGAGAGGGAGAGATCTAGAGAGAAACATCGATGTGAGAGACACATCAGTTGGTTGCCTCCCGCAAACACCTTGACCAGGGCTGGGGATCAACCTGCAACTGAATATTTGGTCTCCCTGTCCATTTGCTTTCAAAACATGACCCTGAGCAGATCACCCACCATACAGAGTCTTCTTTTCACTCTTAGATAAAGACTAGGATCCCCATCAAAGCTTAGGGGGCTCTGCAAGGTCTGGCCTGTCAACCACTTCCCTCGCCTACTTTCTATTGGCCTCCCCTGGCCTCCTCCAGCTCCCAGTGATGGGGAAGAGCTCTCAGCTATGGCCCAGTAGCCTTGTCTCCTATTTGGTCTCCCTGTCCATTTGCTTTCAAAACATGACTCTGCGCAGATCACCCTCCATACAGAGTCTTCTTTTCGCTCTTAGAAAAAAACTGGGATCTTCATCAAAGCTTAGGGGCCCTGCAAGTTCTGGCCTGTCAACCACTTCCCTAGCCTACTTTCTATTGGCCTTCCCTGGCCTCCTCCAGCTCCTTGGGTGTGCGTGTCCCCTCCCTCCACAGTGATTTTTGTTTGTTTTTGTTTTTGTTGTTGTTGATCCTCACTCAAGGATATTTTTTCCATTGATTTTTAGAGAGAGTGGAAAGGAGAGGGAGAGATCTAGAGAGAAACATCGATGTGAGAGACACATCAGTTGGTTGCCTCCCGCAAACACCTTGACCAGGGCTGGGGATCAACCTGCAACTGAAGTACATGACCTTGACCAGAATCAAACCCAGGACCCTTCAGTCCATGGGCCAATACTCTATCCACTGAGCAAAACCTGCTAGGGCCCCTCCACAGTGATTTGTTACATGCAGCCAACCCCCATTCCCCCTCACCTGGCCAATCTGCTAGCAATATTGTTCCCTGACCTTTTTCATCTCAGAGCACGAGTTCCTGATCTCCCAGACCAGGTTACAGTCTCCACACTGCTTTTTGTATTTATTTTTGTGTTGACTTGATCAATCCCTCCTTCAGAGCCAGAGCTCCATGAGCACACAGACCATGTCTGTTCTGCTCTCTGCTGTTCCTAGTACTGAGCACATTTTCTGGTCCAGAGCAGGCACCTGAACAGTCATTATCACAAAGTGGTAGAGGACTCAAAGCACACTCACCCGTGTTATCTCCGCTCGCCCTCATCAGTCTCATTTTACAGATGAGAAAATGAAAACATGGATTCTGTGCATTTTCCAGCTCACAGAGTGATGAACATGGCTTGAATGGTAGAGAGAGCTTGTCTTAGATCCCTATCCTGCTCTGACCTACTTCTGTGACTTCTCTCTGCTCACACATGGGGTTATGGTGAGAATTAAACAGGAAAGGTGCAGTCAGCTCCTCCCCACATGCTTGGCACATGATGAGCACACATAAATGTTAGCTAATATTAATGATGGACAGTGTATGAGTCCTCTTAGTCCCAACCCCTCTAGGTAATTCTTATTCTCTGGCAGGTCATTTTCTATACTGTAACTATGCTCTATGCTATAGCACTGTCGCTTCTGATTATATAAAGTCAAATTCTTTGCTTCATTGTGTTAGGAATTCTAGCCATTCTCCTCCCCTGCTTACTATAGTTGCAGGCTTTCTCCCAGCTCTGTCCGGTCCACTTTAAATGGCCCAGATTTTGTTTCTGGCATAGAGCTTCCTCTCTCTTCCTCAATTCCAGCACCACCTGTACCTGGGCAGAAGCCCAGAAACCTGCCTCGGGACCCAGATGTAGATTACCAGCAGCAGAAAGGATTCTAGACAGCTGCAGACTGCAGTTTGGGTGGTTCTATCTCCTTCTTCTCTCCTATGTGCAATCCTCCTAAAAATCAATGTGGATTTTCTTAGAAGGCATGCAAAGGCATAGCCACTGGGGCCTGTCCTGGCAGCTGGTCTGCAGCAGCCTAAGCTGACCTCTGGTTCTTCTTCGCTGAAAAAGGCAGAGCTCCCAGGAACCCATCTCAGGTGCATTCCTTCTCTGAGCTCAGCGATTTTCAACCTTTTTCATATCATGGACATCACGAACCAAATACTAAAATTCTGCCGCACACCAAAAAAATGTATTTTTTTTTTTGCTGATCTGACAAAAAAAAGTATAATTTTGATTCATTCACACCAAACAGCTATTGTTGTGTTGGCTGTTGTCATTTTTTAATTTGACAGTTTAAAGGAAAAGAGGTCAGTGCCCCTGACTAAAAAGTCAGGTGTTGCATGTTTCAAAAATGTTTATGTCACACCAGTTGAAAACCACTGTGCTAGCGGAACTTGAACTGTTGCAAAAGGAGGTTAACAAGACCACTAGCACAGTACAAGTCCCTGGGTAGGCCAAATCCAACCCCAAGAGAAAACAGTGGGGGTGGGGGAGCCCCTTCCTCCTGGGAACTCCCCACTTTAAACTCCTTGTTGTATTTCCAGATACAAACAATATAACAATACAAACTCACTGGAGCACGTCAGTTCATGGTCTGACACTATTCTCTAGTGTCAACTGAGAATGGTCTGCCCAGCATCAGGGCTGGTTTTGGCCACTCTGGTGCAGCATTACTACGTCCCTCTCAGGTTCTCTACCTGTTCTGCCATGGGACAGGGCACCCTGTGAACTGAGAGACGAGTGACCCTTGTGTTTCTTCTGTCCTGAGAGGTGGTGTGGAACTGAGTGGGAGAGAGCACAGCTGAGGGTCAGATGCCTTCAAACCTGGCTCTGCTATGCGGCCTCGTCTACTTAGCCTCTCTGAGGGCCTCACCTGGAGGCTGGAACATATTGCCCGCTCAAAAACATGAGCACCCCCATTCCTTCCTATGTTCAGTTATACTAGGTTTTTTTTAAAAGGTCTGTTACAGATATGAACTACAAAATTTCAAAAATATAATTTCCTTGTTCTCTGAGTGCCTTTATCTCTAACCTTGATCTTCTACTTTTCTCTCAAGAGTAGAAAATGTAACCTGGTTGCTTTCAGGTAAAATGTTAAATCCTGTAATTTCTCAGTTTAGGTTTACATAAATCAGCCACTCTCTAGTTTGAAATTTCCCTGCTGGGTTTAATTCTCTCTGACTGCACCCTGAGTGGATTCCAAGCCCCAGGGGCTCATGTCACTTGTCACAGGGATTTGTTGGTTTCAGGCTATCCTGCCATCCGACTCCTGGCCTGACAGCCTGTGAGCTGGGGTCATCTAGAAAGGCTCTGGGGGTGTGGCCCTCACATCTCTGCGGCTGCTGTGTCCACGCAGGCCTGCAGGGCTGCAGTCCCTGGCTTTGTCCTCACAGGGTCCTGCGAGGACTGTGGCCTCTGGTGGTCAGGTCCACGCAGGCTCCTGTGCCACCTCCTATCAGTGATGTCCTTCATCTTCTGAAGCTTTCAAGAGACTCATTCTGCCCTCACCGTCCTCCAGCACTCTCTGCTCTGCCACTCTCAACCCTTTTATGGGAGCTCAGTGGGGTGGGCAAGGCAAGGGTCCCCATCACTCTGGGATCCCCCAAATTATGGAGGTTCCAATGGGTTTAAGTTGCTCCTCTAGGATCCAGTCTGTAGCAGGTGCAAACAGACTAAGGCTGAAACCTTGAGATTTTCTGGAATATTCTTTCCCCTTCCCAGCTTAGATGATTTCCCTCTAATTTAGAGATACCGGGAAGCTAGGGATTGATTTCTACCCAGATTCATTGTATTTCTCAAATCTTTTTCTATCTCTCAGGCTTTTCAGGTGAAGCTGAAAACTTCACCTTGTTGAGCTTCAGGCCATGTGGCGAGGGGTGCCCTGTGACTGGTTGTTCAAGTTAGAGGCTGGGCAAAAGCACACCTATGGCTGCTCTGAACGTTACTCACCACTAACTAACACTTCACACATTATCTTGTCACAGAGACAACCTATTTCCATGAAGAAGTGAGAACTCAACCCCATCAAACACTAAATATATTTGTATTTCTTGTAGATTTTAAATGAACAAGACTCAAAGGACAACAGGGAAATGACCACATAAATTGTGATCATTTTTCAAAATTTATTTTAAAAATTAACATACAGTGACCCTGTGTTGTGTGTGTGACTTTTTTTGTGCATAGTTCTAGAAATTTTACAACAGATATAGATTTACATAACTATGTCACAACCAGGAATAAAACAGTTGCACCACCACCCAAAACTCTTCCTCATACTGCCTCCTATTCCTGATCCCTGGCAACTACCAATCACTATATTTTGTCTTTTGCAAAATCTTATATAAATGGAATCAAAAGCGTGTAAGCTTTTGAGACTAGCTTCTTTCACTCAGCACAATGCCTTTCAGAATCATCCAAGTTGTTATGTGTGTCAATAGCTCAATCTTTTTAAATATCTGCCGGGTCTGTGGGGATATCCCCTCTTTCATTCCTGATTCTTATCTTTTTTCTTTCTTTGTTCTTACCATAGGTCTATCAGTTTTATTGACCATTTCAAAGAAGCAGCTTCAGTGATTCGATCTATTATTTTTCTATTTTGAATGTCATTGATTTCTCCTCTTATCTTTATTATTTCCTTTGCTTGCTTTGGGGTTATTTTTGTGCTATATTATAACTATGTTTTTTGTTGTAAGCATATACTGTCATCCCTCTGTATCCATAGGGGATTGGTCCAGGACCATTGCAGATACCAAAATCCATGGGTGCTCAAGTTCCTTATATAAATGGTGTAGCATTTGCATATAACCTACTCATATCATCCTGTATACTTTGAATCATTTCTACATTACTTTAATAGCTAATACAATGGAAATGTTATGTAAATAGTTGTTATATTGTGTTGTTGAGGGCATAATGACAAGAAAAATCTGTACATGTTTAACATAGATGCAACCATTGTAGGCCTTACTACATCAGCAATGTAACTTTTTTTCTGAATATTTTCTATCTGCAGTTGGTTGAGTTTTCAGGTGCAGAACCCATGGATACAGAAGACTATTATTTTTCTAGTGTCTTGAGGTAGAAGCTCAGATTATTGACTTGAGACCTTCTTTTCTGAGTATATTTTTATTTTCCTTCAGTTTAAAATATTTTGTAATTTTCCTTGAGACTTCTTTTTGACCCATGGATTATTGAAAAGTGTGCTATTTAATTTCCAAATGTGTAAAGAGTTTTCCATTATCATTCTCTTATTGATTTTTGTTTAATTTAATCAAGGCCAGATAACACACTTTATATGATTCTAAGTATTCTAAATTTGTTTGTTTTATGATTCAGAATATGGTCTATGTTGGCCAATGTCCCATGTGCACTTGAAAAAAATATGTGTTTTGTTGTTGATGGATGGACCATTTTATAAACACCAGGAAGACCCTGCCAGTTGCTGGTGTTATTCAGTTCTTCTATATCCTTGCTGATTCTGTCTGCTGCTTCTGTTTATCACAGGGGCGGGGGGCATAATTTTGGATTTGTCTTTTTTGCCTCTTAGCTCTCAGTTTTTGCTTGATGTATGTTAAAGGTCTATTGTTAGAAGCAAACACATTTAGAATTCTTATGTCTTCTTGGTGAATTGACACTTTTATCATTATATAATATCTTCCTATCCCTGGTAATTTCCTCTTCTCTGAAGTCTGCATTGTCTGATATAAATACAGCCACTTAGCTTCCTTTTGATTTGTATTTCCATGTTTTATTCTTTCTAAATCTTTTACTTTTAACCGACATATATCATTCCATTTTAAGCAAGTATCTTTCTGACAGCAGAGTTGGATCATGTTTTTTTAATCTGCTTTCTATACATATTCTGACAATGTTGGTCTTTTATAAAAAATATTTTTTTGTTGATTTCAGAGAGGAAGGGAGAGGGAGATAGAGATAGAAATATCAATGATGAGAGAGACTCATTGATCAACATTCTCCTGCATGCCTCCTACTGGGGATTGAGCCCACAACCCAGGCATGTGCCCTTGACTGGAATCAACCGGGGACTCTTCAGTCTACAGGCCAATGCTCTATCTACTGAGCCAGACTGGCTAGGGCAATCTTGGTCTTTTAATTGGTGTGTTCAGACCACAGTTTGGCAGACTATTTTTATAATAAATATTTTGGACTTTGTGACCCATAAAGTCTGTAGCACTGCTCAACTCTTATCATAGGGAAAAGCATCCAGAATCAGGAAAAATGGAATAAGTGTGGCTGTTTCCCAATAAAACCGTACTTATACAAATAGATTTGGCCCATAGGCCAGGATTTGCTAAAATAATTACATTATGTTTAATGTAGTTATTGAATTAAAAAATGTAAATACTTGAACTCAGACCCCTACCATTTTATTGTTTTCTTTTTATTCCCAGTTTTGATAATCTGTTTTTCCCTTCCTGCCTTTATTTGGGTTATTTGAATATTTTTCAGTATTCCATTTTAATTTGTTTATTGCATTTGGGCAACATCTTTTTGTATAATTTTTTAATTGTTGGTTTGTAATTATAATATACAAATTTAGCTTTTCACAGGCTAATTAAACAATATTTTACCATCCCAAGCGGAATGCAGAAACCTTACTGACATATGGTCCCTCTGCACTCTCTCCTTTGTATGCACTGAAAACCCCACCAGATAATGCTATAATGTTGGTTTCCAGCTTTTAAATATATTTTAAAGAACTCAATAGGAGTTTTAAGGAACTCAATAGCTTTTTCTTGTTTGTGAAGCTCTTTATCTGACCCTCAAATCTAAATGAGAGCTTCTCTGAGTAAAGTAATCTTGGCTGTTGAGCCTTACCATTAATTACTCTGAATATTTCTTGCCACTCCCTTCTGGCCTGCAAAGTTTCTGTTGAGAAATCAGCTGATGGTCATATGGGTGCTCCCTTGTAGGTAACTAACTGTTTTTCTCTTGCTGCTTTTAATATTCTCTCTCTGTCTTTAACCCTTGGCATTTTAATTATGATGTGTCTTGTTGTGGGCCTCTTTGGGTTCCTCTTGTTTGGGACTCTTAGCTCTTTCTAGACATGTAAGTCTATTTCTTTCACCAGGTAGGGGAAGTTTTCTGCCATTATTTCTTCAAATAAGTTTTCAATATCTTTCTCTGTCTTTTCCCCTTCTGGCACCCCCATAATGTGAATGTTGGTATGCTTGAAATTGTCCCAGAGGTTCTTACACTTTCTCCATATTTTTGGATTTTTTTTCTTTTTTCTTTTCTAATTGGGTGTTTTTTGCTTCCTCATATTCCAAACTGCTGATTTGATTCTCTGTATCCTCTACTGTTGAATCCCTGTAAATTGTTCTTTATTTCAGTTAGTGTATGCTTAATTTCTGACTGGTTCTTTTCATGTCTTTGACATTCTCACTAAGATCCTTGAAAGTCTCATGAAGATCCTTGTGTAACCTTATAACCATGGTTTTGAACTATGTATTCAGTAGTGTGCTTGCTTCCATTTCTTTCATTTGTGACATGTTTCTTTGTCTCCGCATTTTGGCTGCTCCCTGTGTTTGTTTCTATGTGTTAGGTAGAGCTACTATATCTCATGGAATTGGTAGAGTGGGCTTGTGTATTACATGTCCTATAAGGTCCAGTGGCTCAGCCTCCCCTGTCACCTGAGCTGGGAACACTAGGTGTGCCCCTGTGTGGGCTGTGTGCACAGTCTTATAGTTGAGCCTTGATTACTGTTGGCATCTCTGGGAGGAGTTGACCTCCAGGTCAATTGGCTGTGAGGACCAGCTGTGTCTACAGTGGGGCAGCTGCTATGCAGGAGGTGAGGCCCAGCTGTGAGTGCTGGGTCTTGGGACTTTTATTGATAGGTTTGGGGCATGGCCACAAGCTGCAGCTTGTTTGAGACATTTTAGCAAAGTTTGAAGCCTGAGCCAGGATAGGCCATTCATATGGAAAAGCTGCTGCAAACAGCTTGGGTGGGGAAACAAATTGGATGGGGCAGGGTCTCAGAGAATCCCCTTGGTGGAGCAAACAGTGTGCTCCAAGCTGATCGAGACTCAGATATGGCTGCCAGTCAGCCCTGTGACAGGGGCGGTCCCAGCACAGAAACAATGACCCTTGTGAGCACCCCTGTTTGGGAGAAAGCTGCCCCTGAGTTCCTGCCCCAATGCCAGACAGTCCAGTTCCTCCCTGTATGTGTCTAGGTTCGCCAGAGCCACCTGGAGCTCAGAGGTGTTGAGTCTGAGTTTGTGTGCTGGCCCTTTAAAAGGGACATCTGGGTCTCCAGCAGCCTCCATGTCAGTCAGCCACAATCCCCGCTGGTTTTTACAACCCATAGTACAGGGACTTCTCTTCCCAGCTCTGGAACCCTGGACTAAGGGTCTGGGACTCTTTGTTCCTCATGAGCAGCCTCCGCAGAGACCATCTCCCTCCTAATTAAAAAAGTGGCACACCTGGTTGTCAGACCAGCCATTCTGTGCCTCTGCCCCCTCCTACCAGTCTCAATATGCTTTCTCCTTTACTTCTCTAGTTGTAGGACTTCCATTCAGCCAGCTTTCAGGCAGTTCTGAATGATGGTTGTTCTGTATTTTAGTTGTAATTTTGATGTGGTTGTGGGAGGCAGTGATTACAGTTGTTTTCCTACACTGCCATCTTGAATCTCCCAGCCTTTCAGTTCTTAAGTCTAATTTTATACTCTTTAATATTCTTCTATTTTTCCTATATCTAAGCATGCCTTATCTCACCTTCATTTCTAAAGAATATTATTACTGGACATAGAATTCTACACTGATGATTCTTTTCTTCCAGCACTTTAAAAATATTCTACTGGATTCTGGCCTTCATGGCTTACAAAACAAAACAAAACAAAACAAACAAACAAAAACTGCACTGATTTGAATTGTTGTCCCCTTATAAGTAATGCATCATTTTTCTCTGACTGCTTTCAACATTTTGTTTCTTTGCTTTTAGTTTTCAGCAGTTTGATTGTGGTATGTCTGGGCATAGATTTCATTGGGCTTATCCTGTTTGAGGTTCACTGAGCTTCTTGAATCTGTAGGTTTATATCTTTCACCAAATTTGGGAAACTTGGAATCATTACTTCTTCAAAAATTGTTTCAACACACAGTCTCCTTTTTAAAATTTTTATATCATCTCTCAGGTCCCTGGATCTTCTCGTTGTTGTTCTTTTAAAATCTATTTCTTTTCAGTTGTTCGGATTAGACACTTTCTAATTTCTATTGCTGGACCTTCAATTTTACAGATTCTTTGTCATTTCCAGCAAGTGAGTTTCTTATTTTAGTTATATTTTCCAGTTCTAAAATTTCCATTTGATTCTTCCTTCTATCTTCTATTTTCTTGATAATATATTACATCTTTCCATTCATTGTAAGAGTACTTGACTTTACTTCTTAGGGAACTTGAAAGACAGCTGCATTTAATGTCTTTGTCAAGTAAATCCAACTTCTGTGTCATCCTGAGTTTATTATCTGTTGTATGGCTTTTCCCATACAAGTTGAGATTTTCCTACTTCTTTGTGTGCTGAATAATTTTACATTGCATCCTGGGCATTTTGAAGATTACATTATGAAAGTCTGGGTCTTATTTAAATCCTATGGAGAATTGATAGGAGGTAATTAATCAGTGGAGTGCAGGCTTCTAGTTTCATCCAGCCTTCTGTGGGCTGTGCTTCTGGTGTCAGTTCAGATTTAAAAGCCTTTGAATGCTATTAGGATCTGTCCACGTGTGCACAGATCTGAGTCTACATACACTGTTAGGGTGAGATTCATGTGTAGCTCAGGAGTAGGCCTAGGTGCCCATAAACACTTTGAAAGGTTCACTTTCCCAAGTTTCTCCCTCTCCCCAATCTTTGCAGTCCTTCCCACTTTCCTGGAACTCCCCTTTTTAGTCCTCAGAGGCTGGGACTTTGGTACCCCACCTGTTGTACACTTCTCACAACTGTGCTCACATATGTGGCTAAATGGCAGGAGAAAAGAGAGAGAATAAAAGCAACGAGATTGCCTCACCCTCATGGGACACAGTTCCAACAAGCAGAGAGAAGGTGCCCTTCCTTCGGGGTTTGGCTTTGGTAGGCTCTGGTGGCCACCACTGCTATGGCCACAATCATAAGGCCACTTGTAGGTTGGTGTTATGAGAAAATGGAGAACAAAAGGGAGATTTACTTGGCTCTCTCTGAGTGCTAGGAGTTCTCTTTCCCACTTCTGGAGCCAGAAACAGAAGGCTTCTCCTGGAGTTCCTGCCACCATGTCCAGGTGTCCACTTCCAGGTTTCAAATGGCACTGAGTTCAGGCCAGGAAATGCTGGAGAGGAAAGCTTGTAAATTCACCAGCAGTTCTGTGATACTTCAAATTCTGGTCTTTCTCCCAGTCTGCCTGCTACCTGTTACTTCCCAGAGCTCTTAATAGCTGCTCCATGCGTTCTGCCCACAGGTGTCTGGCTGCGTTCCGTGGGGGAGACAGGGCAGAGTGTGCTCTCTCCTCACACCCAGAACCAGAATTCAATTGGGATCATTTGGATCACCCACCTGGTTTGTGTGTTGGGTTTTCATATGAGAAATGATGTGTGAGGAGCTGCTCATTGGTACACATTAAGATCTGAAGAAAAAAACATTCTGAATATCTCAGGTCTGAAAACTTGCTCAGGTCATTGCTTTTGGGAAAAACCATAGCATCTTGTGCCTCTCACTCAACAACCATCTGAATCTGTTTCGTGGCTTGCCCTGGGCACAGTGGATGGTCTGCCATGGATGGGTTTTTATCCCAGGAGTGGGGCAAAGTACAGAGCCTTGGCCAACTTCATAGTTAATCTCAACGGAGCTGCAATTGTTACTTAGGATTTGGCAATTTGGGGCAATACAAAACCAATACCGGCACTAGTGCTCCTTGGCCAATGGTATTGTTGAATGGAGCATGGTTTTTTCCTGCAGCCACTGAATACTGTTCTTCACTGAATGTCAGAAGTGTGATATCTCAGCATGAGGTCAAGATGCTATCTTGCATTGAGATTTTGGTCACCTGGTGTTTCTAGTTGATACAGGAATAATGAAAATCAAAGCAGCAACACTCTCACCACTGCCTGAAAAGGGGTCCTTAACACTCGGTGGCATTTCAGAGAACTGTCACTTTCCATGCAGCCCTGGTCAGAGGCAGGGGCTGCAACAAATGTCACACATGGCTTTATCCAGCCACAATGTTGATAGGCTAAACCCACCTCTGCATTATTCTGATCACAATAAATCAATTTCATGTCTTTGTCAATGAAATACCATGGTCGGGATGGTGGAAGGAATACTGGATTGAAGTCTTGGTTTTACTGCTTACTAGCCAGGGGATTTTAGAGCAGGAACAGCCCTCTTGCTCTGTTTCTTTATTTGGAAAATGGAACTACTAAGAGCTCTCCTGCCTATCTTTGGCAATACTAAGAGGAGCAAATAGCTTTACAACTATTAGGTGAGCTATTTGACTGGGATCTTCTTGAAGGAAGACCCTGTATCATACCCATTTTATTATTCTGACATTTTGTATCATATTCATTTTATTATTCTGACATTTAGCAGGTGCTTGCTTAAATATAGGGTGGGGCAAAAGTAGGTTTATAGTTTTTTGTATGGAAAATAATACAATAATTAATGAATAATATACAAGAATAAACTCTGTGTTTTGCACACTAACAAATGTAAACCTACCTTTGCCCCACCCTGTATTTGACAAATGAAATAATCAACCAAATATTATTTGATCAAATCAACCTGAGTTATCTATAAGATGGGCACCAAAACATCTGTGTCAAAAGATGAATGAGAGCATTAAACAAGATAATGCACAAAAATATAACAGGCATAGAAGTGCTCAGGACACATCAGAAATTCATAATTACTTCCCCCCTAAATTTTGTAGGCTTTTCAGATTTTTTTGAGATTAAAACAACAGGGTTCTCAGAATTGCAAAAGGATGTAAAATTCAGTGGATCCAAATAGAGTCAGTCTAAACTATGAACAACTACCTTTATGCTTTCTCTGTCTTGTGGAGAACTGACCCCTTTATCATTTATTATCTCTGATAATATTACTTGTTCTGAAGTCTGCTTGTTAAATTAATATAGCTATTCCAACTTTCTTTGGATAAAGTGTTAGCATGTGTATCTTTCTCCATCCCTTTATTTTTAATTTGAATCTTTATATTTAAATTGAGTTTCTTGTGGACAACACATAGTTGGGTTTTTAAACAATCATTTATGACAATCTCTGTCTTTTAATTGGTATGTCTGGACCACTCACATTATTGATATAGTTGCATTAATATCTATTATATCTTTGTAACTTTTCTATTTACTGCATTTCTTCTTTCTTCCCCCGCCTCCATCTTCCTCTGCCTCCTCTATTCTTGTAAAATAAACAGTTTTCTGGCTCCGTGTTTCCTTCAAACTGAAACAAAAAATGGGGAAATACTATCACCGAAAATTTCAGAAATGATATCACCTCCTATCTATTTTGTCAGCACAGTACTTAGCAGAGTCTTTGCTTTCAAGAGAACACTGTCACGTAACAGGGTCTCAATATTTTTTGCCTTTTAAATGTTTTTCTTTCTGTTCTGATAGAGCAGAAGTGATGGACTTTCATGCTCTGTAGGGGCTGAATTACAGATATAGGTGGTTTGACTCTTAGGTTTGTGCAACACATAATTGCTTTTGTGAATTATGTCATAGGCAAACTGCTTGCAGTGTACCACATAAATCTCATTCTGCTGTCTTAGTAATTTGATTGTCAGGAATAAAATGAAAAAAAGTTGTGTGTTTTTCATTTCAAACTTAGTTTCAATTACCTCTGGGCATGGGCGGGTCTGCTGCTCACACTTCAGTGAACAGGGGAGGGAGCAGCACCTGCTCAGTGAAAAGGTCCCTGGAACCGGAGGAACGCGTGGCATGTGCTCTCTCTCTGGGCACAGATGGCCACTTCCACACAATGCCCTGTAGATGTCACCATTGTCACTTCTCACAGAGTAAAGTGCCAGCTTCACAGTGGGCGGAAGGGAGGCCGAACTTTGCTAAACCATTTGATTGTCAAGGAACCAGGATAATCTGTTGCCCACACCTGTGTACAACCAAAATTGCCAAGTTCTAGGGTATTTCCTCCATCTTTCTTATGTTTACCCACTGTCTGGTACCTGTTGTTGCAGAGCACTCTCACCTTTCGGCAGTTCCTCTTTCCTTGGCTTCGTTGAGGAGGGGTTCGTCCTTTCTACAACACCTTTTCCTACCAGCTCCTGCTTCCTTCTCCTTTGCTCCTCCCCTGGCCCCTACAGGGGCATGTCCTGTGTCTTCTTCGCTCCTCTGTACACAATCTCATCCTTTTTCATGTCAATTCTCCCACGTTGATTTTCTAGAGCTTCCTTTTGCTCTCCTGACATCTAACCCCAAATTTAACCCCATAATCATAATTCTTCATCATCCTAAAGCAGAAAGAATGTTGGAAATCAACATGGGGGCCAGGGAGGCTACCCCAGTGTGGAGAGATGCTGCTGAAACACAACCAGCACAAGCAGGATGGTAGGAACCATGCATGAAATTAATTTAAGAGCAGAATTTCAGAGCCACATATTAACTCTAAATAATGGAAGCTCCTCCCACCTGAAATTCCTGGGAGAATGGGACACAGGACATCCCTGAAATGTGGGATGAGGTTCCACACAGTTTCTTCTGAATTTCAAAGGCACAGGTGATATTTGAGTTAAAAGCATATATTTTTAAATGAAAAAATGTCGGTCCACCGGCCCTTATCACCTCTGGAGAATTTGTTGATGCTCAGTCTGTAGTCCCATAGAAGATATTTAACAAGAGGACCCGTGACCCCTTTAAATAATCCTGAGCTATAAACACACACGGGTCCTAAGTTCTTAACATTCACATTCCAGTTTAGTGATTCTGCTCAGGAGTTGTTGGGGTGAGGTTTTGTCACTTACCCCCTGGAGCACCTTGTGCCTTTCAAGCCCCAGCAAGTCCCAGAGTCGGTTCCTGACCCCAAGCCTCACTCCTGTATCTGTCCTCCCCTTTCCATCAACACCCAGACCCTCCTTCTGGCCCCCCCACCTCTCTCCTGGATTGTTAGTTATTCTGGCAGAACCTCCTAAGTGTGTCTCTGCCTGGAGTTTTCTTCCTACTGCCCATCTCAACCTGCTACCACATTCCTCTTCCTCAAATGAAGCTCCAAACATCTGTGTACCGTGTCCGAAACTCGGTGCATCCTGATTGCCTCAAACAGTCCCTTCTCTTTAGTTTGCTCTGCCAAGTCCCCAAACCCTTCTGCCCATTTCCAGTTACTGGCAGTCCCACACTCCAACCTTCAGGCAAATTAGCCTCTTCCCAGCACTGTCTTGCCCTTTCCCAGGGCCCTGCACCTGCAGTGCTGGATCCTCCACCTCTGAGGCTCTGAGGACAGAAGTCTTACTTACTCTTGAGGGCCAGTGCATAAGCCTCCGTCCTCTCTGAGAGGTGCCTGGGCCCCGGCTGGAGGAATCCTTCTTTCTGCCATGATGTAACAAATGTCTCTCCTCCAGACTTGGAAGTCAGGGTCTGAGACCTAGTTTCCAGATCTCCCCTTTAACAAGCCGGTGTTGACTTAACCAGGATGGCGAGGGTAGGCAGTGAGGTGTCTGTGGATCGAGGTAATTCAGAGTGTACGATACTGAGGGGAGGCGGGGTGGGAGATGTGGAGGGAGGATCTCTGCATAATTCACTACAGGCAACCAGGCGCCTTACATAAAGGGCCCCATGTTCCCAGTCTAACCTGGATGAAAAGGTACAGCACAGCCCACCACATGCACCTTTTGGAAAGCAGATGGCAACAGCGGGCAAGGAGAGGGCTCAGCCTCATCAGGCAGCCACCCCACAGCCCCCTCTCTCTGTGCTGGCAGTGCCCTGAGAAGCTACAGGAGATAGCGATATCCTTAGAAATTCACTCAGGTTTTAAATGCTACACAGCAATTGGCTACATAAAAATGGTTTTCCCAAAAGGAAAATCGAACATATTCTCTGAACTGTGATAGTCATAGCAGGTACATTGGAATTGGGCTACGCCAATTAGCGGGCACCCTGCAATGAGCTCGCCTGAGGAGGAGCTGGGCATTTTCTGGCATTTAAGTGGCAGCATTGCCTCAGTTAGAGGAAGCAAATCAAATCACAAATGCCAGGGCCCCTTCACTCTAGTCTTGTCCCTGAAGTTGGACCTATAGTCACATGACAAGTTCATGGCCTAGGTGAGTGCCCCCAGGCATTTCTAGACGATAACATTGCTATTGCTAGAAGGAGGGGCACAAAACAGTTATGTGTTGCTCTACGACTTACAATGGCTATGAAGTCACTAGGTGATAGGATTGTTTTTAATCTCCCTTATAATTTTATGGGGTCACCATTATATACGTGGTCCATTGTTGACCAAAATGCAGTTATGCCAAGCATGAATGTATTCAAGAGGGGTGTCATTTAATGAAAAAGAAAAAACACTATGACAAAGTGTAAGAGAGTTGAACTGAACGGGGACAACTTGTTTCTACCGTAAGTATCTATTCTTAGCTTATTACCTCATTATGAAATTTATATTGTCATCAATGAAGTCCCAGGATTGGGAATCTTTCATAAAAGTTTAGAACTTTGCAGTTTTGAGTTTTATTTCCCACCCACTACAATGTTTTCCATTCTTGACACCCTAGGCCAGGAGTTCTTATTACTTCAAAGCCCTGTTTGATATTGGTAATAGTGTGGTATTGGGGGAATTATGCTAAAAATTTCCTTAAGTTAGAGTCCTAAGAGTAAAAGCAAATACTCACACCAGCCAGGTAGTGTGGCAATACTTGCTTCTGTGATACAAAACATTATTTCAGAACAATGATCATTGGAACAATTTACTTCACTAACATTTCCCACCAGGTTATATGCTGAACAAGTGTCAGAAATGCCAACCCAAATGCTCACATTTTCTCTAAGCCTTTAGTTATTCAACATAAAATTAAGGGAAGAAAAGATAATCACAGGGTACTGCTTATAAGGGGGAGGGGAAAAACACTATATTTAAATGGGCATTTTTAGGATTTAGGGAGCAACAAAGAGCTTACTGTTTCCCAGTTTGATCAGGTGTAATTACTGCTCTGAGAGCTGCACTCAGTGGGGAAGTCTCTGAAGCACCGATCCTTTGGCTGGTGGGCACGATGGCTTCTCTGCTGCTTTGGGAGCGCTAGGGCAGACATTCATGCTGGTGAATCACTGAGATTAAAATCTAAATGTGTTAAATGACTAAAGCAAGCAAGCCTTTATTTTACAACAGGATTCTATCTCTGTCTCTTCGCCCCTCCCCTTCTACACACACAGACTGTTTTGAACAAAGAACCCGGCCCAGGGCTTCTAAGCAAGGACAATGAATCTGGGCCATCTTCACACCAGGAGCTGGCGATCTGTTTTAGAGGAATCCTTGCACTTTTAAAAAAAGTCCTCATGTTCCTAGAACTCTATCCACCAAACATTAGCTCTTTTACCAAAAGCGTAAAGACAGGGAGGGGGCACCACTTTGCAAACATCAGGCTCTGGGCATCCCCTTCCCACACACATTCTTCCTCCATCGTTATTCATCCCAAATTGTGCCCGTTTTCCACCTGGGCTCTCTCAGGTCTCCTTTTCAGACCACTTCCTTTTGAATCACAATAACTGGGCATTTGCCTGAGCACATACCACTTTCATACAGCAACAGGTAAAAATTCACCTTAGGTCATTTTCTGTTCACATCCTCTTTGTTTAACTTCTGGATTATTGTTTCATTTTTTGTTTTTTCCAATTATGTTTCCCCCCTTAACTACATCAAGAGCACTTTGAAGGTTGGGGGAGAGGAAGAAGTAGCATCATAACATTGTGGAAAAATATGGGTGTGGGATAGATTGTGGCCCATAACTTTCTATTTTGCTGTCTTTGGAAGGCTGCACGATCTCCCTGGGCCTCAGTTTCCTCAACTGACCCATGAGAATAATATCTACATCAGGTAGAGTTGTTGAGAGGGTTAAAAAAATATGTGTAAAGTACCTAAGGCATAGATGGTCAATAAACAGGAGTGATATTACTATTAAGGAGCTCTGCCATCTACTTTTTTAAATCCTCTATAGAACCTTTCATATGGTAGAGGCAGGGCTGATAAAAAGCTTCTACTAACATAAGTGAACTGAAGTTGCAAAGTTGAAGTTGAAATATAGAAACTATATTTAAAAATATGTACCCCCCCAAAATAAGTCACCTAACTAACAACAAAAACACAGATAATGTGCATATGGCAAAATGTACATAAGTATTAAGTATAGATGATGCATATTTGGTATTATTCTTTCTACCATTCTATATTTTTAAAAATCCTATATAATAAAAGGCTAATATGCAAATTAACCAAATGGCAGAACAACCAGTCGCTATGACATTCACTGACCACCAGGGGAAGACACTCAACACAGGAGCTGTCTTCCTGGTGGTCAGTGCGCTCCCACAGGGGGAGCGCCGCTCAGCCAGAAGCTGGGCTCATGGCTGGCGAGCGCAGTGGTGGTGGCAGGAGCCTCTCCTGCCTCTAAGGCAGTTGGACATCCCCCCCGAGGGGTCCTGGACTGTGAGAGGGCACAGGCTGGGCTGAGAGAACCCCTTCTCCCCCAGTGCATGAATGCTATGCACCAGGCCTCTAGTTTATAATAAAAGATCAAATAGTGAAAGCATACATATACACACATGCACACACTTTGGGAAGAGACTGATACATTAATTTTTATTAAGCTTAGAAAGTACACAAATGTTTGACATTAGTTTTCATGCCTTTTCTGAATAAACTAATAATACATAAAAAACAATTAAAACCATCACCTACTGTCACATTCATAAAGTTAATGATAAAAATGACACAGATTAATGTAAAAATATTTAATAAATATAATAATCTAATTAAAATACAATTAAAATAAATACACCCTCAAATATAACTTAGATAAAAGTTGATGCTACAGGGCTAGGCACACCACTTAATATGGGACCATCAGCTGAATGGTTTCCAAGATTAGCCACCAGGGGCTGCTAAAGAGTAGTGTTCTCGGGAGAGAGATCCAAGATAGCACTAGGTGGATGTTACACTCACCTCTTCCCAGAACCAAGCTGGAATTATAACCAAAATATAGAACAATCAACCTGAAAACCAATTGAAGACTAACTGAAGAGAAGTCTTATAACCAAGGATTTACAGAAGAAGCTACAACAAGACTGGTAGGAAGGGCAGAGACATGAAAAAGACTCCTACAGGTGGTGGCTGAGGTTCCAGGAGGATATCTCAGCTGCAAAGGTTCCCCCTGAGAAGTGTGGAGTCACAAGCCCAAGCTGGGTTCCCAGGCTCAGAGAACCAGAGCTGGGAAGAGGTGCCCACATAACATCTGGCTATGAAAATCCATGGGAATTCTGTCCACCAGGGAGAGACATCAGTCTGTTAGAGACACAGGCACCCTCTTAAAGGGCCAATGCACAAAATCTCATTTGCAACACTGGGCTCTGGCAAAGAGAAGGTGGAGAGGACTAGTCATGTGAGGAGAAACTGGGATTTGGGCTTTGGGACAGCCACCAGGATAAATGTGTTGAGTCTCTCTCTTACACCACAGACACCATCTTTCTTAGGTGGAGTACACTCCTCAATGTAGCATCCACCTTGGGGAGAGCAATAGCTCTACCCTCTGGACTTTCTGTAGGCCCACACTATAGAGCTTGCACACTGTTGAGGAGTTAACTGCCTGGGCCAGGGTGTAGAGGTCTGGGAAGACTCAGGGGGTGTCAATGACTAAGTTGTGTGGTTTTGGGGTGGGAACCATTCTTCCCAATTACCTGTGAACTTGACAGGTGCCTCCCCATCATGGGAGATCTGCTAACCCCCTCTCTGGGCTCCTAATGACCTCATCCTCCTAAATCCTGGTCACTCCACCCTGCCAAGGTCTGGGCAGAATCCAGACCTTGTGTGACTCTGAGGTGGGGCCCACTCCCTTCCACTGTCCCCCAAGCCTGACCAGTATTTCCCAGTCACAGGTGATCCACTAGCACCATTTCACCGACTCCCAGTGGCGCCACCCTGAGATCAGGCTTCTGGCAGAATCTGGGACAGGCTGAGTTGTGTGGCTCTAGGAAAGGAGCCATTTACTCTTGCACATCTGAGCAGTGCAGAGCACTCCCTTCACATAGCCAAATCCTGGTCTGCTTGGGCCTGATAAATGCTGGTGGACTCACCCTGATGTCTCTGTGAGAACCTGCCACACCACAAAGGTGTGCAAGCACCCAGAGTGTGGCAGCTAGACCTGGGAAATTTGCTGAGTAGCCTCAGACCCAGAACTGGCACTAAGTTTAAACCTGTGTCAATCTGGTGAACACCACTCATCCCTACATGGTGATTCACTGAGAACCTACCTCATGAAACTCAAGAACCACCAGAGACTCTTTCAGTGACTGAGTCTAGCAGGCAGCTGACAGGTGAAGGCAGGCAGAGGCAGATCTTAGGATGTATTGGGACTTTTGCTGATCTGCCCCAAAGTCTGGTGTGGTAAAGCAGGCCATGGTGCACAGTTTTGTCTATACTGACCACAACCAGGGCAAGCAGAAGCAGCCACAAACTGTGGATCACTTTATAGCTCCAAACAGGTTACCCAGGGCCATTCATAAGCAGTATCTGACATTGGCCTGCACCAGAGTCCCTCTCAAGAGGCCCAGAACCAACACACCCAGTGGCCATCTTCAGACATCATTAGAGCAGGATCCAATTAGCTTCACAAGTGACATATACAAAGGAAGATCTTGGCAGGCACCAGAATCTGCTGAAGCGAATTCTGCTTTGTGTGGTCAGCACCTGTACAGCAGTTTGTACACTAAGGTACAAGTCAGTCCTCACAATAAGCAAACCTGATGGTCGACCCCATACAAACAGGCCAATAGAAATCAAGACTCAGTTATAATAGAAGGGCCCACATAACCCACATAAGAGACATTCCTGGAACACCCATCCCAGGTGATCAAGAAGACTGCATCACTGGGTCTCACAGGACACCTACTACATAAGGTTACCCTACCAAGACTAGAAGTCATAATAGATCTACCTAATACATAGGAATAAACACAGAGAGGCAGCCAAAATGAGGAGACAAAAAAACATACTCCAGATGAAAGAACAGGAGAAATCTTCAGAAAGAGAGCTAAATGAAATGGAGGCAAGAAATTTACCAGACATAGAGTTAAAAAAATGGTTTTAAGGATGCTCAAGGAACTTAGTAAGAACTTCAACAAAGAGGTATCAATTGTTAAAAGGGATATAGGAACCATAAAAAAGAATCAGTCAGAATATAATATCTGCAAAGAAGAATACATCAGAAGGGATAAACAGTAGGTTGGATGAAGCAGAAGATCGAATCAATGATTTGGAAGACAAGGTAACAGAAAACACCCAATCAGAGTAGCAAAAAGAGAAAAGATTTTTTTAAAATGAGGATAGTTTAAGGGACCTTTGGGACAACATGAAGCATAACAACAACCGCATCATAGGAATACCAGAAGAAAAAGAGAGAGCGCAAAGGATCAAGAACCTATCTGAAGCAATAATGACTAAAAACTTTCCTAACCTGGCGAAGGAAAAAGACACACAAGTGCAGAGTCCCAAACAAAATGAACCCAAATAGGCCCACACCAAGACACATCATAATTAAAATGGCAAAGGTTAAAGACAAAGAGAGAATCTTAAAAGCAACAAGAGAAAAGCAGTCAATTACCTACAAGGGAGCTTCCATAATACTTTTAGCTGATTTCTCAACAGAAACATTTCAGGCCAAAATATATTGGCATGAAATATTCAGAAGTGATGAAAAGCAAGGACCTACAACCAAGACTACTTTCCCAGCAAGGCTATCATTTAAAATTGACAGAGAAACTAAGACCTTCCAGACAAGAAAAGCTAAAGGTGTTCATTACCACCAAACCAGCATTATAAAATATGTTAAAAGGTCTTCTTTAAAAAGAACAAGCAGGAAGGAAAAGAAAGAAGAGGAAGAAGAAGAGAAGGGAGAAGAAGAGGAAGAAAAAGGAGAAGGAAGAGGAAGAGAAGAAAAAGGAGGGAGAGGAGGGAAAGAAGAAGGAGAACAAGAAGAAGAACATAGGAATATAGCTATAAAGAATAAAATGGTATTAAATACATAGCAATCAATAATCACTTTAAATATAAATGGCTTAAATGCTCCAATCAAAGACATTGGGGTAACTAAAGGATAAGAAAACAAAACCCATATATATGCTGTCTAAAAGAGACATCCCTCAGAATGAAAGATACACACAGACTAAAAGTAAAGGGATGGAAAAAGACATTTCATGCAAATGGAAATGAAAAAAAAACACACAAACAACTGAGGTAGCAATAGTTATATCTGACAAAATTAACTTTAAAAAAAGGTTATAGTAAAAGAAAAAGAAGGACATTACATAGTGATAAAGGGAGCAATCCAACAAGAGGATATAACCCTTGTAAATTTTATGCACCTAACATAGGAGCATCTAAATATATAAAGAAAATCTCAGTGGACAGTAAGCAAGAAATCAACAGTGATACAGTCATAGTAAGAGATTTTTTTTGGTCTTTTTCTGTTTTGTTTTTTTTTATAATTCTTTATTGTTGAAAGTATTACATATGTCCCCATTTCCCCCCATTGACCCACTCAATCTTCTAAAACTAAATCAGGAAGAATCAGAGAATATTAATAGACAGATTACAACTAGTGAATTGAAGCAGTAATAAAAAAAACCCACTCCCAACAAATAAAAGTCCTGGACCGGATGGCTTCACATGTGAATTTTACCAAACATTCAAAGACAAATTAATACCTATGCTTCTCAAACTATCCCAAAAATGTCAAGAGAAGGGAAGTCTCCCAATCTCATTTTACAAGGCCAGCATTAACCTAATTCCAAAACCAGATAAAGACACTATAAAGAAAGCTAGTTATAGGCCAATATCCCTGATGAACACATATGCTATAATCCTCAACAAAATATTAGCAAATTGGATCTAGCAATACATTAAAAAGATCATACACCATGATCAAGTGAGATTTATTCCAGGGATAAAAGGTTGTTACAGTATCTGCAAATCAATAAATGTGATACACCATGTAAACATAACAAAGGATAAAAATAACATGGTCATATAGATAAATGCAAAAAAAAGCACTTGATAAACTCCAGCACCCACTTATAATAAATACTCTCAGCAAAGTGGGAATAAGAGGGAAGATATATCAACATAATAAAGGCCATACATGACAAACCCACAGCCAATGTCATACTCAATGGACAAATACTTAAGATCAGGAACAATACAGGGATATTTGCTTTCACCATTCTTATTCAACATAGTACTGGAAGTCCTAGTAATAGTAATAATACAACAAGAAGAAATAAAAGGCATACAAATTGGAAAGGAAGAAATAAAACTGTCACTACTTGCAGATGACATGATACTGTGTATAGAAAACCCTAAAAATTCTACTAAAAAAACTACTAGAACTGATAAATGAATTCAGTAAAGTAGCAGGATACAAAATAAATATCTAGAAATCGGTTGCATTTTTATACACCAATAATGAACTATCAGAAAGGGAAACTAAGAAAACAATCTCATTTACACTTGCATAAAAAAATACCTAGGAATAAATTTAACAAGGATGTAAAAAACCCGTGCCTGGAAAATTCTAAGGCATGAAAGAAAGAAATTGAAGAGGACACAAATAAAAGGAAACATATATCATGTTCATAGATAGGAAGAACTAACATCATTAAAATGTCCTTACTAACCAAAGCAATCTATAGATTCAACACAATTCCCATCAAGATACCAATGGTGTATTTCACAGAACTAGAACAAATATTCCAAAAATTTATATGGAACCACAAAAGACCCTTAGTCACAACAGTCTTGAGAAAGAAGACCGAAGTTGGAGAAATTACGCCATCATATCAAACTATAGAATGAGGCCATAGTAATCAAAACAGCATGGTACTGGAATAAAACAACATATAGGTCAATGGAACAAAATATAAAGCCCAGAAACCGCGCTCCCCCACATGTTTATGGTCAATTAATATTTACAAAGGAGGCAAAAACATACAATGGGTTAAAGACAGTCTATTCAATAAATGGTGTTGGGAAAATTGGACACATGCATGCAAAATATTGAAACTAGACCACCTTCTTACACCATACACAAGAATAAGTTCACAATGAATTAAATAATTCAATGTTAGACTTAAACCATAAAAGTCCTAAAAGAAAACATAGGCAGTAAAATCTCGGATATTTCTCATTTCAATATTTTTTCTAATATATCAACCTAAGCAAGGGAAATAAAAGAAAAATAAACAAATGGGACTATATCAACCAAAAAAATTTTGCACAGCAAAGGAAACACAATCAACAAAATGAAAAGACAACCCACTGAATGGAACATATCCATCAAAATACATGTGACAAGGTGTTGATATTTATAATTTACAAAGAACTCATAAAACTCAACATCAAAAAAACAAGCAATCCAATTAAGAAATGGGAAAGAACCTGATAGACACTTCTCCAAAGAGGACATACAGATGGCCAACAGGCATATGAAAAGATGCTCAACACCACTAACCACTAATCATCAGAGAAATGTAAATTAAAACCACAATGATATATCACTTCAGACCTATCAAAATGCTATCATCAATAAATCAACAAACAAGTGTTGGCGAGGATGTGGAGAAAAGAAAACTCTGTGTAAAACAGTACAGAGTTTCCTCAAAAAATTAAAAATGGAACTGCCTTATGACCCAGCATTTCCACTTCTGGGAATATACCTGAAGAAATCTGAAACACTGATCTGAAAGAATATATGCACCCCTATGTTCACTGCAGCATTATTTATAACAGCCAAGATTTGAAGCAGCCCAAGTGCCCATCAGTAGATGAGTGGATAAAAAATTTGTAGTACATTTACACAATGGACTACTACTCAGCTGTGAAAAGGGGGGAAATCTTACCCTTTGCCACAGCATGGATGGATCTGGAGAGTATTGTGCTAAGTGAAATAAGCCTGTCAGAGACAGACAAGTACCATATGATTTCACTTATATGTGGAATCTAATGAACAAAAACTAACAAAAAATAGGAATAGACTCCTTGATGCAGAGCCTAGACAAGCAGCTCTCAGAGGAAAGGAGATTGGGGGTTGGGGGAGGAGGGGCGGGCTGGATGTAAAAGGTGAAGGGATTAAGCAAAGAAAAAACCCTCATTGACACAGAAAAAGGTGAAGGGATTAAGCAAAGAAAAAAAACCCTCATTGACACAGAAAACACGCAAAACAATATACAGATGATGTATTATAGAATTGTACACCCAAAACCTATATAATTTTATTAACCAATGTTACCCTAATAAATTCAGTAAAAATTTAAAAAAAAGTGTAGCATTCTCAGGAACCAGGCAGCAAAAGAAAAATAACATGGTTCCACTTGACCCTCAGAAGTGAAAGTCCCTGAGAGTCACACTCATTACTACACTACTTATTGGTCCAGGACTCAGATATTAGCAAATCCATTTGGTAAGAGGGGAGGACCAGGCCTAGCCTCAGGGGAAAGAGCTGCCTCAAACCAGTGTAAGCATGAGGCTGGTGCTGGCACTTAAATGTTGTGTCTTAGTTAGAATCTCTGGACACTGGACTCAGGCTGTGTCACAGCTGACAAATTTCATAGCCATCCTGCCAGGAGTTGCAAAGCATGGGGCAGAAATGAAAGATTCTTATCCAGCTTCTGAGTCCTTTTTTTCTAGCGACTTCCCATGTACTGAGACTTACTTAATGGCATCAGCATATTCTGGAAAAAGTGTAAAGCAGCAATGCAATAGCTGGACTAGAAAAGTACTTCTATTCTTAAGGTACACCCAGGCCAAAATCTTATGTTCATATAGAATTAAATGAGTGGTTTGTGCCGTGTTTTAACTTTATGTATTATATCTCATTCATGTCTTATTCATCCTAATTAAGAGTAAAATATTTGAGGGTAGGACTTTGTCAGATTGCCTTGTACTAAAAAAAATGTTTTATTGAATATTTGTTCAAAATACCTTCTCCATAAATTCACAACATTATCATGATACCCTTGGGAAGAGTTATTAGTCCTATTTGAAACTGAGGCAACTGAGATTCACACAGAGGTGACTGAGTTAATGGGAGTCTGAACAACGGCAAGGATATTATTACCTTTGGTGATGATGATGAGGCTTAAAGAGAGCCAGACACTTGCTGGAGATCTACAGCTTGGCTATGACCATTTCTCATACATAATAACAATGCATCAGCTTCCCACACGAGTGACACTGAGTATCTCAGGATCACTGATCCTTGTCATAGAAGCTCCATCACTGGAGGCTTCCAGGTGCCTGTCTCTGTGTTCCAGGTACTTCACCCCACATCATACCTCCTGGTCTTATTTGGTATTACAGGCAATCTCTCACACCGATCCTCTTAAACCACACAGGATGTATGACAACCTGTGAGGAAGCCACTTATGTTCAATTACAGGCTTTTTTTTTAATATGTCCACTTTTTCTTCTGGGGTTTATTTGGAGAGAGAGTTGAAAAGAACACACTGTGCGAGAGGTGCCAATAAAATGCCATGGTCATTTGGGAGACCTGTCTGGAGTTGCTGGTTGTGATTTACTGAAAAGAAAATGAACTACATGCCACCATCTATCTTGCTGAAATGCCAGGCATGTGCAGCTCCAGCAGTGGAGAAGGCCCATGGGGATCCCTGCAAACCTCCACTCTGGTTTGAGAGCCATGTATATGCTGCAGAGAAATGAAACTCATGGTCCATGGGCCAGCAAGGAATTTTTCCGGGACCCAGAAATACAAAACTACAGGGAACCAACTCTTAATTTTGGCACGAAAACTCACTTCTCCTCCATGATGCCATAAATGAGGTCCAAAGGTTCCAACTGGAAAAACACAGCTCATATTACCGGTATGTTATATCAGTGTCCATCTATGTGAAACTCTATCAAGGATTTGCTGTGACTGTGAATGATACATGAAAGGAGTAACCCAGAGTAGGCAGAGTAACAATGTGAATATCATCATTGATCTTCAGTGAACAACCCCATTTTCCTCTCTTTACCAAAGACCTGACAGTCAGTGAAAAACATACATCCAGCTGAAGAACAAAAGACATGGCACTCTTTCTCTAGCAAGAAAAATGCTCAATATTTACCATGGCAGGGAAGGCCTGTTTGGCACCTCAAAAATGTGTTTGTAATTTAATTCTTACAGGTGGGTATATGGCTACTTCAGTTGTTTAAGGTTGATAAACAGTACTAGATCAATATGAAATTCAAATTGGTCTGTTACTGCCAGTGGTAGCATTTTGGTTAGGGAGGAAGCTAAAATCACTGGTAAACTGAAATCTGGTCATCTTGTCCTTCAGTACAACAGATTGGTAATCGGTTGTTTCTGCTGAAAGCTTTAAGCAAAAGAGAACTGAGCAGCAGAAAAGGTCAGATCAGGCTCTTACACTGGGGACCAGGGGAGGGTGGAGGGGCTCATAAAAGGCCAGTCCTCCACACTTCCAGGTTCAGATGATAAATAAAACCAGTGGACATGGTGCTACTTAACATTTCTGATTTTCTTCTTTAAATTAGCCAGGAATTTGGCTGGCCCATTTTCTTTTTTTTTACCCAAAGGATATTTTTTTCATTGACTTTTAGAGAGTGTGAGAAAGAGAGGGAAAGACAGAGAGAAATATCGATGTGAGAGAAAGACATTGATTGGTTGCCTCCTGCTGAGCCCCGAGGAGGAGCCTGCAACCGAGGTACATGGCCACGGCCAGAATCGACCCCGGGACCCCTTGGTCCGCAGGCAGACGCTCTATCCAATGAGCCAAACCGGCGAGGGCTGTTAGTCCATTTTCTTATTTGGAGAGCCTTTAAATAGCATTTTTTACTTTTTCCCATTTATAGATACCAGGAGGTCCATATGTGAAACTTAAAATGCCCTATGGGTTTTTAATATGCTAATTCACAATATTTAAACTTCATAGGTAAATGTTCAATCCCTAACCATGCCCACTCCCCAAACACACCTTGGCTACCTCAAGGTAGACCACCAAAGCCTCAGTGAGACCCCAGGCTCCCACCAGCCATACCACGGCTAATAACAGACTCCCCTGGACGACCCTGGAGCCTCTGGACACGTACTTGCTGAGAAGGAGCCAGCCCTGTCTGCATTTCCAGACACAACCCAGGAGCAGGGAAGCCTCCCCAGCCCCATCTGCCCTGGGAGCACTGGGAGCGGGCTCTGTGGAGATGCCCCAGGACTGGCACATCCCACCAGCAGCATCCCTGTCTCTCTGAGACCCGAAACAGACAGACATTTCAGAATCTGTCTCATCTCGGCAGTGCAAACAATTATGGGCTCCATTTCCTCCAAAGACTTCACCTTCAAGATGTTCATTTATGTCCTTTTCTTTCTTTTTGACACAATTTTCCCTTTTGGAATCAGGTTACTACATCATTCTTCCTAAACAGATTTCTTTCACAGGTCACTATAAACTTGGCTCCCAAACATGCTGCCAGATATTTCATGACCTTCTGAAAAGCAAACGTCAAACTCAAACCCGTGCGCGCGCGTGCGCGCGCGCGCACACACACATGTGTTCAGTACCTGTACAGCAGTTTGTACACTAAGGTACAAGTCAGTCCTCACAATAAGCAAACCTGATGGTCGACCCCATACAAACAGGCCAATAGAAGTCAAGACTCAGTTATAATAGAAGGGCCCACATAACCCACATAAGAGACATTCCTGGAACACCCATCCCAGGTGATCAAGAAGACTGCATCACTGGGTCTCACAGGACACCTACTACATAAGGTTACCCTACCAAGACTAGAAGTCATAATAGATCTACCTAATACATAGGAATAAACACAGAGAGGCAGCCAAAATGAGGAGACAAAAAAACATACTCCAGATGAAAGAACAGGAGAAATCTTCAGAAAGAGAGCTAAATGAAATGGAGGCAAGAAATTTACCAGACATAGAGTTTAAAAAATGGTTTTAAGGATGCTCAAGGAACTTAGTAAGAACTTCAACAAAGAGGTATCAATTGTTAAAAGGGATATAGAAACCATAAAAAAGAACCAGTCAGAATATAATATCTGCAAAGAAGAATACATCAGAAGGGATAAACAGTAGGTTGGATGAAGCAGAAGATCGAATCAATGATTTGGAAGACAAGGTAACAGAAAACACCCAATCAGAGTAGCAAAAAGAGAAAAGATTTTTTTAAAATGAGGATAGTTTAAGGGACCTTTGGGACAACATGAAGCATAACAACAACCGCATCATAGGAATACCAGAAGAAAAAGAGAGAGCGCAAAGGATCAAGAACCTATCTGAAGCAATAATGACTAAAAACTTTCCTAACCTGGCGAAGGAAAAAGACACACAAGTGCAGAGTCCCAAACAAAATGAAACCAAATAGGCCCACACCAAGACACATCATAATTAAAATGGCAAAGGTTAAAGACAAAGAGAGAATCTTAAAAGCAACAAGAGAAAAGCAGTCAATTACCTACAAGGGAGCTTCCATAATACTTTTAGCTGATTTCTCAACAGAAACATTTCAGGCCAAAATATATTGGCATGAAATATTCAGAGTGATGAAAAGCAAGGGCCTACAACCAAGACTACTTTCCCAGCAAGGCTATCATTTAAAATTGACAGAGAAACTAAGACCTTCCAGACAAGAAAAGCTAAAGGTGTTCATTACCACCAAACCAGCATTATAAAATATGTTAAAAGGTCTTCTTTAAAAAGAACAAGCAGGAAGGAAAAGAAAGAAGAGGAAGAAGAAGAGAAGGGAGAAGAAGAGGAAGAAAAAGGAGAAGGAAGAGGAAGAGAAGAAAAAGGAGGGAGAGGAGGGAAAGAAGAAGGAGAACAAGAAGAAGAACATAGGAATATAGCTATAAAGAATAAAATGGTATTAAATACATAGCAATCAATAATCACTTTAAATATAAATGGCTTAAATGCTCCAATCAAAGACATTGGGGTAACTAAAGGATAAGAAAACAAAACCCATATATATGCTGTCTAAAAGAGACATCCCTCAGAATGAAAGATACACACAGACTAAAAGTAAAGGGATGGAAAAAGACATTTCATGCAAATGGAAATGAAAAAAACACACACAAACAACTGAGGTAGCAATAGTTATATCTGACAAAATTAACTTTAAAA
>NW_005369552.1:1908491-1917947 GCF_000412655.1 Myotis brandtii | reverse complement strand
GGGGGAGGAGGGGCGGGCTGGATGTAAAAGGTGAAGGGATTAAGCAAAGAAAAAAAACCCTCATTGACACAGAAAACACGCAAAACAATATACAGATGATGTATTATAGAATTGTACACCCAAAACCTATATAATTTTATTAACCAATGTTACCCTAATAAATTCAGTAAAAATTTAAAAAAAAGTGTAGCATTCTCAGGAACCAGGCAGCAAGAGAAAAATAACATGGTTCCACTTGACCCTCAGAAGTGAAAGTCCCTGAGAGTCACACTCATTACTACACTACTTATTGGTCCAGGACTCAGATATTAGCAAATCCATTTGGTAAGAGGGGAGGACCAGGCCTAGCCTCAGGGGAAAGAGCTGCCTCAAACCAGTGTAAGCATGAGGCTGGTGCTGGCACTTAAATGTTGTGTCTTAGTTAGAATCTCTGGACACTGGACTCAGGCTGCGTCACAGCTGACAAATTTCATAGCCATCCTGCCAGGAGTTGCAAAGCATGGGGCAGAAATGAAAGATTCTTATCCAGCTTCTGAGTCCTTTTTTTCTAGCGACTTCCCATGTACTGAGACTTACTTAATGGCATCAGCATATTCTGGAAAAAGTGTAAAGCAGCAATGCAATAGCTGGACTAGAAAAGTACTTCTATTCTTAAGGTACACCCAGGCCAAAATCTTATGTTCATATAGAATTAAATGAGTGGTTTGTGCCGTGTTTTAACTTTATGTATTATATCTCATTCATGTCTTATTCATCCTAATTAAGAGTAAAATATTTGAGGGTAGGACTTTGTCAGATTGCCTTGTACTAAAAAAAATGTTTTATTGAATATTTGTTCAAAATACCTTCTCCATAAATTCACAACATTATCATGATACCCTTGGGAAGAGTTATTAGTCCTATTTGAAACTGAGGCAACTGAGATTCACACAGAGGTGACTGAGTTAATAGGAGTCTGAACAACGGCAAGGATATTATTACCTTTGGTGATGATGATGAGGCTTAAAGAGAGCCAGACACTTGCTGGAGATCTACAGCTTGGCTATGACCATTTCTCATACATAATAACAATGCATCAGCTTCCCACACGAGTGACACTGAGTGTCTCAGGATCACTGATCCTTGTCATAGAAGCTCCATCACTGGAGGCTTCCAGGTGCCTGTCTCTGTGTTCCAGGTACTTCACCCCACATCATACCTCCTGGTCTTATTTGGTATTACAGGCAATCTCTCACATCGATCCTCTTAAACCACACAGGATGTATGACAACCTGTGAGGAAGCCACTTCTGTTCAATTACAGGCTTTTTTTTTTTAATATGTCCACTTTTTCTCCTGGGGTTTATTTGGAGAGAGAGTTGAAAAGAACACACTGTGCGAGAGGTGCCAATAAAATGCCATGGTCATTTGGGAGACCTGTCTGGAGTTGCTGGTTGTGATTTACTGAAAAGAAAATGAACTACATGCCACCATCTATCTTGCTGAAATGCCAGGCATGTGCAGCTCCAGCAGTGGAGAGGGCCCATGGGGATCCCTGCAAACCTCCACTCTGGTTTGAGAGCCATGTATATGCTGCAGAGAAATGAAACTCATGGTCCATGGGCCAGCAAGGAATTTTTCCGGGACCCAGAAATACAAAACTACAGGGAACCAACTCTTAATTTTGGCACGAAAACTCACTTCTCCTCCATGATGCCATAAATGAGGTCCAAAGGTTCCAACTGGAAAAACACAGCTCATATTACCGGTATGTTATATCAGTGTCCATCTATGTGAAACTCTATCAAGGATTTGCTGTGACTGTGAATGATACATGAAAGGAGTAACCCAGAGTAGGCAGAGTAACAATGTGAATATCATCATTGATCTTCAGTGAACAACCCATTTTCCTCTCTTTACCAAAGACCTGACAGTCAGTGAAAAACATACATCCAGCTGAAGAACAAAAGACATGCCACCCTTTCTCTAGCAAGAAAAATGCTCAATATTTACCATGGCAGGGAAGGCCTGTTTGGCACCTCAAAAATGTGTTTGTAATTTAATTCTTACAGGTGGGTATATGGCTACTTCAGTTGTTTAAGGTTGATAAACAGTACTAGATCAATATGAAATTCAAATTGGTCTGTTACTGCCAGTGGTAGCATTTTGGTTAGGGAGGAAGCTAAAATCACTGGTAAACTGAAATCTGGTCATCTTGTCCTTCAGTACAACAGATTGGTAATCGGTTGTTTCTGCTGAAAGCTTTAAGCAAAAGAGAACTGAGCAGCAGAAAAGGTCAGATCAGGCTCTTACACTGGGGACCAGGGGAGGGTGGAGGGGCTCATAAAAGGCCAGTCCTCCACACTTCCAGGTTCAGATGATAAATAAAACCAGTGGACATGGTGCTACTTAACATTTCTGATTTTCTTCTTTAAATTAGCCAGGAATTTGGCTGGCCCATTTTCTTTTTTAATCCTTACCCAAGGATATTTTTTCATTGATTTTTAGAGAGTGTGAGAAAGAGAGGGAAAGACAGAGAGAAATATCGATGTGAGAGAAAGACATTGATTGGTTGCCTCCTGCATGAGCCCCGACCAGGGCCTGGGCTGGCTAGGGAGGAGCCTGCAACCGAGGTACATGGCCACGGCCAGAATCGACCCCGGGACCCCTTGGTCCGCAGGCAGACGCTCTATCCAATGAGCCAAACCGGCGAGGGCTGTTAGTCCATTTTCTTATTTGGAGAGCCTTTAAATAGCATTTTTTACTTTTTCCCATTTATAGATACCAGGAGGTCCATATGTGAAACTTAAAATGCCCTATGGGTTCTTAATATGCTAATTCACAATATTTAAACTTCATAGGTAAATGTTCAATCCCTAACCATACCCAATCCCCAAACACACCTTGGCTACCTCAAGGTAGACCACCAAAGCCTCAGTGAGACCCCAGGCTTCCACCAGCCATATCACGGCTAATAACAGACTCCCCTGGACGACCCTGGAGCCTCTGGACACGTACTTGCTGAGAAGGAGCCAGCCCTGTCTGCATTTCCAGACACAACCCAGGGAGCAGGGAACCTCCCCAGCCCCATCTGCCCTGGGAGCGCTGGGAGTGGGCTCTGTGGAGATGCCCCAGGCCTGGCATATCCCACCAGCAGCATCCCTGTCTCTCTGAGATCCGAAACAGACAGACATTTCAGAATCTGTCTCATCTCGGCAGTGCAAACAATTATGGGCTCCATTTCCTCCAAAGACTTCACCTTCAAGATGTTCATTTATGTCCTTTTCTTTCTTTTTGACACAATCTTCCCTTTTGGAATCAGGTTACTACATCATTCTTCCTAAACAAATTTCTTTCACAGGTCACTATAAACTTGGCTCCCAAACATGCTGCCAGATATTTCATGACCTTCTGAAAAGCAAACGTCAAACTCAAACCCGTGCGCGTGCGCACACACACACAGACACACACCCCAATGTGACCACCCTCTGCCTAAAGAGCCCTTCAACATTCAGACCACCCTCTGCCCAAAGAGCCCTTCAACATTCATCGAAGGTGGCCTTACCTTTCCAAAGAAGTGCTGAGTGGACACGGCGAGCGCCTGGAAACCGCAGATGGCCCGTCTCAGCTCCCGCTGCACGAGGCTCAGCTGCCTGGCCTGCTGCTCACTCCTCTCCTTCAGCCGCTGAACCAACTGCCTCTCGGCTTCGCGGGCCTGTGGGTCCGGCTTGGGGGAAAACCCATTTCGGGGAGCCGTGCTCCTCTGCTTGGGGTATCCTATTGAAAAAATAGCGGCTTGTGAAAAAAACATGCAGCCCTTATTATAAGGTATGACTTGTAATAAGGGGACAACAGCTCCTTATTACAAGATTTCTTTAAGAGCAAGTGGCCAAAAAGGAATGGCCATGGTTTGTCACTGTAGGTATTAGAAAGAAAAAACAGACAGGGACTTAAAATATTTGCTCTGCTTATGTGGTTCTAAGTACAAGTTTCATGCTTGGAAAAAGAATAACCAGGCCAAATTGCCCAATTCCTTTCAGCTTCCCCCATTTCTTCCAGGTCTGCTTAGAGAGATTAGAGTAGATGGTTTATCTTGAAAGGAATTACTCTTTGAAAATGTCTAATGGGAAATCAATCAATCAGTGCAGGTCAAAGTCATAGTTGTAACTAATTGAGCATCAGGGAGTACTGCCCGTGTGCCCTTGCCTCCCTTTCTGTGGTCATCTAGTGACCCTTTCTTTGATGACTGATGCAAGTCATACCTCTGATGGCCTCTGCTCCAGGGTTTTCTGGCTTTAAATTTCTACAGCATCAATGTCCTCCACAATATTCCCCCAGGTGGCCACTCACACCACCTCCACAACTCTTGGTCCAGTCCAAGGCACCATGACCTGTCACCCATGGGAAGCCCTGCTCCTCTTCATCTCTCACTGCACAGATTATAAAGGATAATCTTTATAAACAGAGAACAGCTCATGGCCTGTGCTGAGCTTTCCCTCCAATTATGTTCCATTGCAGTAAGAAAGTGCTCATTCCTTCCCATGGCCCAGGAAGCCTCTGGGATCTGGTAACTACCAAGCAGATGGTGGGGGTGTATGTGTGGGCAGGGGGATGGGGCCCAGGGAAAGGAATCAGAAACTCCGCCTGGGGTTGGGGACAGGATGGGGGAGGCTTTAAGGAGAAGTGACTACTAGGCTGAAGCTTGAAGGCTAAAGGCAAGGCCCCCGGAAAGAGCACAGACAAGCACTGTATCATGGTCCAAGGTCCTAGGCAAGCCAGGGTCTTCTTGGAGCTGCTGTCCTCTTCGTGGGAGCTAGGGCTGACCAGACACCCAGAGAACATCTGCTTTGCACGATGGACTTACTTCCCAGAAGTGCATGCTTTCCTTTGCCCAAGTAGATCCTGGGGCATGTGACAGACACTGACCACACAATCACAAATAACTTTAATACCCCAAACATTATTTTGTCTACTTTTGCTCACCTCCAACATACTAGGGAGTAACACATAAAGCAAATCAGTACCTGATACAGACAGAGCAGAGAAATGGGCTTGGAACACACAAGTGGCCTCATCTTTTAAAGAGAAAAGATGGCTAATTGCTCTAACTACTTCTGATTGGTAATTTAATGGTAACCAAGAAAGTTTTAATGAAATCTTCCTCCTATTAAGAAATCATCCAAGATTGCATTGTGGCCTCACATATGACATATCTTAAACTGGATGGCTTAATAGAATAGTAGAATGTGAACTTATTGCTTCTTTAAAGCTGTCTTTATGACAGTAGCATACATAATGTTCCAGAAAATTAACTTGCACATTGTAGGAAAATCAATCTTAATATGTACTTAATTTCAACATATGCAATACTGAACATAAAAGAAAAATAACCAACAAACTATGTGAGATTTACTGTGTGCATTAAACTCTAACACACAGCCTAAGACCCCATGTGGACTTGTTTCATGATAACTGTTTGCCATTTTATTGCTATGGCTGGTGATTTTATCAAATACTCCAGTGTTGTAATTATTGAGGTACCAGGTGCATGACACTGATATTATAGAAGATATCTCTTTTAGAAATCTGAAGGAAATAATAAGCACACCTCTAGCTCAATGAATTAAAGTTACTTGCAATGTAAGACACACAGAGTCATGTGTAAGCTTGTGGATAGTAGTAAGCAATCAGGTTGCTGTGAATTTTTGGCTGTCAGGTTTTTCCCTGTTATTGTTACTATTACTATCAATATCATCATCATCATCATCATCATCATCATCATCATCATCAGGTTAGCAATTATATTCAATGGTAAACGGACAATATAAAATGATTTCCTGAAATCCTATTCTTGGTGCTAAAGGGAAGCAAAGTTTGCCACCCCCAAAATATGACTTTTGGAATATTGATTATTTTAAGCTGGTTATTAAGGAACAAAAGAATCAGAAAGAACCTTTGACCCTCTTCCTTTACCCGTCTATGTCTAAAGAAATTTAGGTAGAGGACCTGCTCCAGGAAGTGAGCCATAATCAGATAACTGTAGTTTAATCTGAACCAAGTGTGATAGACAGGGAGGGAGTAAGGTCCCTTTGCTCAAAGTCCTCTCTGTATCCCATTGTTAAAGTTGGCTCAGGAATTATTTGTTTACCAAACATTCATTTCCATCTCCATGTGAGTTGCCTTCCTGCCATTTGAAGTCCCAAACCACTCCCCTTCCCCACCTTCTCCTTAGCTCAAGATGACATATAAGTCTCAACTGTCGAATGTTTCTTTGGGTCTCATATCTTTTGGCACTGCCAAATGTACATCTGTAATATAACCTTCTGACATTTTCTCCTCTTAATCTTTCTCATCTTAACTTGATTATTAGCCCAGCTAGAAGAACTTAGAAGGTGGGAGGAAAGTTATTTTTGGAGCCCCCACAGTGCTTACTTGATTTGATGTTATTACCACACTAGAGGCCCAGTGCATGACATTTGTGCAGAGGTAGGGTTCCTAGGCCTGGCCGGTAATCAGGGCTGATCAGGGCCTTCCAGCTGCTGGCTGGAGCTTTCCTTCCCCGGCTGCCGACTGGGGCCTTACTTCGTTCCGTGCCACCCCCTCGTGGTCAGCACATGTCATAGTGAGTGATCAAACTCCCAGTCTCCCGGTCGAACTCCTGAGGGGACATCTAGCATATTAGCTTTTTATATATATAGACTGCTTTCATTCATACACTCAATTCAGTGTTCTATTAAACACCAGTACACTCAGTCCACATTTCTATTCCTGGGGCCAACAAACAAACATTTGAGCTAAGATACAGGCTCCCCTGTGAACATCAGCTTTTGGTATCAACACACCAAGAAAAAGTTTAGCTGATTTGTGGCACCAAACCAATGCTTGCTTGGGACTCGTGGCTGGCTGTGCATGTGCCACCCAACCAACGTCCCAGCATAGACTAAGCTTCAGAATTCAGTGCTAAGACTGTAGGGAGGAAGCACGGAGAAACAAGGCTGGTGGTGGAGAACTCTATTGCTTTTAGAGGAAAAGGGTCCTGCCCTTACTAAACATATCAAATGAAACTGTATCTAGGTCTAATCATTATTTTACAGTCAATAGCATATTTTTGGTCCTCACTAAACACAGTATTCTTTCTTGTGCTGTCAGTTTTTGGTATGTGCTTCATTATCTAACATCATGAAGTATTGCTCCGTCACTTACTTCCCTGCCTGCCCTATGAGAGGCCATCCCCAGACGGTGCACAGCGACAGCCGCCCAGGCTCACCTACTATCTTGGGGTTGGAGAACTTATGTTGAAAGATGACTGACACACAGCCAGCTTCACCTGTTTCATTAAAATGTAAGGAGGATTTTGTTTGTTTTTGCTATCTTCTCTTAAAAGTTAGCACATAATGAAGCTAAATAATAATCTGCTTAGGAAGCAAGGGACCAACTGAACCATGAGATGAAAAACTCCTGGGTAGCAGTGAACACAGGGAAGGTGTGGGAGCGTGGTCAGCACTGGAGGGGATGTGGTGATGGAGGTTCTCCTCTGACCTCTCACACACATTTCCCTGGAAGAGCCACAATGCACAGCTTAAATGAGAGGCACACCATGTCCTCTGAGGACACTTTCAGATGCTGAAAAGTTTTGTTCTCACTTCCTTCCGTGTTCCTTGCGGTATTTACATTGCTTCCGGGGTAGCGGAAGGTTCCTAGCAGGCAGGCATGCCCCTGACGTCCCCCTGCAGTCAAGCAGCGCCACTTACATGTGTGTGTTTAGGTTCTTTTAAGAAAATCAAAGCTCTGGCCTCCCACACTGTCTTCTGATTTCCACTCAGTTGAACTAGGGCACTGACATTAGTGAATAAAGACCTTCAAAATAGGGTCTATGATGGTTTTAGAGTCTTTAATTGAAGTGAAAAAGAGAGTAGAAATACCAGTGTTTTTACTGTTTGCCACAGCTGTTGCAAAAGCTTTTCCTCAGTGCTTCTCTTTGATATAAAATATAGGAGTGGAAATACCCAGACCAGTGTCTTTCCAAGACCTATACACAGATCTGATTTCATATGTATGCTTCATGCCATGTGCTTTGGAGGGGACCAAAATGCTTGACAGCTTTTATTGAGCACCTACTCTACTCCCAGGGCTCTTAGCACGTAAGTCCACTGCTGATCGCCCCTGCAACATCTCCAACAGATCTCATGGGTGTGGGGACACATGCTAAATCTGGAACATTCTCCTATTATCTCAATCTTGCCCCAATCACAATCTCTCTGTAATCATCCTACTGCCTCCATAACTCTGGTTAGGGGCAGAGAGACTCTATGATGACTGTAGTGAAAACTGGCAACTTACAGGGAAAAGCCAGTAACCTTATATTCTCACAAGGTTGAGTACAAGCCATGTGCGTGCAGAGGCTAAGCACTGGGGAGAAGAACAGCCTGGAAAGTGGAATATTAAAAATTCATCTGAAGCCATCTGGTCACTATTCAGAGGATTCTAATGGATGTTAAATATTAGTTTAATCTTAAAGCTGGAAGTTTAACTGACATGATAACAGACATAATGCAGCATAGAAACCTGCGTATTTACACAAGAGAAGGCCCATGACCTTAACCCTTGTAAACAAGAAAGAAAAGAATCACAGGATACAACTTTGATAGCCTTAGGAAAAGCACTGCATGAGTGTGCTCAACATCCTAACAGAAGCCATTCTGTTTCTTGCAGACTGGACCTCATACCTCATGGACATCCGCAGAGCATGCAGAGGGGTCTTCCCCAGCAGCTGGTGAGATGAGCCCCGGGCTAATCGGGACCTTCCTAATGCAGCTCACCAGAAAGATCCAAAATGCCCAAACTTTCCGAGTGGCATAATTTTGTCCAAGAAAAAAGCTCAATAGTATTTATAGGGATAAAAATATCCAGTACCCCAAAAGGAAAATTTACAGTGTCTGGCATTGGAAAAATCCTCAGGCATGCAAATAAGCAGAGGGATACAGCCCATATGGAGGAGAAGATGCCCTCAATGGAAGCCCACCAAAAAATGGCACCAATGATTAAAAACTATTACAACTACATTCCACATGTTCAAGAATCTAGAAGAGCAATTGAATATGTCAAGTAGAAACAAAGAAGATAAAGAAAAAAAAACCTAAGTAAAAATTCTAGAGATTAAAAACTCAAATGTTTCAGGGGATTAGGTCAATTAGATACCATCAAGTAGATTAGATTTTGCATAAGAAAAGATTAATGTCATCTGAAACTAATATTGAATATCAACTTTAATCCTATATAATAAAGAGGTAATATGCAAATTAACCCTCACACCCTCACAAGATGCCTGCCTACAACCAGACCAGCAGGGGGGTTAGTGCGGGACAACCAAACGACTGAACAGCAGGTTGCATGGGGCGACCAGGCCAGCGGGGGTCTGTGAGGGGTGACCAGGCCGGCAGGGAGGGGCAGTTAGGGGCAACCAGGCCAGTGGGGGGAA
>NW_005369552.1:1881503-1908393 GCF_000412655.1 Myotis brandtii | reverse complement strand
GTGAGCAATTAGGAGCCAGCGGTCCAGGATTGTGAGAGGGATGTCCAACTGCCGGTTTAGGCCCGATCCAAGGGATCCCGAATTGGAGAGGGTGCAGGCTGGGCTGAGGGGAACCCCACTCCAGTGCATGATTTTGTGCACTGGGCATCTAGTTGAAAAATAAAAAAAAATATTAATAGACTGAAGGTTCATAAATTACTCATAGCCCAAAATTAGAAACAAATCAAATATCATCAACTGATTAATGGGTAAACAAAGTTCATATATCCATGTAATGGAATATTAGTCAGTCAAAAACAAGAATGAATTACTGATTCATTCTTTGACCTCAAAAGCATCATGTTAAGTGAAAGAAACAAATACAAAAGGCCACATATTATATGATACAATTTATATGAAATGTTCAGGATAGGCAAATCCCAACTGGATGCAAAACGATGGTTGTCAGGGGCTGGGAGAAGTGGGGAGTGGGGAATGACTGCTAACGGGTACTGCTTTCTTTTGGGAGTGATGGAAATTTTCTGGAATTAGTGGTGACAGTTGCACAATCTTGTGAGTATACTAAACACCACTGAATTGTACATTTTAAAAGAGCAAATTTTATGCTATGTGAATTATAGCCCAACTAATAACAAGACTCAATAAAGATGCTTTTATAGGCTCACTTGAACATGGGGGCATTTGGTTGCCATTTTATCAAAGTAACAATGTCACAACACCTGCACCAGAATGTCCTGTGTCCCTTTAAAATATATTTTCTGATATTAAGATGCTTGGAGTCATGGAGAATAAATGCTCTGATACATGGCTTCTCTATGTGTGTTACCATTAATCTTCACCATACTCTGTCATATGGACATAATTGCCATTTTACAGAAGAGGAAACTGAGGCTCAGAGAACAAGGTCATACATCACATGAGCCAAGATTTGATCTCAGTTCAGTCTATTCTTTTGGTAACATTAGGAAAGTGAGAAGCAACGAAGTATACATGTTGGCAGATGCAAGAAGAGAACTGGCAGAGGGGGCTGTCACAGAGTTGAAGGAAGGAAAGTTTCAAGAAGGAGGGAGTGATCAGTAATGTCAAATGGCATGGAGATGAGATAAAGAAACAGGACATGTCCATGTGACTCATGGCCTTTGCAGAAGCAGGGTCAGTGAGACGGTGGGAGCGGCAGTGAGTGGAGGGTCATTTTAAGCAAAGGGACAGAGACAGGGGGCATGAGCTCCTCTTTCCCAAGCCTGGCTCCAAAGGTGGGGAGAAAGATGTGTTAGGAATATGTCAGGGGAAGCTTGTTGTGCTGGCTTGTTCTGTTTTGATGATGGTATTGATGACAGAAAATACAGCCCCTGTTCTCAGTGAACTTACAGATCAACAGGGGAGGGAATTTCTCCTAAAATTCACCACCCAGAAAACCACTCGTGAGCCAGATGACATTTGAGCGTTTAAAGGCCTGATGTAGGCACCAAAGTTTTTGTAGGCCTCTTGATAGTCTGTAATCTGAAGGAAGGAGTGTCATCCTCAGAAATAGGTGAAGAAAACAAGGAGGGTAGCCTGGGAACAGAAAAACTGAATATGTCAGGGGAAGCTTGTTGTGCTGGCTTGTTCTGTTTTGATGATGGTATTGATGACAGAAAATACAGCCCCTGTTCTCAGTGAACTTACAGATCAACAGGGGAGGGAATTTCTCCTAAAATTCACCACCCAGAAAACCACTCGTGAGCCAGATGACATTTGAGCGTTTAAAGGCCTGATGTAGGCACCAAAGTTTTTGTAGGCCTCTTGATAGTCTGTAATCTGAAGGAAGGAGTGTCATCCTCAGAAATGGGTGAAGAAAACAAGGAGGATAGCCTGGGAACAGAAAAACTGCCGCCCTGCAGGTCTCTCCACTATGGTTATGTGGCATTTCCAGGTTTTCATTTGCCAGGGCTAGCCTGAAATTCACCTGTGGTAACCTGGACTCCAATATTTCTGCTGCCTCATGTACTAGTATATACCCTGCTGCTATGAACTGAATGTTCGTGTCCCACACAAATTCATATGTTAAGCCCCTAATCCCCAGAGTGGTGGTGGTTGGAGTTGGGGCCTTTGGGAAGAAAGAGGTAATAAGGGTGAAGTCTTCATGAATGGGCTTAGTGCCCTTATAGGAAGTGACATGATCTCTCTCCCTCACAGGAGGACACAGCTGCAAACTAGGATGGGTGTTCTTCCCAGGAACCACATCAGCTGCTACCTTGAGTGGATTTCCCGGCCTCCAGAACTATGAGAAATAACTTTCTGTTGGTTAAGCACACCAGTATGATATTTGTTATAGCAGCCTGCGATGAGATCCCTGCATAATGCCCTTGAGTGCGAGTGGAATCTGTGGCTATGATGAGATGCTAATAACGTGATTATGTTACAGTATACAGCCATGCATCATTTAACAACAGGAATATGTTCTGAGAAATGTGATTTTCTTGTGAGAAAATTGTAGAGTGTACTTACACAAACCTAGATGGGATAGCTTACTGCAAACCTAGCCTACATGGCACAGCCCATTGCTCCTCGGCTATAAACATGGACAGCATATTGCTGTACTCAACACCCTAGGCAATTGTAACACAAGGTAGGTATTTGTGCATCTAAATATAACTAAACATAGAAAAGGTACAGGAAAAACATGGTATGCAATGTCTTTATACAACTGGCAGCACAGAAGGTCTGTTTACACCAGCATCACTATGAACATATGAGTGATACATTGTGCTATGATGGTACCACAGCTATGAAGTCACTGGGGGACAGGAATTTTTCAACTCTGTGGGGAAGCACGGGACTTGGTTGGAAGGTCTGTAAGGAGGGTTCTCTGAAAGGTCGGGGGCCTCTGAGGGGACCTTGCCAAAGGCAGCAGCCCCGACCTTGACTTTTCCAAACAAGTCTGATCCCGTGGGTGTTTTGCTAGAATCTCTATGTTTAGTCTTTAAAGACTCGACCTTGTACAAGCATGTGCTTTCTCAAGGGTACTTACCCTGCTGATTGTTTCTAGAGGTTAATTTTAGTTCAAGCTGTTGTGACAATAAAAGCCTAAGATGGCAGGTGAACAGAACTGCTTTTTACTTCTAAAGCAAACTAGTCCCTTAGCCTCTCTGCCGCTGGAGGAAATATTTCCCAATCCTCCGCCTCCGTTGTGGGAAGACTCATCAACTAGGTCCTCAGGTATGGGGTCCTGTGTCAAACCATGTTAGAAGGAGAGCTTTTAGCTTGCCTGGTTATCAAGATCAACAAGGTAGTAGAGTTTATGAGCCTCTCTCCTTTAGTACCTCTAAAGAAATAGGGAAAAGTCTTAGAGAAAATGAGGCTAACAGTCCATTTACAAAAGGACTCCTTAATGCCTCGTCTGAAAATTACCACATGACTCCTTGGGACTGGCAGATTTTGGTCAAAACAACTTTAGACAGCAGTCAACATTTATTATGGAGAGCCGAATATAATGAAATCTGTGAAAACAGGCTGTTTATGGGTGTTCACTAGCCACCCCACACAGGAGCCCTCTGGGCCATATCTAGCTGTAAGTCCCGGGCACTAAAAAACATCTTCTGAAAGATCCATTGAAAGGACTCTGGTTTATTAAGTCTTGTGCACACCTATGAATGTTGTGCAGAGTGTCTCTGTTAATTGTTATTTTGTGTCTTTGTTGTTTAGTTTAATTTGTTTAAAGATAGGGCATATTTCACTTTACCAGGGCCCCAGTGACTTGTAACAGGCTGAGCTCATAATAGGGATTACAGGAACTTCCCAACAGCTGCCAAGAATTCTTATTCCTGAGGGCCTTCCTGCTCTCTCTCTCAAGACATCAGCCACTAAAAACTCTTAACTAGTAGAAATTCTCATCTGTCTGTAATGTAACTTGGTTACTAATTAATGTTCTTTACTTACTTTCTTATCTTTGGGGAACTTAGTTTGCACTTCACCATTTTATGAATATAGGGAATCCTTGGTCTCTACTGTTTAGGCTTTATGCCACTCAAAACTCATATGCTATATTGGGTTACTCTATAATAATATAAGGGTAATATGCTAATTAGACTGGACATCTTCCAAACATCATTCCGGACGTCCTTCCTGATGCAGCCGGGGCCGTAGGGAAGCCAGCCCAGGTCCCAGGTGCCTGTGGGCGGCCCAAGGGAAGCCAGCCTGGGTCCCTGGTGCCTGCCAACGGCCGGAGGAGAGAAGCCCGAGTCCCAGGTGCCAGAGGGAAGCCCGTGCTGGCAGCTGGGGGAAGGAAGGCCTACTCTTGCAGAATTTTCATGCATCGGGCCTCTAGTATAAAATAAGATTCTAAGGCTAATGTCCCCGTCCACCCTTTTGTAAGTACTCACTCATTCATTTACAGTAGGGGTTTTTTATTTCTGTTTTTAAAATCTCTTCTTATACACAAAATTTCATATTACTGGTCTACTCAAAAAGAGAAAAATATAAGAAATAATTATTTAAACTCCCCAAGTATTTATCCTAGAGGGCTAGGGCTACAAAAGTACCCTTGAATAGGCTGCAGAAGCGGCAGCAGTGAGGTTGGTGCGGGGCACGCTCTTTGTAAAGAAAAAAAAATTGTACTTTTGCACTGAAGCCGTTAAAGGCCCAGGAGTTACTGCAGTCCTGGGAACAAACCCCAGGACCTGCTATCTCCCCACATACACACCCACCCTTTCTGCAGCCTTCTAAGAGTTGTCAAGGTCATGTTATCTCTATTATGCCTTTTAAGAATATGAGTATATTTTCCATTGGAAAATAGCCTATTTCTAAAAGTTAAGGGGAAAAAAAGGGTTTTTCCTGTATTTGCCTAAGAAGCAAAAATTTTATATATATTATTAAAATAATTATGTTAATCAGAAAGTTAATTACTTTAAATTAACAAATTAGTTAATACTGTTTAATAATAATAATACATAATCTTTTAGTTTAGTATATTTGAGTACCTTCCAGGGTTTAAATTTTAAGATTTACTTTCTCTCTCATGAAGGAAATTTTATACTTAAGGTATATGGGAAGCTCTGTCAAATAAAGAAATAATAATTATATTCAATTTATATGTGCATATTAAATAGTTTCTAATATGCTTTCATTTGTAACTAGTTATTATAAGTTATAATATTGTGAAATATTATGTTTTACAGAAAGGACAAGATTCCATATTATTTACATTACTCTATAAAGTATCTGAATTTATAGAAATACTAGCAGGAAAAATCGAAAGAAATGACAATTTTTTTCTACTGGGGATGTGCCCGCAACCCAGGTACATGCCCTTGACTGGAATCGAACCTGGGACCTTTCAGTCAGCAGGCCGACACTCTATCCACTGAGCCAAACCGGTTTCGGCCTAAGAAAGCAGTTTTAAAGCAAGTTGGTAAATTATATATTTCTCTCCCTACCTGTCCCTTCAAAATTTAGCAATTCTGAATAAGTAGCAATACATTTCTTTACATAAATTCAATAAGACCTATTTCCAATTATAGCTATATTAACCAAAATAAAAACTAACAATAGGCCTGCTTATAGCACCATGCCTTTACCACCTTTTACAGGACTTAGTCCATCCAGCATTCCACGGGAATCCCTTACAATCCACAGGGGAAGGCCATTATTAAGTGTGCCCATTCAACATTAAAAAACATACTACTAAAACAAAAAAGGGGGAATATGGGACTCAAGGACCCAATGAATTGTTAACATGGGGGAGAGGATATGCGTGTGTTTCTACCCCCACAGGGCCGCTGTGGATTCCAGCTCATTGGATTGAACTCTATCATGGCATGGCACGGTGACTACCAGAACCCCTCCAGCCAATATAGTATAACTTTTACTAATAATCTTACTGACAATAGCCCAATTTGCACCACTCACCCCTAAGTCTTTGTTACGGGCCCTGACCTACTAATAAGCCATAGTTCATCTTTTCTAGTACAGGTTGGAGAAGGAATTTATTCTGCATATTGTGTTACCACCCAGAATATTACTTCATTGAACATCAGCACTATTATGGTACTTAGGAGGCAAGCAGAAATTCTGATACCTGTTAATCTCACCAGGAAATGGCAAGACTCATCAGCTATCAAAGTCTTAGAAAGAGCACTGAGCCAATTATGGCCCAAAAGATTTTTTTGGAAATACTCATTGCAGCCATTATCTTGGCTGTTGTTATTCTTACTACTGCCAGTGTCGCTGTGGCAGTCCTTCCTGAGTCTGTGCAGATGGTCACATTTATAGACAATATGGCCTATAATGTAACTAGGGAATTCACTATACAACAGCACATAGATAAAAAAAATATTAGCTAGACTACGGGCAATAGAGGCAACCATTGAATATCTGGGGGAAAGACAGGATGCTATAGCATACAGGAAAGTGCCTAATTGCGATTAGGAGCATAAGCACATATGTGTCACCCCTTTAAAATGGAACAGTAGTCACCATCATTGGATTAATGTTAAAAAGCATCTATGGGGAGTCTTTCATGATAACCTTGCTGAAGAAGTAAGCATGTTGCAAAGGCAAATTAGAGAGTCCTTACTTGCTATCAATGAACATGAAAAACAGACTACTGCTTGGAATATGGTAAAGGGGCATTTGGAGTGGATAGACCCCACCACATGGTTTCCTAAAATCAATTAGTACCTAATTGGACTAACCATTGCTGTCATTGTAATTCTCTTTGTTTTCCTTATAGTCTACAAAATCAGAACTCAAGCAGTAAATGTGGTTTGCAGACACCAACCTTCCAAAGCAGAAAGTTCACCGCCTCCCTCTGTCTTCTGCAGCCAGCAAAACAAAAAGGGGGGAGATGTGGGGAACCATGGGACTTGGTTGGAATGTCTGTAAGGAGGATTCTCGGAAAAGTCAGAAGCCTCTGAGGGAACCTTGTCTAAGGCAGCAGCCCCTACCTTGACTTTTCCAACAAGTTCAATCCCCTGGGGTGTTTTGCTAGATTCTCTATGTTTAGTCTTTAAAGACTTGACCTTGTAGAAACATGTGCTTTCTCAAGGAAACTTCTGTTCATCCATCACTCAGAGTCTGCTGGTCAGCCCCCACACAACTCCATTATAATCTTAAGGGACCACCATTGTGTATGTGATCTGTCATTGACTGAATGGCTATTTTCCAGCCTTTGCCTGCATATACCAAGAGGGAGATTATTCTTGGTGAGCCTGACCTAATCAGGTGATCCTGCAAAAAAAAAAAAGTCTTCTCCAGCAAGTCACAGAGGAGGAAGTCAGAGATTTGAGGCTTGAGAAAGATTCAAACCTCATCACTACTTTGAAAATGAAGGCGCCACATGGCAAGGAATGTGGGTGGCCCTAAGAGCTGAAAATGGTCCCTGACTAACAGCTAGCTAGGAGATCTAAGGACACAGATTTCAGTCCTACAACTACAATGAACTATTTCTACCAACAACCCAAATGTGCTTGAAAATCGATTTTTTTTCTCTTGAACCTCCAGTCAAGAACTCAGCCAAGCTGACACTGTGATTTCAACCTTGTGAAACTCTAGATACCCTTGGAACATCTGGCCTATGGAACTAACATATAGATGGGTGTTTTTTTAAGAAAAGAAAAAGGGAAATATTAGTAAACATACAGCTAGAGAAACTATTCAAAATGGAAAAAAACACACACACACAAAAAAAAAGACTCAAAGAATATGTTTAGACAGGACCTGTGAGACAACTTCAAGTGGCCTAATATATGTACAATTGGAGTCACTGAAGAGGAGGGGTTAGGACTAAAATTAAAAAAACAACAACAACAACAACAAAAACAGTGGGCAAAATTTTCAACTTTGATAAGAATTGTATACCCACAGATACAAGAATCTCAGCAAAATCAAGCTAAAAAAGCATAAAGGAACTGACACCAAGGTATAGTGTAATCACATTTTCAAAACCAATGATAAAGTAGCTAGAGAAGAAAAAGACAGATTATATACTGAGAAACAAAGATAAGAATAATAGTTCATTTTTCGTTGGAACCATTCAAACCAGAAGACAGTGAAACAACATCTTTAAATAAGTAAAGAAAAAAATGCACACTTGGATTCGGGACAGAGTAAACAGATCTATCAAAAATGAAGGTAAACAAAAACTGAAAGATTTCATCACCAGAAAACCTCCACTACAAGAAATGTTAAAGGAAATCCTTTAGGCCAGTGGTTCGCAACCTTGACACAGATGTCAAATAAACAGAAAAAGATGATCAATACCATAACATAATTGATTATTGAGGAAATACAAATTAAAGCCACAACAATATCCCACTGTGTCACTGTGCTTAGTTACAATTTCTAATTGAAAAGCCTGACCGTTCCATGTGTTGGCAAGGATGTCGAGAACCCGGGCTTTCACACACTATTGATGGGAGCATAAAATGGTACAACCACTTTGGTAAACAGTTTGGAAAACTTTTTTTAACATTTTAAGGAAAGTGAAACACATAGCTGTCATCTGACGCAGGCATTCAACTTCCAGGTGTTTACCAAGAGAAACGAAAGCAGGTAGCCACGCCAAGACACGTACAAATGTGCATAGCAGTTTTTTTAAAGTTCATCCAAAGGCAATGGATTTCAAAATAATCATGCTGAGTAAAAGAAGCCAGATAAAGGTAGACTAGATATTATGACATACAATATTATATTAATTTCATGTGTACAATGTAGTAATTTGACCTCTGTATATAGGGCAAAATGATCACCACAATAGTCTAGTTTTCATCTGTCATTGTACAGAATTAATACAGTATTGTTCACAGTATTCCCCATGCTGTACGTTACTTCCCTTGACTTATTTATAACTGAAGTTTTGTACCTCTTGATCCTCTCACCCACTTCACCTCAAGCACCCCCTCTTATCTAACAACAACCAATCTGTTTTCAGTATCTATAAATCTTGGTTTTGGTTTGTTTTCTAGATTCCACATATAAGTGAAATCATGTGGTATTTGTCTTTTTCTGTAAAAGACATTTTCTTATTTAAATCTTCTAAAAAGAAGACTGAATGTTGATAATCAACACAACAATGTAGTGTGGGTTTATAATCTATGTAGAGGAAAAATGCTTGCTCTCAACACAAATGCCAGGAGGAGAGGGATGGAAGCACATTGTTGTAAGATTCTTATGCTATGTGAAGTGAATTATCCTTAGAAGCTAAAATGTGAGCAGTTAAATATATAGACTGTGACCCTTAAAGTAACCACTAAAATAACACAAGGTAATAAATACATCAACAAAAGAGACCAATACATTATAAACAATATTCACTTAAGGCAGTAAAATAGGGAAAAAAGAACATATGGCATTAATAGAAAATAATAACAAGATGGTAGATTTAATCCCAATCAAATTAATAACATTAAATGTACATCAAAGGCAGAGATTTCAGATGGAATAAAGATGCAACAGCCAATTATATGCTGCCAGTAAGAAGCCTACTTAAATATAGACAAATGGATGAAAAGGAGAAGTATAGAAAGTGGTATACCACACTGAAACTAATAGGAAGCTGGGGTAGCACTATCAATATGGAATAAAGTACATTTTAGGGAATGTTACCAGGGATAAAGATGGTCATTTCATAATGATAAAGTGGTAATTAATCAAAATGATAGATAATCTTAAATGTTGATGTACCTAATAGAAGAGCTTCAAAATACATGAAGCAAATAATGACTGAACTGAAAGAAGAAACAGATGAGTCCGCAGTTATACTGAGATCTTAAGAGATCTTAAGAGTATGCCTGCTAGAACATGCAGACAGAAAAATCAGTAAGGATATAGAATATTCAAACAATGCTATCAGCCACTTGACCTAGGATATATGTGGAATCCTACACAAGGAACAGAAGATTACACATTCTCTTTAAGTACATATGGAATATTTACCAAGACAGACCTTGTTGTTGGTCATAAACAAAGTCTCAATATATTTAGAAGGACTGAAGTTACTCAAAGTATGTTTTCCAACCACAACATAATTAAAAATAAAATCAGACAGATCTCCTTCTGCAAACAAAGAAAGAAATTCACGTCATACCTCACACTATATACAAAAATGAACTTAAATGGATCACAGACTTAAATACTAGCATAAAATCTATAACTCTCAATATTTTAGATGGGTAGAAGGTAATCTTGTGACCTTCAGTTATTTGAAGAGTTTTTAGATAACACCAAAACATGGTCTATGAAAGAAAAAAATTATGAATGAGATTTCATGATAATTAAGAACATCTAATCTTCAAAAAGTGTTGTTAGGAGAATGCAAAACAAGTCACAGATTGTGAAGGAAAATTGCAAATCACATAGCTGAAAAAGTGGAATACAGAATATATAAAAAATTAAAATTCAGTAAGACAAAAACAATTAAAATGGCAAAAGGTTTGAATAGAAATTTTATCAAAGGGTATACAGATATGTCAAATAAACAGAAAAAGATGATCAATACCATAACATAATTGATTATTGAGGAAATACAAATTAAAGCCACAACAATATCCCACTGTGTCACTGTGCTTAGTTACAATTTCTAATTGAAAAGCCTGACCGTTCCATGTGTTGGCAAGGATGTCGAGAACCCGGGCTTTCACACACTATTGATGGGAGCATAAAATGGTACAACCACTTTGGTAAACAGTTTGGAAAACTTTTTAACATTTTAAGGAAAGTGAAACACATAGCTGTCATCTGACGCAGGCATTCAACTTCCGGGTGTTTGCCAAGAGAAACGAAAGCAGGTAGCCACGTCAAGACACGTACAAATGTGCATAGCAGCTTTTTTAAAGTTCATCCAAAGGCAATGGATTTCAAAATAATCATGCTGAGTAAAAGAAGCCAGATAAAGGTAGACTAGATATTATGTGGTTGCTTTTTTAATAAAACTTTAGAAAATGGGAACTAAGCTATAGTGTCAGGTAGGGACTGGGGTGGGGCGCAGAGGAGCAGGTGGGTGGGACTAAAAGGGCACCAGGACACTTTAGGGATGGAACCTGTCTGCTCCCTTAGCAGTGGTGAGGGCTTCACAGGCATATACCTATGCCAACACTTACCAAATTGTACACTTTAAATATGTGCAGTTTAATATTTGTTAATTATATCACAATAGAGATGTTTCGAAACTATAGCACCACAAGCTTTCTTCTGTTTAGTATTTCTTGGCATAAATATTTCAGTCCTTTTATTTTAAACCTTTCAGTATTCTTATATTTTAAGTGTGTACTTTGTGAACAATCTAAAGCTAGATTTTACTGAATACAATATGCACTTAATACGTACTTATTGACTATTCAATAAACAAGTCCAGTATGATAATCTCAGTCTTTGATTTAGTCTAGAGTTTTGTTCATGCACATTCATCATTACATTTTTAGTTCATTTCTAATATTTTATTCTTTTGATTTCTCTCATCTCCCTCCTCCCTTTCTTCTCCCCCCTTTCTTCCTCTATCTGTTTTTTCTTTTCTCCCCATTTTGCCTTTATTTGCATTGATTGAAAATACTTTGACCCCTCATTCCAACTTTTTCCACTCTTTTTATTTTAGAACTATATACTCTATTTTATTGGTTATCCTGGAAATTTTAACATATATATATTAACATAAAGTCTAAAAGTACACAATACCTCTACTTACCCTAGAATATAAGGACCTTACACATGGTGGCTTATTTTTGTGTGTGTGTGTAAAAATTTCACTTTTATTCTCCTAAGTGAACACAAGTTCTATGGCATTTTATCTTTCTTTCCTTTTTTAAAAAATATCTTTATTGATTTCAGAGAGGAAGGGAGAAGGAGAGAGGAGAGATAGAAACATCAATGATGAGAGAGAATCATTGATGAGCTGCCTCCTGCACTCTCCCTACTGGGGATTGAGCCCGAAACCCAGGCATATGCCCTGACTGGGAATCGAACTGGTGAGCTCTTGGTTCCTGGCTCGATACCATACTGGCCAGGCCCTATAGCATTTTAAATGAAATTTTCAGACCACAGGGTTAGCATGGAATCCGGCTCTCAAATTTTGGCAGGGAAGATATGGGGCAAGGAATTCCTAAGGGAGGGCTGGTTCCCCTCCCCACCTTCTTAAGAGCCGAAGCTGCAATGAGCCAGGCTTCTCCTGCAGGATGAGCTTTCTTTTTCTTAATTCATCCAGGAGGATGCTGCCCTTCACAAGTTCCAGATTTACCCAGGGTCTGATATCCCACCCTCTCTTGTGGCTTTGACTTATTTCCTATACTTTTTTTTATTCCTCACTTGAGGACATGGTTTTATTAATTTGGAGGGTTAGCATGGAATCCGGCTCTCAAATTTTGGCAGGGCAGATATGGGGCAAGGAATTCCTAAGGGAGGGTTGGTTCCCCTCACCCCCTTCTTAAGAGCCGAAGCTGCAATGAGCCAGGCTCCGCCTGCAGGATGAGCTTTCTTTTTCTTAACTCATCCAGGAGGATGCTGCCCTTCACAAATTCCAGATTTACCCAGGGTCCTCCATCTGATCTCCCACCATCTCTGTGGCTTTGACTTATTTCCTATACTTTTTATTATTCCTCACTTGAGGACATGTTTTTATTAATTTGGAGAGAGAGATGGAGAAAGAGAGAGAGAAAGAGAAACATCAATGTGAGAAATATTGATCAGTTGCCTCCTGTATGCACCCCGACCAAGGGATTGAATGCGCAACCCAGGTATATGCCCTGACTGGGAATCACAACCTTTTGGTGCATGGGACCATGCTCCAACTAACTGAGCTATCTGGCCAGGGCCCTACACATTTTAATTAACCAGAAATATTAACATGTTTTCTATTCTCCAAGCTTTCTGATTAATAGTGCAGTGACTAAGAATGTAGTTTTGGAATTTTGAGTGTTTGGGGTTCAAACCAAGACTCTACTACTTACTTCCTGTGGCTTTGGGCAAATTAATAAAAGTCTATGTACCTTGATTTCCTCACATGCAAAGGGAGGGGCAGTGATAGCACCTGCCTCACAGGCTATTGTGTGCACTAAATACGTTAATGCAGTTGAAGAGCTTAGGACAGTGCCTGGCATACAGTAAGAACTCAGGCATGAGCTGTTGATATTGCTACTATTTTTGTGCTTGAAGAAAATATTCTGAGGTTACACTGCATTCTATTCCACAAAGGAATTAATGCCTTATGATATGAGATATGAATTTCCATAATAAATAATTTTCAACTTTCAAGTGACATTAGGTAGCTTACTTGTGTCTGAATATAAAGAAATGGCTTCCTCAGTGACAAAATAACAAGTGCTTTATATGCATTGTTGTTCTGTTTTTCTTTCTTTTAGAAATTATCGTCTCTTGTGGTTAGAGTTTCAAAGTCTGTTTTTCAATTATAAATTATTTCTACTGTTGTTGGATCAGCAGATACTCCTACACAGAGAAGCTTTTACCACTTAAACGTAGCATGATAACACTTTGTTTTTTAAGAGAAAATGATGCCAGCAGCTGGTTCATTTCATTTAGAATCAGAACACATCAGTATATGTATGCCAGGCCCCAGAACAATCCTGCATATCACATGTGCTGGCATTGCTCCATTAATAACACTTGAACAAATAAATTTCAAGTTCAAGTTTTCTCCCCAAATAACACAGGTCACATTTCCCCAATACCTGGCGAATGAAGCTTGGTGGTTGAAGCTGCCGCTCTCTTCGGAGATGAAACAGCGGGTTTATTAGCATCTTGATCTTTTTGTAGTTCTTTCTTTGTTCCTATATATAGTTTTAAAAAAGAGAAAGAAAGCAAACTAGTTACAACTGGAACAGTAACACGAGCTGTTTGTTGAAAGGGATGTTTAACACAAGGCAAATAGCAAAGTCATATTTCGATGATTTGCTGCTATGGTCACACCCCCTGTGCTTCAGGGACGACACACTTGTTTACAGCAAAGGGAATTCAGCTGGAGGGGTCAGGGGACTAAGCACACTGCTGTCTCTGATTTGTTGAAAAAATCCCTATCTTGGGAGGTCGCAGCACCCCAATGACCCTGACGCACTATGTGGGAATTAATATTGTCCTGTCCTTAGCCACCAACATGACCTGCCTGCCTCTTTCTGCAGAAAGTAATTTTCAGAAGACTGAGAAGGAAGCTGTCGATGAAGTAACTACTGATGACTTCAGCATCATCGAGGACCCAGCCATGGGGGCCGTGGCCTGCCTCCAAATAATTTCCATGCAGCTGGGCCACACAGGCGACCTGCGAAGCCTCTGTGCTCTCTCTGCCGCAGCTGAGCCTGTGTGGAACCAGAGCTGGTCCCAGAGAATGGGGTGTGGGCGATATCTCAACAGCAAGTGGCATCTAAGAACAGCTCCTCAAATCATGTCCAGGGGCACATGGAGCCTTTCTCCCTGTGTGCTGGGCATGGACACTCACCTTCACGTCACCTTCATCAGAAAGTCAAAGAACAATGGATGGACAATTAGAGAAATAACACGCACCTGGATGGACCTAGACCTGCCTCTACTCTAGCAGTTTATTATGTTATTTCCAAACCAAACCTTGGTGATGGTTCCTTAGATGCTGAGCACGAACCTCCAACTTCCCCCCAAGCCCTAGAGGTAACCACTGCTGGCAATGTGGTGGTTATTCTTCCAGATCTTTTTCTAGGTATTTATAAATATATCTACACATATACAAACACAGTTATTAATTAACTAAATGAATCACATACTGCAATTTTTTTTGCCTACCCACAATCTTTAAATATCTTTTTCATATCATTTATTTATAGATCTTTTAAAATGTCACATTGCATTAATGGGCAAAGATGTACCATAATTCATTTACCTATCTCTTATTGCTGAAAATTTAGATTATTAGCAAGTGTTGGCTATTAAAATGGCTGAATGTGCTACAATAAACATTCTTCTACTTGTTTCTTTGCACGCGGGTACCAGTGTCTTTCCAGGACAAATGCATAGCAGTGCCTTTGCTCATTTACAAAACTGCGAGATGCAGTCAACTGTCCTCTACAGGACCTAGTCCGCACTCCAACCAAGTGTGTGAGAGCAGCTCTTTCCCTACTGACAGTGAAGTCTCAACACTTAACTTTTGCCAGATACTTAGAGTATCTTCATGTCGGTCATGCGCATTTTCTTATTCGAAAATTGTCTAACAAAACTTTTGCCCATTTTTCTTGCATTTTCCGTACTTTCACATGCCCTTGACTGGAATTGAACCCGGGGTCCTTGAGTCCGCAGGCCAACGCTCTATCCACTGAGCCAAACCAGTCAGGGCCCCTATCCAGTTTTAGGGCACTTATTATAGGTTATTTGTATGTCTGTGTGCATGCAGGTGTGTGTGTGTGTGCGTGCGTGTGTGTGAGAGAGAGAAAGAGAGAGAGAGAGAGAAAGAGAGAGAGAGAGAGAGAGAGAGAGAGACAGAGGCTGAGGCAGGGATAATTTCTGGAGTTTGGGGAAGGAGGCAGGTATTTGGATCCTACCTCCTTCTCTCTTGTTCTTCTCTGGCCTGACTGGGCCACCGCCTCCCTCACACCATGCATCTGCCTCAGCTCCTCTCCATCCTAGTCCACCTGCCTTCAGCTTTTCCATCACAGACCTGTCTTCATCTCTTCTGTTTTAATGCCTTTGGAGACTTTGTTTTAGTCTTGTTAGTTTGAATCTTCTAAGGCCTGAATTCTCTTTCATATCCCCCCATTTTCTTCCCACTCTCAATACACATTGTGGCATGTAGTAACATACTGTCTCCCACATCTCAGTAATGGCGCCATCACTCACTGTGCTCAGGTCAGAAACACCAGGAGTTACCTTAATTTGCTTCTTGCCCCCATTCAGCCTGTCAGCAAAGCTTGTTGACTCTCCTCTGAGACTATCCCCAAGGTCTGACCACATCCCTGCCTTGCATTGCCTCTGCAGAGCCCATGTCACCAACACCCCTTCTGCCTCATCTACAGCCTCCTGACTGCTCTGCTACGCCCACCCCCACCCCTAGAGCTCATCCCCCCATGGCAGCAGCTGAATTACTTAAAATCTAAGTTAGAGCAAGTCATTTTCAATTTCAAAACCCTCCAACCACCCCCACAACACACTCAAAGCGAAATGCCAATTCCTTACCACACCACAAGGCCCTATACACCAGCACTCTCCAATAGAAACATAGAATGAGCCACTTATGCAATTTTAAATTTTCTTGTAAGAACATTTAAATAGTACAGTGAAATTAGCTATAATAATGCATTTTATTTGATCTGACATATTCAGTATCACTTCAACATGGCACAGGTCACCTTTCAAGTGCTCAATAACTACTCCTGGGCCGGTGGCCACCACAGTGGACAGCACAGCCCCAGATGACCTTGTCTCCTGGCTACTTCACAGACACACTGTGATGGCTGATTTTATATATCAACCTGACTGGGTGATGGGGTGCCCAGACATTTGGTCAAATGTTATTTGGGGTGTGCTTGTGTTCTGGGTGTTCCTAGATGAGATTAACATCTGAATCTGTGTGACTGGGCCTCAGCAGTCTGCCAAAGGCCTGAGAAGAACAAAAGGCTGACAGGGAAGGATCTTCACCAGCCTGATTGGCTGAGCTGGGACATCAGTCTTCTTCTGCCTCAGACTTGACCTTACCCCATTGGCTGTCCCGGGTCCCCAACTTGTTGACTGGAGACCTTGGGATTTCTCAGCGTTCATAGTCATATGTATATTTAATAAATATATAGTATATAAATTCTGTAAAGAATACATGTTATTTATATGTCATATACTATATGTATATGTATATATATGTATATGTATCTTATTTATATGTAATATGCTATATATGTATATGTATCTTATTGGTTGTGTTTCTCTGAAGAACCCTGACTAATACGCATGCTGATATCACTCTGGTCCCTGCTTGCACCTCCAGTCACACCACCAGCCTTGCTGATGATGAAACATGCACACTTCCTCCCATCCTAGGCACTTTAGCTTGGGTTCCTTCTGCACAGAATATGCTTCCCCCAGCCCTGGCTGGTGTGGCTCCGTTGCTTGCAGCACTGTCCTGTACACAGATAGGTCACAGGTTTGAGCCCTAGTCAGGGTACATGCCCAGGTTGCAGGTTCCATCCCCAGTCAGGATGCGTGCCAGTTGGGGTTCGTGCAGGAGGCAACCAGTCAGTTTCCCTCTCACATCAATGTTTCTCTCTCTCCCTCTCACTTCCTCTCTGTCTAAAATAAATAAATAAATAAATGCTTCCCCCAGACTTTAAGCATGGTTCCTGCATTCGTGCATGCAGGTCTCTGAACAAATAACCTTCAGAGAAGCCATGCCTGACCTCCAGGTGAAACAGTCCTGCCACCTGCCACTCTCCCTTTCACTTGCTTTGTTCTTCTTCACAGCATTTGTCATTACCCCCAAGTATATTATATACTCATCTGTTTGTTTATTGTCTACCCTCCCCACTAGAACACAAACTTCAACCAGCTGGCCACACCCTTCCCTGCACCACGTGGCCATTCAGTTGATGTTCTTCCTGCCCCTCCCCCTCCCACTGGGCTCCTTTCAAGACAGGCCCAGGCCAGGCATTCTAGGGCTTACAGGGGCTGGAACCTGGGTCCCAAAAGCCCAGCCAGCACTCCACACTGCTGACAGGAGTGCTTTTTTCAGAGTACCAATCCGTACCAATGGCTAATCTCACGCTTCCATTTCTTTTCTCTTCTTTGATTTCAGGTATCAGCAAATACGAAAAGGCAGCAAGGCCCCTGGGAGCTGAGAAGAGAAGTGGGAAAGGCCCAAAGTGCACTCAACACAGGACTTTAAAAGAAAACTAAATATGCATATTTAATCAGAGTTTCAATTTTTTCCATACCATGACGTACAATTTGGCAACTTCTAGCAAATATTTAAATATTAATAGACTTGATTAGGCAATTTTGCTTCTACACATCTCTCTTTGCAACACTTGCACAAGCGTGAAAAGATGTATGTTCAAAGATACTTCATACACGATGACAATAATAAAGAAGTGTAAATAACCAAATTGTACATTGGGTAACAGGTGAATAAATTATGGTACATCCATACTATGAAGTACTATGCCCTTAAAAAAGGATGAGGTAGCTCTATATTGTACTGGTATGGAGAGCTGCCCATCTCTATATATAAAACCCTAATGTGCAAATAGACTGAACGGTGGAACAACTGAACAACCAGTTGCTATGATGTGTGCTGACCACCAGGGGGTACACAAGGAACATGGCGGGCATAGGTAGCAGGCAGCAGAGTGCAGAACATGGAGGGTGTTGGCCACGGCAGGATGGTGGAGCAGGTGAGCAGGGGCACCAGACCAAGGTGGGGCGTCAGTCGCTGTCATCGGGGCAAGCCTCTGGTGGTTACTGAAAATTCTTTGCTCCCATGTGCCGCAGTCCCACCTGGTGCTCGCACCAGCTGCCAGCACTGGCTCCACTAGCACCCACTGCCGGCGCCCAGCACTGGCTCCGATCACTTGGCGCCATCAGCAGGTGCGAGCGGCAGCTGCTGGCCCCGATCACCCCTCAAGGCTTCTCCACCTCCTCCTGCTCCTGAGGAGCAATCAGGGCTGGCAGCTGCCGCTCGCATCTGCTGCCAGCGATGGCCCCGCTCGCACCTGCTGCTGGCGCCAGAGCCGCCACTCACACCCACTGCCAGAGCCCAGTGCCAGCCCTAATCACCCCTTAAGGCTTCTTCACCTCCCCCTGCTCTTGAGGGGTGATTGGGGCAGCAGCCACCGCCAGTGCCGGCTCCAGTCGCTCAGCACCATCAGTGGGTATGAGCAGGGCCAGCACCATCAGTTCATGGGAGCAGCGGAGGTGGGAGCAGGGCTGCCAGCAGACAGGAGACTGGGGGCCATGGTGGGAGGGGCTGGGCGGGGGCAAGGAGGATTGGCCAAGACCCGCCCCTGTGCCCACCATAGCCTCATGGCCCACAGTTCCTTTCATGGTGCACGAATTCATGCACTGGGCCCCTGGTGATAAATAATAAAGTGAGTTGTTGAATAGTATGCATTTCTATCCTATTTTTATAACACAAAATATTATCTGTACTATGATTGTAAATATGTAAAAAGATTTGAAAAACAGGCACCAAAGTTTTAATAATGGTGACTTCTGAGCAGCAAGATTGAGGGGCTTTTATTTTTTACTTTTTATTGTATATGTTTCTGCATTATTTCCACTTTTTTGATGAATCACACAATACTTTTATAATAAGAAATAAATAATAAAGGGAGAGAAACCAAACCAAAATGGAAATAATTTGTCTGATCCATAAAAGCACAAGGAGAGAACCCAGACTAGTACAGCTAATTCTGCAGAAATTACTCTGATCAAAACTTCACAAACCCCTCCCCCAGGAACATAACCCTGCCTGGAAGATTCCTGTATGGTTCTGGGAATTCCTGATGGAAAATTATAGCAATCAGCTATTCTTCTTGCAGTTTTCTTGCAACCTAGACTTAGTCCAAATGTTTTAAAGTATACCATCAGCTTCCATTTAACTCTAAGATCTCGGAGTTGACAGAGGTGCCAGCACAAGTTTGGTCTCAGGGTTTTCTTGCTGCCCTCTGGCCACCCTCCCTCAGTCTCCCTGACTCCTGCTCCTCCTTACCTACACCGGAGTGATGCCATCCCAGGATTCTGCCTCAGTCTTCTCCCGTCCACCCTTCTGGATGAGCTTGTCTACTCAGCATGCTTGCACCACTGAGCTGGATGCACTAACCACTATAAGATCTGATATTTCCAACCCAGACAGGCCCAGACATCTCTCCTGAGATCCACACCTTTTCGTAGCTGCCAACTAGGCATTACCACTTACCACTAAATGACCAAGTCAGCATGCCCCACATGGGACTAATTGCTTCCTCTCAAATCCACTCCCCTTCCGGTATCTTCTTTCCTAGTCAATTGTTCCCCTGGTCACTGAAACCAGAAGCCAGTGAGTCCTCTTCCTTATCCCCCCATGTCACTAAGTCCTCCTGATTCTGCCTTGTATGTGGCTCCTGAATTTGGCCCTTTATCCATTCTCACTTTTTACCTTAGTGCAGTCCCTGTCATTTCTTGCCGGGACAACTAGAAACATCTCCTGGGTGATTTCTCTGTCTTGTGTCTTATCTTCCTCATCTTTACCTAGCCCATCCCCCTTACCACTGCCAGAATGACTTTTCTTATTCATCAACCAGATCACATGATTGTCCCTATTATTTCTTTTTTTAAAAATTGAGAGTTTTTTGGGTGATATTGGTTAATAAAATTATATAGATTTCAGGTATACAATTCTATAATACATCATCTCTATACTGTATTGTGGGTTCACCACCCCAAGTCAGTCTCCTTCCATCAACATTTATCCCTCTTTATCCTCTTCTTCTTCTCCCCATCTTCCCCTTCCCTCTGGCAATCACCATACCATTGTCTGTGTTCATGAGTCTTTCTTTTTTCTTCTTCTTTGCTTAATCTCTTCGCCCTTCTCATCCATCCCCTAACCCCCTCTTCTCTGACAGCTATCAGTGTATTCTCAGTATCCATGACTCTGTCTCCACTTCATTAGTTCACTTTGTTCATTAGATTCCACATAATATGGTACTTGTTTTTCTCTGATTGGTTTATTTCACTTAGCATAATGCTCCCAGGTCCATTCCATGCTGTCGCAAAAGGTAAGTTTTTTTGTTTTGCGGCTGAGTAGTATTCTATTATGTAAATGTACCACAGCTTTTTTTTATCCACTCCTCTATTGATGAACAAGAATAAACGAAATGGGTTAAAGACTTAAATGTTAGACTTGAAATCATAAAAATCCTAGAAGAAAGCAAAGACATTAAAATCGTGATCATTTTTTTGTAGCAATATTTTTTTTCTGACATATCTCTTCAGGCAAAGGAAAACAAAAGGAAAAATAAATGAAAGTACATCAAACTAAAAAGATTTTGAACAGCAAAGGAAACAATCAGCAAAATGAAAAGACACCTCACTGAATGGAAGAACATATTCACCAATATATCTAAAAAGGGCTTAACATCCAAAATTTATAAGACACTTATACAACCGAACACTAAAAATCAAACAATCCAATTAAGAAATGGGTAAAGGACTGGAACAGATACTTTTCAAAAGAAGACAATACAGATGCCCAACAGACATATGAAAAGATACTCAATGTCACTAATCATCAGAGATATGCAAATTAAAACAATGAGATATCACCTCACACCTGTCAGAATGGCTATCACCAATAAATCAACAAACAAGTGTTGGTGAGGATGTGAAGAAAAGGGAACCCTTGTTTGGTGGGAATGCAGACTGGTGCAGTCACTGTGGAAAGCAGTATGGAGTTACCTCAAAAAATTGTGAACCCACAATACAATATAGAGATGATATATTATAGAATTGTATACCTGAAATCTATAAAATTTTATTAACCAATATCACCCAAAAAACTCACAATTATGCAAAAGGTTTTGTTTTGTTTTCCTGGAGCCCTCGATTCTCCTCTGGACTGGTCATCTCGAGGGCTGTGCAGAGCTGCCATCCTGGAATGCCTGTTCGTCATCATTCTGAGAGACTCCGTTGCCTCTCTCCTCTGTCGGTCCCTCTTCTCTGGACCCCTCATGTCTTCCTCTTTCTTGGTCTGCTTCCTTATTTTGGTGGAGCATGTTGTGGGGTTTTTTTGTTTGTTTGTTTTTATTTTTTAGTTTACAGAGAAAGGTATATGAGAGGCAAATTATCAGACATATTCCATGGCTGACATCTTGATGCAATTGTTTGGTTTAATCTAATGTGGCAGTCATTTCCCGCAGATCTGTGAAGGCAGTTAGCTTTGCTTTTAGCTTCCAGGGTTGCTGCTGAGAAGTTCGATATCATTCTAAATGTCAGCCATTGGTGTGTGATCTGCTTGCTCTCTTGGGAAGCTCTTGGTAGCTTTCTTTTTCCTTAGTGTTGTGGAGTGTCGTGCCAATGTGCCTTGGTGTGGGTCTTTTTTCATTTATGATACTGGGCACTTGGTCAGCTCCTTCGGTCTGCAAACCCTCATCCTATAGTTCTGGAAATTTCTTTGAATATATTCCCAACCTATGTATCGTGTCTCCTTTTGGATTATCTCCCATGCACGTGACACTCAATATGCCCATGATTGAACTGCTTGTCGCCTAGCAAAACTTCTCAGTTCTATCTTCCCTGACTCAGTAAAGTGTGTCTTTTGCTCAAGCCAGATATGTTGACCTCAGCCTTGTCTCATTCCTCTTTCTTGCTTCTCTACATGCAACAAAATGCTAAGTGTTGTGAAATATGCACCTTGCATTTCTCTTAAATTTAGCCTACTTCTTTTTTGATAGTCATTGCAGCTTGTTCATGCAGACCAGTGCCACTGCTCTTGTGGAACTTTGCCGCAGTCTCCTGCTTCTTCTTTTCTCCAGTTAACTCTGCCCCATCTCATCCTTCAGAACTCAACCTAGAGGTCTCTGGATGCTGCTATTAGGCTCTGTGGCCACGGCTTTATTACACTATCAGCTGAATGCCTTTTATCTGTGCAGATTCCCTATTAGACAATACAGTACATGAAAATTGCCCACTCAGTCAATGTTAGTAGATAAATGAGGTGGTTATTATCACTAACTAATAATGTTCTTCCGTGCTGGAAAATGAAATCAACCTTGCAAGGAGGTGAATTCCTGATATTTGGAAACCTCTTATTATTTTCTCCTCATTTCTCCTCCAGTACCTCTCTCCCCACATAATAGGCATGTCCTAAGTGAGTAATGATAAACTGTCTTTCACACTGTTAGCCACAAAATTAGTGAACTCCTGAAAATGATGGATTTGTAGAAAGGAAATAGTTCAGTTCTCCAGGGGAATCAAGATACTGCATGATCTATGTCCTGAGAAATTGTAAATAAGTAAATCATGGTGGGAAAAATACTTTGTATATGTGAAACTACACAAATAGATATTGAGGTATTACTCACTGTGGCAGTTTTAGTTCAGTAAGACACAATGAAAGAAGTGGTCTGGATGATTTATCTCATCATTTACTCACATTAGTTCAAGAGAACAATAAAACTATGCTTTTCAGAGCTAACATTTTCCCTGTATAAAAAAAAGAACCCCAAATAGTCTATTTAGTATTAAATGAATGCCATCATTTTAGTATCCTGTAGTTTTACTTCAAAGACTATGTCATCCCTCTTATTTTCTGAACTATTCAGTCTTTGAAAGCTTCTAAGCATCCTTTTATTCATTTATTCATTCATTCCCCCATTCATTCATTTTATAGTTATGGGGTGGCTCCCTTGTACTTGATATGCTAGTAGCTATTGGAGAATCCAAGGTGAAAAGACAAAATCCTTTCTGCAGAAATTCACCAATTAGTGGGATGTGTAAATAAGCAATGACAAGATAGTGGAGCAGCCCAGAGGTCGGGATAAGGACTTCCCTCTGGGAACATGGAGACGGAGCCAGGTAGGGCTTCACCAAAGGTTATATTTGAGCTCAGATGTGAAATATTGCCAAGAAGAAAAAGGCACAACAGCGTAGGGTCACGTGTAACGATACAGATATAAAGGGATAGCATATTCAGAAATAGGAGGTGGGTTATGAGATTGGAGGAGGGTTTTCATCTTGAGCCCAGCCTACCTTAAACTTTAGCCCTCTATGATCTTGAACTTCATCAGACCAAGGCAAATTTTTTACTCAGTTTCCCTCTAACATATCTGAATTCCCCTGAAAATCCAATTTATGGCTAAATAAAACTACTGTTCAATTAAATACTTATTATACTAATTATATAGGTTTTTTTCTTGCTTTCATTTTTATAAATAGGAAATTGCAATCGAGGTTGCCAATTAAGGGAAATGATGATTAATGAACAAACAGGAAGTAACCAAGAATTTAACCTGTTTTTGGCTGCTAATGCTTATAGTTCAAACTAAGGTATCTGTCCAAGATAACAGGTCAAGACTCAGTCATCAAATGGAAATACATATTTAAATAAGTCATTTCCTTATTTATAAAAAGGACATGTACTCATTGTAGAAAAATGAGAAAATACTTTTTCTTCATTTCACCATATCCTCACCCAGCGATAACCACTATGAACCTACTGAAATGTATTATTTCAAATCATATGTATATTTAGATTTTTCTTAATAAAGTATTATAATACAGTGTTAAACACTTTTATTGTAAAATATAATACTTCAAACTTATTTGTGTAGTTTAGCAAATAATTATAAAGCAAATACTCATGAAATTGTACCCAGGTCAAGAATTAGAACATTCAAGCTAATGAAGAATTAGAACAGTATCGACCCCCCTGAAGCTTGTGTCTCAAGCCTCTTCTTTCCCATTCAAGGAAACCGCTGGCACTACGATTTGGTCATTTCTTGCTTTTCTTCATAGTTTTGCTACTCCACAGGCATCTTTGAATATTTCCTGAAGTCTCTTTGTAAACTTTATTATCAGTGAAATCATACCATGTGTATATTCTTGTCTCGCAATTTTTACGAAAAATTGTGTCCATAATATCCATCTGTATTTGGACAGCACGTAGCCCTAGTTCACTATCATTGCCGACAGCGATCCACTGTGTGCACACATCTCAATGTATCCATTTTTCTCCACGAGTGGAAGTGTGAATTACTTCCACTTCCAGTTTTAGCAATTACAAGCAATGTTTCTTTGAACTTGAGCATATCTCCTAGTGTAAAGGTGGTGAAGGCCACTGAGAGCACTGGGGGAGGGTAGGCTGGAAGGGTTTGACTCATCTCAGGTAGGCTGGTTGGGTGATTGTTGATTAGCAAAGTGTGGGGCCCAAAGTGGTTCTCAATAGAAACATGCAGAGGGATGAAATATGAAATATATGAAAACTTTTCAGTAATGAAGAAATGTGTCTGTCTTTTCCAGTTGTCTTAGAAAATAGACAACTGGCATTAATCTCTTTCTGTTATGTTTGCATTTCTTGTACCCTTCTCCCCCATGATGAAACACATTGGTATTTAATCAATGTAAGACAGCCAATAGAATATATAAGAAGTCGAGAAAGAAATGAAATTTTCAATAGTGACATGTAATTAAAAGTTCCAGACTCATCATGTTAAGAGACTGGGCTACATCATGGCAAAAATTTGTATAACAATGCATTTCATACAATAGGCAGTGTTCTAAACACCAAAATGTTGGAAGTCACAATGGAAGACACAGCTCTCAAGGACCACTCGCATTAATGAGTGCTGGACTAGCTCCCACGGCTCTTCCAGGCTGACAGGTAGAGTGGGCAAAATACCAGGGAGTGACCTTTCCCATAAAAGTGTGTACAGATTCATGAAGAAGGGTTTGGTATTTGTGAGGGAGGGTTTGGTTATGTGCCCTACTTCTGCGGAGCCACCACAGAATGAAAGATTTCACATCAGCCTGTAGGTAGCTTATGGCCAAGGGCCAAGGTTAGTCCAGCATTTTGTGAATTCTCTGATACTCTGGGTGTGGATGTCTTAGTTGCTTCCCAGAATATATAAGAAGTCGAGAAAGAAATGAAATTTTCAATAGTGACATGTAATTAAAAGTTCCAGACTCATCATGTTAAGAGACTGGGCTACATCATGGCAAAAATTTGTATAACAATGCATTTCATACAATAGGCAGTGTTCTAAACACCAAAATGTTGGAAGTCACAATGGAAGACACAGCTCTCAAGGACCACTCGCATTAATGAGTGCTGGACTAGCTCCCACGGCTCTTCCAGGCTGACAGGTAGAGTGGGCAAAATACCAGGGCGTGACCTTTCCCATAAAAGTGTGTACAGATTCGTGAGGAAGGGTTTGGTATTTGTCAGGGAGGGTTTGGTTATGTGCCCTACTTCTGTGGAGCCACCACAGAATGAAAGGTTTCACATCAGCCTGTAGGTAGCTTACGGCCAAGGGCCAAGGTGAGTCCAGCATTTTGTGAATTCTCTGATACTCTGTGGATGTCTTAGATTGCTTCCCAAATTATCTAAATCATGGCTATTCTTTCTGTTGTTTCTTTTTTATTTTTTAAAAAATCTTTATTGTTGAAAGTATTACATATATTCTCCTTTCCCCCCATTGACCCCTTCTTGCTGTTGTTTCAATGAAAGAATGTGAAAGGCAGAGCAGAGAAAGATAAATGTTTCTTTCCCCTTACATGGATCATTCTGCAGCATTTCAATTATAATTGCTAAATAGCACCCTAGGCCACAAAACTGGCAACAGAGAATGAGGGTATTAGAGTTTTAAACTCAAGTGTCCTAAAACAATATCAAACTGTGTCAATGAACTGCTTAAGGGAGAAGCTTTGTGTAATGATTGTAACTCAGGTGGACTTATCAGTAAAACTAGAAACTGACGAAGCAGCTGTGATTCTGCAACTTTTTCCACGCTGTCTGTCTATTGACCACTTTACAGCCTGTAAGTTCGTTCATAAAAGGGTTGGAAGAGAAGAGGGGTATATTTTCAAATTGACAAGACATCTAATTGTTAGCAGCCCTAGTCCAAGACTGCCAGCGGAGAGGGTCTTGGGAACCTGTACTATTTATCAAGCGGGAATTTATGTTGCTCATCAATATGGAATGCTGTCTTCACCATCATTACTATCTGGCAACTTCTACTGACCCTTCAGGTCTCTGCCTGTGTGTTTCCTGCACACTATGCTGGGTCTATACAACAGGCCTTTATTGTACACTCATTTCCCTTTCACAGCTCTTAGCATAACTGTAATGAAATAATCCTATCTAATAATAGACAAACATGGTAATTGACCATACCTTCGCTACACCTCCCATTGGCTAATCAGCTTGATATGCAAATTAACCACCAACAAAGATGGCGGCTAATTTGCATACTGCAGGCAGGGCAGGACAGCG